>NW_026057582.1:56870428-56916115 GCF_023721935.1 Panthera uncia | reverse complement strand
ATATATATATATATATTTGCACCATCCCTTCTCTTGACTCTTGCATTTTAAAATTAGTATAAAAAGAACTGAAAATATTAGAATCTTGGCCTATCATTGCCAAAGGGTAAGCTTGTTTATTATTTTAAGCTGTAACAGTTACTAAAATTCAGCCATATACTATGATTTTCACAGTAATATAACTCAAAGTTCATGAGATCTAGATCTCATACATTTCTCTAATATTTGAGATAACCATAATAAGTAAAAAAAAATAGCCAAGAACTGTATAATTGTGCATTAAAAACAAATATAAATATAGTCATTTTTTTATGTCTTTATATATGTACAGATTATAGTATGGAGTTGATTTTTTTTTTTCTTCTTTCCCAGTTTCCTGAATTCCCACATCAGATCTTCTCTATTTTGGAAATGAGGTCATCACAGATTCTGATCAGTTCATAATATTCTTTAGTCTTCTGCTAAATGGTCTTCTCCAGAGAGTGGATGTGCATCTGCTCTTTCCTCAGGCTCACTGGGAAACCAAGGTATCCGCTTCCGCCTGGCCCCAGACCTGGGAGATTTCCTTGTTTGCCAGCTTGAGTTTCTCCCTGGATGTTCAGCGCTTGGTATCTCTGGCCTTCCTTTTCAATTTTTTACTAAGTAATCGTCAACATATTTCCAGGATTCTTCATATGGTGCAGTAGTGTTCAAGCACTGAAAGGGTTCTATTCAAAGCCCTCCCTCCAGACAAGCTTATAGACAAAACTCACAGGTATCTGTACTTGGCCCGAACTCTGTTTTGTAGGTCATGGTGGCCCTCATTCTCAGAAAATAAAACACAACTACAAAACATATTCTTTTCTAGCCCGATCACAACCCACATCCCGGATGAGCCCTGGACAGAACCCGCCAGGCCCCACCCCCCAAATTGTCACCTGCTCTACTTGGCCAAGAGCTGAGCCCCTCCCCATACACCCTCCTCTATGGGCACAGCTGCAATCCTCTCACATCCTTGAAACCCCTTAAAAGGTCCATCCTAACAGAGACTAGGGCCGACATCTGTCTTGATATCTGGCCCCTTCCCTCGAGAGTGAATAAACTCTGTCCTACTTGCTCTACTCTGTGCAATTCTTAGTGGCCCGTGTCACCAGCCACCCTAACAAGCACCTTCTTTTGTTTCTCAAACTTTTTGAAGAGGTCAAAGAAAGATTTTTACCTGGAGGTCAGGTCTGCCCTAAATTGGCCTGTTTCTTTCAGAACCTTCTGGATTTTGTCTCTGGCAAGTTCCTTGTGTTTCCGAGCCTCCTCCATCATCTGGTACAGAATCGCCTCAAACTTGTCCATGATCTAACAGTATCTCCACATGAGCCCCTCCCTGAGCTCCTGTGGAGCTCCTCACACTTGCTCTTCAGCAGCAGGTTCTCGTTTCGCTCGGCTCCCGCTGCAGCATCCGGGTCCTTCTGCCTGCGCCGCAGCACGTTCACCATGGGCCCCGCGGGCAGCAGCTGCCACCACGGAGCACAGACAGACCGACCACCCAGCACAGGAACACTTGCAGTTCCTAGGGAGCCAGGCTCCAGCAACCTCGCCTCAGGCGCACTTCCTGAGGGAGGCGCCTGCGTCCTGCGCACGGCTTGTGTCAGGCCCAATGATGGCGCGGGTCTCCAAAGAGTTTCCTTCCGGAGTGGGTGGAACTTGAGGAACAAGGACAGTATCCTCAAGGCCGACTCCTTAAACGAAGTCCCACACTGCCCCAGACTGTGCATCTCAGCTGGGTGTCGTCGTTCAGGGCCGAGGCAGGCTCTGACCCCCGCTGACGCGACGGGGCGCCTGCTCAGTGGCTGGTGGGCACCCAGGCGGCGGGAGGACTTCCCTCCCTGGTGTTGGCCGCACCAACTGGAGAGTCTTCCGCTGAGGCTGAAAGTGCTTGTCGGCTGGGAGGTGAGTTCCCCGCGTTGCAGGCCCAGCTTGCCGCTGGTGGCCACGCGCCAGGCAGCCCGCCCTGGGGGTTACTTGGGGCCCGTCTTGGCGCCGGTTCCAAATGGGTTTAGGCTTGGGTCAGCCAGCGTGTCCCAGTCCAAGTTGTAAGGCTGCTGGGGAGAGGGCCCCCGATTCTTACCCATCTCCTTGGGAACCTTTTCCTGCCTTGCCTCCAGGCGCCTCAAAGGAGGGGTGAGGCTGGGTCTCTTCCGGTTTTCTGAGCGCAGGTGGCCTTTTGCTAACCGCGTCTTCAGAGAAGTAAAAATCTATCCCTTGGGCCCCCTCCCCAAAGAGTCAGCCATTTGGCCATTGGCTTCTTCTTTCCGAGGATTAGGAATGTGGCCCCTCCAGCCTTCAGAGGCCGGCAGGGTGGGTGTTCTCAGGACCAGAAGCATCCTCAGGGCAGGCAGGGGCCTGGCCAGGCAGGTTTGCCAGGTCCCTTTTCCGCCTGTTCCTCTAGGGCGAGTACCAGGCTGAGAAGCAGAGACAGTGTGCGAGCTTTCTCCTGGGCTCTGTAAGGGCCCTCTCTTCTGTCTTGGGATGCCGTCCCCTCTAGCAGGGTCTCCTAGGAATTCAGAGGTGAATACAATGCTTTTCTCTGAGGAATAAGAGCTAACATTTTCCTCCAAGGCTGGGGTGCCAGACATTGGTTCTGGAGATGCCACTTGGTTGTCACGACTTCCTGGGGTCTGGGAGAGCTCGAAGGATCTAGGATTTTTCTAAATCCCTATATATTTTCCTCTAAGCCCTGCTTTAGCTGAATTTGCACATTTTAGTAAGTTGTATTTTAATTTTTATTCAGTTAAAATAATTTTAAAGTCTCCTGGGCTGCCTTTTTAGAAGTGTGCTCTTTAATTTCCTTATTGGGGATTTTTACCTTTCTGCTGTTAATTTGTAAATTAATTTCATTGTTGACTGAAAATGTACTTTGTATAAATTCTATTCTTTAAAATAAGGTATGTTTTATGGCCTGAAATGTGGTCTGTATCAGTGTGAGCTTGAGAAAAATATGGATTCTGCTTTCGAGAGGAGTATTTTGTATGTGTCAGTTATATCAAATTTATTGTTGTTTAGGTCATGCAAATCCATACTGATCTAACAACTACTGACAGAGGGATGTTGAGGTCTCTATATCAGAGACAATAAACTTATAAATTTATAAATAAAATAAATTTATTTCTCTTCTCACTTCTATCAGTTTTTCCCTCCTGTATTTTGATGCGCTATTGTTAGGTGCATACACATTTAGGATCTTTATGTCTTTTGGAGAATTGACACTTTTATCGTAATACGATGTCCTTCTTTCAGCTTGATAATCTCCCTTCTTCTGAATCTGCTTTTTGTGAAATTAATACAGCTACTTCACTTTTCTTTGGATTGGTGTTAGCACATCTTTATCCTTTTACTTTTCATTTATATGTGATCTTTATATATAAAGTGTCTTTCTTATAGATAGCATATCTTTGGGTCTTTTACTTTTTTTCTTTTCTTTTTAACCTACTTTGACAATGTGTGTTTTTCAATTGATGTTTTCAGACTATTCATATTTAAGATGATTGTTACAGGTGGATTATTATGTACTATCATTGTAATCATTTTCTTTTTATTGCATTTGCTCTTTGATTCCTCCCTGCCTCCCTTTTTCTGCCTTCTCTGGTTTTTTAATTTTTTAAAATTGTTTTTTAATGTTTATTTTATTTATTATTTATTTATTTATTTATTTATTTGGTTTTGCAAACACCTTTTTTTTGTCTTTTAGTTTTTTAGTTGTATTTTTAAAAATTTACATCCCAATTAGTTAGCATATAGTGCAACAATGATTTCAGAAGTAGATTCCTTAGTGCCCCTTACCCATTTAGCCCATCCCCCCTCCCACACTCCTTCTGGTAACCCTGTTTGTTTTCCATATTTATGAGTCTCTTATGTTTTGTCCCCCTCCCTGTTTTTTATATTATTTTTGTTTCCCTTCCCTTATGTGCATCTGTTTTGTCTCTTAAAGTCCTCATATGAGTGAAGTCATATGGTATCTGTCTTTCTCTAACTAATTTCACTTAGCATAATACCCTCCAGTTCCATCCACATAGTTGCAAATGGCAAGATTTCATTCTTTGTGATTGCCGAGTAATACTCCATTGTGCGTGCGTGTGTGTATATACATATATATACATATATATATGTGTGTGTGTATATATATATATATATATATATATATATATACACACACACCACATCTTCTTTATCCTTCATCCATTGATGGACATTTGGACTCATTCCATACTTTGGCTATTGTTGGTAGTGCTGCTATAACCATGGGGGTGCATGTGTCCCTTCGAAACAGCACACCTGTATCCCGTGGATAAATGCCTAGTAGTGCAATTGCTGGGTCATAGTGTAGTTCTATTTTTAGTTTTTTGAGGAACCTCCATACTGTTTTCCAGAGTGGCTGCACCAGCTTGCATTCCCAATTGTTTATTTAATTTTTGAGTGGGGGGAGGGGCAGAGAGAGGGAGACACAGAATCTGAAGCAGTGCTCCAGGCTCTGAGCTGTCAGCACAGTGCCTGATGTGGGGCTTAAACCTAGGCACCCCCTGCCTTCTCTGGTTTTAATTGAGCTCTTATATGATTCCATTTTATCTCCTCTCATAGCATATCAATTGTACTTTTTAAGAACTATTTTTAGTGGTTTTCCTAGAGTTTACAAGATACATATATTTTTTAAGTTTACTTATTCATTTTTGAGAGAGAAAGAGACAGCATACAAACAGGGGAAAGGCAGAAAGAGTGAGGGAGACACAGAATCTGAAGCAGGCTCCAGGCTCTGAGATGTCAGCACAGAGCCCAGGCTGGAACTCACGAACATAAGATCATGACCTGAGCTGACGTTGGGCGCTCAACCAACTGAGCCATCCAGGCGCCACTACAAAATATATTTTTAGCTAATCTAAGTCCACCTTGAAAAAACACTATATCACACCAAATGCAGTGCAGATACTCAGAACATTCCCAATTGCTCTTGTTGGTCTTTATATTACTGCATTAATCTACTTGGATTGCTATACCAAAGTAATACAGATTGGGTGACTTAATGAGCAGAAATTTATTTTCTCCCCATTCTGGAGGTTGGAGAGTCCAAGAATTAGGTGCCAGAAAATTCAGTTTCTGGTGAGAGCTCTCTTCCCAGCTTATATATGGCTGCCTTCTTGCTCTGTCTTCATATGGCAGAGGAAGAGCCTGAACTCTCTGATGTCTCTTCTTGTAAGGACATTAATCCTGTAGGATCAGAGCCCCATTGCTATAACCTCATTTAACCTTAGTTACGTCATTATAGGCTCTGTCTCCAAATATAGTCATACTGGGAATTAGAGTTTTAACATATTAATTTTAGGGCAATACAGTTCAGTCCATAGCAATTTGTGTCATTCATTTCATTTACCCATATACTGTAATCACCCAATATGTTTTACTAGTATTACTTTAAGTAAACTTATCTTTTAGATCAATTACAAATTTAAATTATTTTACTTTTGTGTATTTCTTCTCTGATAGTCTTCTTTTATTTATGTAGATTAAAGTTTGAACTATATAATTTTTCTTGTTTCTGAAGATCTTTTAACATTTCTGAAGGGCAAGACAGCTGGTGACATTCCTTGTTAGTCTGAGAAGTCTTCATATCTCCTTCACGTTTGAAGAGTGATTTCACTGGATATAGAATTCTTTTCTTTGAAATCTTTAAATATTTTGCCCAACTCTCATCTTGAAGAGTTTCTAGTGAGAAATCTACCATAACCTTTGTTCTTTGTTTATCTCTTGCTTCTTTCACTGTTTCCTTTTTCCGTTCAGTGTTCCATAGTTGAAGTATGATATGCCTGGGTGGTTTTTGTTTGCTTTGTGTTTATCCTGATTGGTGTTCTCTAAGATTCCATAATATGTGTTTTGATGACTGCCATTAATTTTAAAAGGTGCTCAACTGTTATTTCTGAAAATCTTTTCCATTCTTAGGCCTTTTCTATTCCAATTATAGGTGTGTTACAACTTTTGAAATTGTCCTACAGCTTTTTTTTTTTTTTTTTTTTTTAATCTTTGCACTTCAATCTGGGAAGTTTTTGTTTGCTTGTAAACTTTATTTTTTAGAACAGTTTTACGTTCACAGAAAAATTTAATGGAAGATACACAGAGTTCCCAAATACTCCATACCCTTACACACAAACAGCCATCCCCGCAATCAACATCTCACATGAGAGTGGTATATTTGTTACAGTCAGTGTACCTATATTGCCATATCATCATCCAAAGGCTATAGTTTACATTAAGTTTGCTCTTGGCAGCTCAGGAAATTTTGTTAGGTATACCGTTATGCTCACTGATTCCTCAGTTGTGTCATCTACTGATGAGCCCATCAAAGGCCTTCTTCATTTCTGTTACTGTCTTTGATTTCTAGAGTTTACTTTTGATTCTTTCTTGTAGTTTCTATCTTTCTGCTAATATCACCCATCTGTTATTGCATGTTGTCTACTTTTTCTTTAGAGCCTTTAACATATTAATCGTTGTTATTTTACTACCTTAAGTCCAGGATCCGTTATATTAGATTCTGGTTCTGATGATTGCTGTGTCACCTCAATTTTTTTTTCTTCTTTTTCTTTTTGGCATGCCTTTTAAGCTTTTTGTTGTAGATCACACAAGTTATATTAGGTAATAGGAACTGAAATAAGTAGGTTTCAGGTGAGAATTTATGTTAATCTGGCTAGGAGTTGGGTTGTGTTTAATGTTTGTTGTAGTAGTAGGTGCCAGAGGCTTCAAATTCCTCATTTTTATCTCATCTTTTGACTTTGGGTCTTCTCAGAGAGTGTATGTGTCTTGCAGCTCTTTTAGCTATAAACTAATGGATCAGCCTTAGCATAGTGGTAGTCTTTCCTTATTTATTTAATTGAAGTATAATTGACATACAATGTTACATTAGTTTCAGGTGCTTAGTGTGATTCCATAAGCTTATATGTTATGCTCACCACAAGTATAGCAACCATCTGTCACCATAAATGCTATTACAGTACATAGACTATATTCCCTATATATACCTTTTATATATATATTCCCTATATATACCTTTTATATATATACGTATATCCCTATATATGTACCTTTTATCTTCCTGACTTATTCACACCATAACTAGAAGCCTGTATCTCCCACTCCCCTTCACCTATTTTGTTATTTCCCCTATCCTTCTCCCCTTGGGCAACCGTCAGTTTTCACTCTGTATATATGGGTCTGTTTCTGCTTTTTTTTTTTTTTTTTTAAGTTTATTTATTTTGAGAGATCGGGGGAGAGAGAGTGAGAAGCAGAGGAGGGGCAGAGAGAAGGAGAGAGGGAATCCCAAGCAGGCTTTGCACTGTCAGCACAGAGCTCACTGCGGGGCTGGATCTGTGAGATCATGACCTGAGCTGAGATCAAGAGCCAGACTCTTAACGGACTGAGCCACCCAGGCACCCCTGTTTCTGCTTTTTGTTTATTTGTTTATTCATTTGTTTTTTAGATTCCACATATAAGTGAAATCATGTGGTATTTGTTTTCTGTCTGACTTACTTCACTTAGTGTAGTACCCTCTAGGTCTATCCTTGTTGTCACAAATGGCCAGATCTTATTCTTTGTTATGGCTAAGTAATAGTCTAGTGTGTATATGTGTGTGTGTGTGTGTGTGTGTGTGTGTGTGTGTGTGTGTATGTGTGTGTGTGTATGTGTGTGTGTACATATCACATCTTTGTCCATTCATCTACTGATGGACACTTGGGGAAGGAGCATTCTATAATCTAATTAAGTATTTTCAATGGACCTGTGTCTCAGCCCGTTCCAACTGTTTCCCTGATTTTAGGGAAATATTCCCTGATTGTAATGTTCCCAATTTATTTCCTTGATATCTTGAAACTTGCTAATTATTTTTCCCCTCAAGTGAGATAGTAAGTCTAGAGAGGACTGTAAGTTGGGAGGAATTCCTTTCCCCAGTTTGGGTAAGCATTCAAAATTGTGCTCTGACAGAGTACTATCTCATGGAGAATAGGCCTTTGTTATGGAGAATGTTCTGGACATGTTTTACAATGTTACTTTTCCTCCGCCTCCTACCATGGTTATAAGTGTATCTTTTTTTTTTTTTTTAATGTTTATTTATTTTTGAGGCGGGGAGGGGGGGGAGGGGGTGGGTGGGTAGGAAGAGCAGAGGAGGGGCAGAGGAAGACAGGGACAGAAGATCCAAAGCAGGCTCCATGCTGACAGCAGAGATCCTGATGGGAGGCTCTAACTCACAAACCATGAGATCATGACCTGAGCCGAAGTCAGACGCTTAACTGACTGAGCCACTCAGGTGCCCCTATAGGTGGATCTTTCTTAGATCCTGATTCTAAGACTGTGATGGGTTTCCTGGAAGGGAAGTTGATGAAAATATGGGTCCCATAATCCTAGGGCCACCAAGAATTTTTTACTTTCATATTAGTCCACACTCAGCATGCAGCAGTTCATCAAAATTACCATTTCAGTGTTCCTACCAGCTTATGGCTCTAGCAGCTTCTGCTATAGATAAGCGGATCCTAGCTGTGATTCTCTGAATTCACCTTTGTCTCCAGATTTAAGAGCAGTGATTTGCCTTGAGACCTCAGTTCTCTAATAAATCTAAGAAACATCACTGATTTTCACTGTGTCCAGGGTTTTCCTTATTGGAAGAATGAGAGTAACCACTTCTAAGCTCTTTATATTTTGGAGTCTAAAGTGGAAATCACATTATACCTCTCTTTCTAAATTTTTAAAATTGATTTTAAGTAGTTTTAATGTCTAAGCTTTGCCATCTCAGGTAATTTTAGTTCAGAAGACCTGAACAGTGCCAATATGCTGTAGTAATAAAATTTGCATTAAATATTTTGAGGCATGCTTCTGCTAACATTTGAATGGAGTCTTAAATAGAAATTCATGCCAAAATGTTCAAGGATATCTATTGAATGTTTTTAAATCTTCCATGATTATAGTAAATATATATACAAAACCGTTTCCAGCTTAGTGCATTAAACACATTGTTGGTATGTGCTATAGCAATTAGCAGTGATTCATTTGAATGTAGGTTTATCAAATACTTGAAGACTTCTCTATCACTGACTTTGCTGCTGAAGTGTTATTACCCCTTTTCCAAAAAGGGCTCAGTGAATGATTTGATTTGAAATGCTGCAGAGGCAGCAGAGGTGTTTGAAGTTTGCCGGTTCCACTGCTTTGGATAGGACTTACATATGCCCCATCAGTACTCTAGTTACTGACTGCAAGGAAACATAGCCTATTGTCTTTTAATTTTAAAGGTTTTGCTTACATTAAAAATATAAATTTCACATTAAATGGGAAAATAAATCATTGTGACACTATCACTGAATCTGCAGCAAATTCTGTTCATTCTGCCACTATGCAAGTTAGAGACCCACTAGGATGAATTCGAGGTGCTGATTCTATAGGTTTCAAAAGTAAATGGGAGCCAAAAATAGAATCAATCACAAACCAGTAGAGAATTATAACAGCATCCCATGATGTTAATTTTTTTTTTTATATTTTAACAAGTAGATTTTAAACTATATTAATGATTTGAGAGACTATCCATACAGGTACTATAAATAATCTAATGTACATACATACACATATAAAAATATTGTAAAGTGTGTGGAATAATTGTATTATCAAGTGATATTTTCTTTTATATATTATCTTGTCTACATTTCAGTTTCATTTCCCTATCACTTTAATTTAGAGATATGGTAAATCAAAAATAATTTTTAAAATTACCTTCCTTTAAAATTCTGTTTCCTTTTGACAGTATATTACTCTCTGTGTCTGACATGTTTCCAAAATGTCTAGGTGTTTTTAGCCATTTATAATGACTGATTTCTAATTTGTTCTAAATTAAATTTCCAATTTGTTTGTAAAGTTAAATCACATTCAAATACCTTAAGAAAAACTCCTAGTGGAAACTTGATTACTATTAAGTAATAGGCAACTATTAGATTAATTAAATATTAATCAAAGTGAAACCATTAGTCATTACATTGACAGAAATTTAGAACTTCTTGGCTTATCTCAGTTTTAGTAATGACACTGAAATTTATGGAGAGACACGTGTTTTGATTTATGACATAGATTGTAGATGATATTTAAGAAAATATTGTTCACTACGATTAAAAAAAAAAACACCAAAGGGAAAAAGCACAGTAAGTTTTATGTGCTGTAGTAACTAGAAAATTATGACTAAGTTGATGCATATATATGGCCACTTTCTACCTAAAAAATTCAAGATGCATGAGCCTCTTTACACGGAGACCAACACTTTATCATTTTCAGGCTTGGCAATGAGAGTCTCCCCAAAGAAACAGGAAGTGTCTTATTTGCCCAGTTCCAGAATTATATTTGACTGGTGCTATTTCTCAAAGTCACATCTTAATTTGTTTCCTGGGCTTCACTGGAAATTGCTTGATGCATCCTCGTGTTCATGTTCACAGTCTTAGAAGTGAATCTTTCTAGAGTAAGAAGACTGGAGAGGACTTTAAAAAAGTGCTAAAAATGAAAATATATGACAAAGATAAAAATTATAGAGGAAAATAATCTTCAGCAAATTTGAACTCATGATGTGTAAGGACTTGGGGAAACAGTAATGCAGCTGAGCCCTGACTTCAAAGTATCACATATAAGCAGAGATAAAGGAAAGTATTAGAGGCTCAGAGGACAGTGTGAATAATAGTAATAGCATGAGAGTGTGGAAAATAGTCTCCATAATAGAGAATACCTCACGTTTGTTTCAGTGGAAGATACATGGTCACTAGAATTTAGAATTGAAACTTGGATATGGCGAGTTTGCTGATGACATGGCTTCAGAATTTAAAAACATTTTTCTGGAAGCATTTCTGGTCTGGGAGTAGTAAGGAGGTAATTATGGTTCTCAAAAAATTAAGAAAATATTTAAATATTTTCTGGTAATATAAATATAAATATATATATGTGTGTATATATATATATATATATGTATATATAGTTCAGATACTGAATTATTATTATTTGGTAACTCATTAACAATTCAGGTGATGGAAGAGTTGAAGATAACTACCTTCAAACTTAGATCACTCAGAGCTGTTACACCTTAACAAAATTTGGGGAAAACAAAGAGCATATTTTAAAGAAGAAATTTTTGTTTGTTTTGGATATCCTGATTATCAGGTGTTAGTATCAGAGAATTCTTAGATTCATCATGATAACTTTCCTATATTATAGATGGTAAATTAAATCTAAGAGACAAAGGTCACACAATCTGAATTAGTAAACAAAATCCTGAGTTATTTAAACTCAAGGATTTTGTCTACAACAACAGTTCTATGATGCATACTTCTCTTTTTGTAAATATAAGTATGGCAGGTAGTAGTGCTTTAAGGGCTAGAGAATGTGCAAAGAAGGGGGCAGACTGGCCACAGTGCACCCTCTCATTCTGCTACTCCTCAATTCTATTACCTACTCAACCACAGTCAGCTTCAAGTTAATTGCATGTAAAAACGTAGATAATAACACCCATAAGCTTGTTGAAAGGATTATATGCAATAATGTCATAATAATTAAAGTAATATAAAAATAAGAGAAATTTATATAAAACTGGAGAATCAGTGGGTCCTATAAATAGCAAAGATTTTTTGCTAGGCCGAGTGCATATGACATTGAAGGCTGACATGAACCATTGACTCACAACTCACCTTCCTTATGTGAAAACGAAATAAGATCCTGTTACGTGTATTTGGAGACAACAGAGATGAAAACATTGTGAAACTATAGGACGGTTTGGGAAATCTTTTGTTGGCCTTTTTGCAATTTACCCTATCAGCGGTTTTCAAAATGAAATGCTTTCTATTTGTGTGGCAGTCAAATACTTAAAAAGCTGTGGATAATCACACCATATGTTTAGGTATGTAGATCAAAGATACATGTGACAATAAAGATAGAAATTGTGACTTCCCCAAAATGTGAATCTTTCTTGATACAACAGGGCTAATAAATCTTTCAGTAACTGCAGCAAAGAGGCTGAACATGGTCCTACTACATATGTGTCCTGGAAGGTTGGCCCTGGTACATAGAACTCTCTAGCAATAGGGAAGAGTCTACATAGAGAAAAGTTATCCACAGGTCTCAAACCCCAACAGAGATTAGAAGTCCAACCCAAATTCCAATCAACAGATGAGTGGATAAAAAAGATGTGGTATATATACGCAGTGGGATGAAACTTGAGCCATTATGCTAAGCGAGGTAAGTCAGAGAAAGACCTGACTTTCGGTCAGAACTGTATGTTATTACTTATATGTGGGATTTAAAAAAATTAGACCTATAAAATCAGAGTAAAATGGTGGGCCCAGGGGATTGGGATGGGGGTAGCAATAAGAATCATAGTGTTTTAAGAACATGAATTTGTAACAAGCAGTAAATTAGACAGAAATAGTTAATGCACAGTATAATGAATATAGACAATACTATTATACTATAATTATGTAATGTGATAAATATAGCTACATTGGCAACACTATGACAATATATAAACAGATCAAAGTAACACACTGTATACCTTAAACCTACAATGTTTCACGTCAGACATATTTTAAAAAGAGGCATGATCCAGATTCAATATAAATCTTATCAAGCCATTATCTGGTTTTCCAGGTTTGAAAATTCTTGGAGAATGACTTTATAGTCTCTAACTGTAATAAAACTAAGAAAAAAAATGATACATACTGGGCAACCCATGGCTCAGCTGTTTTCCTCTTCTTTTCAAAAGCCTGGGTTATTTAACTGGTAACATAAACTGACATCACTCCCATAATGGCAAGGAGATATTTTATTTTAGGGATAAAAGAGGAAATAAACTCACCAGATTTAGTGTTTGTTTCTAGGGGTTACTCAGTAATCTTCCTTGCCTTATTTTTTCTAAGGATGAGAAATATTTGTGCTTATAAAACATTAGTGATGATCTTTCCAGTCTTATATAGTAATAAGTAATAAGCATAGTCTTTTGTGTCAGGTTAACCTGGGTGTGGATCTCTGTTCTGCCATTAACTAATAGGTGTTAGACTTTGAGTAAAGTATTTAAATTCACTAAGCCTCAATTTATCTGTAAAGTAGTAATAATAAAAATAATATAAAAATAAGCTGGTGCATTGCTCTGTAGAATATATAAGATATTCATATAAGCTGTTCATATATAGCCTGGCACATAATAAACACAGAATATTAATTCATATATTGAGATTATTGCCCATGAAAAATTGAATTTTATTCCCTGTGGGAAGAGATATCAAAGGGCTTAAAAATTCAGCACAGTTCTCAATCTCTTTCCTTCTTGTGGTGTAGTCTTCCAGTTATTTCTGTGTGACAAATTATCTCAAAACTTAATAGCTTAAAACAACATTTTAAAAATTATCTCTCGCAGGTATGTTGATGGCACTCTGCGAGGTGGCTCTCTTTTGCAGTCTCTCAAATGGTTGTGGTCAGATCTTGGCTGTGGCTGAGTCTACTGAAGGCTTGACTGGGCTGGATATCCTGATGACTCACTGACATGGCTGATAGTTGATTGTGGCTGTTGTGGGGCAATCAGACTCTCCATGTGGCTTAGACATGGCTTCTCCTAGTAGCTAGGATTTCTTAGAGAATGACAGTTGAGTTCCAAAAGAGAATGTCCCAAGAGTATTTCAAGGAAATAAGAAGTAGAAGCTTTCAAGTAGGTTGAGAGTCATGTATAGAACTGACACAGCCTTTTTTTTTTTTCAATCATATTCTATTGATACAGGCAGTTGTAAGTCCTGTTTTTATTCAAGGGTTTGGAGAGATACATTCCACCTTCTTGGTGGGGTGAGAAGTTAACATTGCAAAAGAACATGTGGAATGGGAAATACTGTTGGAGCCATTTTTGGCAAATGCAGTAAGTTTCAGTGTGCTTTCTTACGAGAGCAATTTGCATCTGTCCTATACGCCAAATACACTCACCTCTTCCCTTACCTCACCAAAGTGTCATAGTTATGGCATCAAATCCATGAGTGCAGGATCTCACATCTAAACCTAGATCCATGTGCCAATTCCTTTGGAACTATTTCTCAAGTAGTTCCTCTTGGTCTCAAACTTACAAAAATATTATTTTTCCCTACAGACCCAACATGCAATGTTTATTTACATTAAGATGTCTACAGTAGACACTCTTGTTAAAAAATGAGCCTGGATTTGGAGGAGGCTTATGAACATTCAATGACCCATAGCAATTCTGGGACCCTACACAACACATATCTGCCCTGGAAGTCGTGCTCAGGGGAACTTGGTTTTGCCCTTTGAGTTATCCTTCACGCTCCATATGACATGGCCCATGATTGCAGTTGAATATGAGATCCCAGAGACTCTCTTCATAATGAGCAATCTCTGTCTTTTTCGGTCCAAGCTGAAATAATTATCTCTGTGGATTTCTTATATATCAAAGTATAATCAATTACATTGGACCAAATCCACACCTAAATTTTTTTCCAAGTCCAGCTCCTCTCTACCTTGACCTGACTATGAAGCTGCATGGGATAATATACTTCAGATGCTCAGAAACTTTTTGTCTAGTTCAAGGGTCTATGAGGCATTACCTTGAATTTCTGAAGTCTCAGCAAAGAGGCTAATACCCATACCCTTGATGTCAATTTTACAAGATGAGTTGTTTGTCAGCACCTACATCAATATTCTCTTATATAAAACATGGTAGGTATTATATGTATTACTAACAATATACCTGAGAAATGAAAAGATAATATGAAAAAAATCATACTTATTTACTAAAATCATACTAATTGTACATTAGTATGATGAATCATGTATTGATAATGAAGAAGCAGCAATATGATTGCTTTATCCCAGTGTAAGCAATGCAGTTGTTTCACAGTAGCTTCACCTATACACTAATGAGTGAATCATTATAAAATTTTTATGGAATTCAGTATTACAATCATATTCATAATATAATATTGGAAGCATATATTAAAAAACACCTGTGATAATAGGCTGATAGACAGTTTCTATAATAATGAGAGGGAGGCATACTGTACAGTAATGTAATTACTTGAAAGAAAAGCTAAAAATAGTAAGAAAACTAACACATTATTAATTTTATATTAAATACCACTTAGGATAGACTATCCACGTTCATACAAGTCTTGCACATGATGCGTACTTAGGCAATGATGATGATGGACACACAAAAGTATCCCATACAGTTCTTACTCTAAAGTTATTAGATTTTCCCATGATTATACACATACATAGCAGATAAATTTATTAACTGTATAGGATGATGGTTGTTTACTATTCATTAGATGGAGGTGGATCATCATAAAAGTCTTCATCTTCATTCTCTTCATGTTGAGTAGACTAAGGAAGAGGAGAAAGAGGAAGGGTTGGTTTGGTTGTCTTAGGGGTGGGAGAGGCAGAAGAGGTGGAGATGGTGGAAGGAGAGGCAGGCATATTCAGTGTAACTTTATGGAAGTGTAACAATTTCTGTCTGACTTCTTTTTCATTTCTCATGAAAGTGTTTCTGTATGGTATCAATCCTTCTTCCACCATTTGCTCTAATTTCTGTATTTGTATCATAGAAGTGTCCATATCATAAAAGAAGTCAAAAGAAGTCTTGAATAATCGGAACCCTTCTGCCAAGATAGTCTAATGTCAATCTGTTTTCTGCAACTGCTTCCATGTCTTCTTCCTCATCGTTTGTCACTGGTTTGGAAACACTCATCTCTATCAAGTTGTCTTCTGTTAATTCCTCTGGTGTGGTGTCTTTTTGCTCTTGAATTTCTCCAAGGTCCATATCTTAAAACCTTTGACCCTTCACCCCCCCACCTTTTTTTTTTTTTTTTCCACATCCACAATATTTTTCATGATTTTCTTGATTGGCTTTGTTGTAAATCCTATGAAGTCATGTAAAAATGAATAATTTTCTTTAGCAGGAATTTATTGTTTCAGTCTTGATGGCTTTCAGGACCATAACAATGATGGCGTCTTCAGTGATGCAGTCCTTACAGATTTTCCTTATATTCTATTTATTAAGATTTTCTTCAATAGTGGTGATAATTATTTCCATATAGTACCATGTGTAATAAGCTTTAAGGGTCCTTCTGACCCCCTGACTTAGAGGGTGAATTGAGACCTCGTTTTTGGGGGCAAGCAGACCATGTCAGCACCTTCATTATTGAACTCATGGGGTTCTAGGTGCATTGTCCAATATCAATAGAACTTTGAAAGGCAGTTCCTTACTAGTAAGGCACTTCCTGACTTTAGGGACAAAGCATCAATGGACCCAATCCAGAAAAAGTGTTCTCATTGTTCAGACCTTCTTGTTGTACAACTGAAAGACTGTAGTTATCTTTTCCCTTCATGTCTTGGAGTTAACAGCTTTATAAATAAAGGTAGTTATAAACCCAACTGATCATAAATGCAAGTATATTTGCATTAAACAGTAGAGTTAGCTTATTCCTTCCTGTTTTAAATCCTGCTGTTTGTCTCTTACTTACTAATAAATGTCCTTCGTGGCATTTTTTTTTCCCCACAATAGGGCACTTTTGTCTACATAAAAACCTGTTCAGGCAGATATCATTTCTCCTCAATGATTTTCTTAATGGCATCTGGGGATTTGTCTAGTGCCTGTTGGGTTGGCAGAAACTGCTTCTTTTAAACTAAACCCCTTTCTAAAGTAATCAAACCACCCTTTGCTGGCATTAAATTCTCCAGCTTTAGATCCATCACCTTCCTTTTGCTTTAAGTTGTCATATAAGGACTTCATTTTTTTTTCTTGAAACATTACAGCATATAGGTGTGTCTTTCCTATAGCAAGCTGACACCCACATAAGAGCTGCATTTTTCAGTGTGAAATAAAAAGATATCTTGCAAAAAGTGCAAGTTTTTCACACCTGCTGGCATAACTGCAGTAATGGCTTCATAAATTTCCTTTTCTGTTTTTACAGTGGTCCTAATGCTATCTTGAAATGGTGGGCAATTGCAGCTGCAGACCTTAATCTATGATGCATGTCAAGAAATTCAACTTTTGCTTGTCATATCATGACTTTTTTCTCCTTCTTGGGCGCACTTCCAGCATCATTAGTGGCACTTTGTATGCATCCCACAATGTTATTTGAGATACACTGTACAGCACCAAATGAAATGAAAATACGTGGGAACTGTGAAGGATCACTTTTTACTTTGTCCAGTATTTTTACACAATACTGGAGAGACGATCTGGCTATGTGGAAGCAATGTCACACCGTATTTTAAGTGAATACTTGCAACACTTGAGCTCATTGAAATAGCAACAGGAGGTAGCTACGAAATTATTCCAGTAGTACAGTATGAAGTATAGTTAATTTTACACAGTTAAGACTCATACTGTATCTTTATGATTTTTTTTAAATATAACTTATTGTCAAATGTGTTTCCATACAACACCCAGTGCTCGTCCCAACAAGTGCCCTCCTCCATGCCCATCACCCATTTTCCCCACTCCCCCACCCCCCCATTGACCCTCAGTTTGTTCTCAGTCCTTAAGAGTCTTTACAATTGTTTTTCTCTCCACTGCAAATGGTACCATGACTCTTAGTGTTTATTTGTATAAGTTTTGAGAAATTGTAACTTTTTGTAATAGATTTGTTTATTTTATGGTAGCAAATATAAAATATACTAATATCTGCATATATTTTATGCATTCATGACATGCCTAACTTTCTCTTAGTCTTTTTAATATTTCTAGGCTACCTGGCTCATCTGTGAGTTTTTTCAAATTGTCACAAATATCCAAAAATATTTCCAAAATATTTATTGAAAAAAATCTATCTATACATGGACCCATGCAGTTCAAACCCATGTGATTCAAGAGTTAATTGTATTTTACATTTTGTTGTAGTAGTCCTCCACTCCTAGGTATCAAATTCTGTTCTGGCTATATATTGGTGGGTAATAAACTACCACAAAACATGGTGCTTTCATTATTGTCTCTCACAACTCTTTGGTTTGACTTGACTCCACTAGGTGGTCTCCCTTGGGGTCTTGTACATAGTTGTAGTCAGATGTTTGCTAGGGTTGAAGTCATCTGAAGCCTTGATTGGGCTGTTCATCCCAGATGATTTACTTCCATAGCTGGCAGTTGATGTTGTCTGAAAGCTAAGCTGGGCCTGTTGACTGAAGCATGACCTTTCCATATGACCCGCTTTTTGCAATATTGCAACTGGGTTCTGAGAGAGAGCATCCCAGAAATGTGCAAGAAGTGTCAGGAAGCAGGAGCTGCCAGGAGTGTTAAAGTCTATGCTTAGAACCCGTGTAGTGTCATTTCTGCCATATTCTATTAGTCAAAGCAGTGACAGGGCCTACCCAAAATTGAAGTGGTAGAGAAATAGACTTCACATTTTGTTTGGAGAGGTCACATTGGAGAACATCATAGACATTGAAAGATTATATTGCAGCTCTTTTTAGGAAATACAGTCTCCATGTATGGTAAACAGGCCAGGGTTTTTTGTTAAAGTGAGTTCTTCTCTTTATTCTGTCTTCTTTTCCCTCTTACCTTTCTCCTTTGTGTTCACCTCCTTTGTTGCCTCCTCTTTTTTTTTAACGTTTATTTATTTTGAGAGAGAGAGAGAGAGAGAGAGCATGAGCAGAGAAGGAGCAGAGTGAGAGAGGGAGACACAGAATCTGAAGCAGATTCTAGGCTCTGAGCTGTCAGCACAGAGCCTGATGCCTTGCAATCATAACCTGAGCCAAAGTCAGAAGCCTATAGGACTGAGCCATCCAGGTGCCCCTCCCCCCACCTTTTTTTTTAAGAAAGAAGGAGTGCAAGTGGGGGAGAAGGGCAGTGGAAGAGAGAGAGAGAGAGACAGACAGACAGACAGACAGACTCTGGCTGGCTCCATGCTCAGCATGGAGCCTGGTGTGGGGCTCGATCCCATGACCCTGCAGTCATGATCTGAGCCAAAATCAAGAGTCGGACACTCAACTGATTGAACTACCCAGGTTCCCCTGCCTCCTCCTTTCCATCTTGTTTTCACATAGCAGCCTTGCCAAAAGTTGTTCTTACAGTTTAGGAATGGCTGGGTGGTAGATTCTAGACATTGGGGATAATAAACTGTTTCCTGCTCTGTCTCTGTAGATACGTTTTCATAAGTGCTGGCACATCTCATCTCAACGGAATTATAAATTTTGTTATTTGCATGGCTTAGGATGAAATAGGTCATTTTATTTGCTTTGACTTTGGGTACTAGTCTATTGCAAATGAGACAAAAGTTTTCCATATGTTGCATGTCAGTTCACCCATATCATTAGTGTAGTGCATAGTGTTTGGGGACCAAACACCAAGTTATAATTAATATATTATTTTGATTTTTTTTAAACTTCTTGGTGCGTATTCCTTTGTTTGAGCCCTCTTGGGAAGGCAGCCAGGACCAACTCAGAACCCAGGTTACTGTGTGTTTCCTGGTCAAAGGCCTTGCGACATGAATATCTTATGAATATAATTCACATAACTAATTAAAGACTTAGTATAAGGCACAAAGAAAAGGAGCTGATCTCTGTATTGGGAGAAAATCACGGTTCTTTGAAATAATGTTTCTGTGAGAAATAGGTGAACTTTGTAAATCTGCAATTCATATCTTTAATAAAACTCAAAAGGACTTTTGATGGAATTGAACAGGTTAAAAGCATAGTTATGAAATCAACTATAAGAAAAGGAGAGGAAAACATGATTGCCTATTTTTGCTTCAAAAACCACACTTGGAGGTAGTAAATATAAGATAGGGTAGTAGGAAAACTTTTTGTGAAATAGAGAACAAAGAAACTGAATGATAAAAGTAAAATATAAGATAAGAATAGATCTCAGATACCCAATGTATTCTCATTTAGTGAATCTTTTCACATATTTAGTGAGCATCTAATATTATTTTATATCAAGCACTGTCCTAATTGCTTGGAACATAGCACTTAGCATAACAGATACTGTCCTTTTTCTAAAAAAGACTAAAGTTAAGCAAATGAAACAAAATTAAATAATTATGGTAAAGCATGATGAATTATCTGATCAAGGGGTTGCTAAGAGAGTGTAGAATGGTTGTATGAAAGTACTCTAAATATGGTCAGAAGTCTTCTTAGAGGAAACGATATTTAAAATGAGATCTAAAATATAAGTAATAGGTAAAGAAGGCAGTTATCCAGAGAAAATATTATATATAACACCCGCTTGAGCTCATTTGGAGGAGAAAACATGGCACACTCAAAGAAATGAAAAATATTCTGTTGGTTGAACAGTTGGTCCATTTCTTTCAGCTGTGTGATCCATTAGGTTAAGCTGAGTTAGTCCAGATACTTGCAATCTAAGACTCAAGCCAAAACCTAAGAATCAGTAGCAAGGCCTAGTGTATCTAGGGACCTGCATTGTTTTAGTATGACTGTACAAGAGTTGAATGCATATAGACAGCAGAATACTCTTAGATTTCACAGGACTTGCTTGCCCACAGCATTCTAGTAGCTTATTGCTACATGCTATTTTTGGCCATAGGTTTCATGCTCTTGGATTTATAAATATTCTCTATTACTTTGATCAGAGTAAATTCAAAACAAATGCATTCCAAAATTAACTTTAAATTAATTTAAGTTTTTTTTTTTTTTTTAAGTTTATTTATTTTTGAGACAGAGAGAGAGCATGAACGGGGGAGGGGCAGAGAGAGAGGGAGACACAGAATCAGAAGCAGGCTCCAGGCTCTGAGCCATCAGCCCAGAGCCCGAGGCGGGGCTCAAACTCACGGACCGCGAGATCCTGACCTGAGCTGAAGTCAGACGCTTAACCAACTGAGCCACCCTGGCGCCCCTAAATTAATTTAAGTTTTAAAAAAGTTTTTATTTATTTATTTTGAGAGAGAGAAAACTAGTGGGGAGGAGCAGAGAGAGGGAGAGAGAATCTAAAGCAGGCCTTGCACTGCCAGCCGAGAGCCTGATGTGGGGCTCAAACCCACGAAGCTGTGAGATCATGATCTGAGCTGAAACTGGGAGTTGGATGCCTAACCAACTGAGCCACCCAGGTGCCCCTAAATTAATTTTAAATTAATCTAATTTTTTTCTTTTAGATATCTTTATATCAAATGAATCATTTTGCCCTAAACCTTGGACATATATGTATTTTTTATTTCTTTTTTACTTTTCCAAGTACTGTAATAATAACAATAACAACTAATCTTTATTGAATTTGATCGTTTTAAGCATCTATAATATGTGATAAATAAAGTAATCTTCACAGTAACCCTATAATGGAGGTTTTTTTGTTTTGTTTTGTTTTTTTGGTTTGTTTTTAGTTTTTGTTTTTACCTTTAGTGCTTTACGACTGAGAAAACTAAGACAGGGAGCTTGAGTTACTACTTAAAGTCATCATAGCTAGAACATGCTGGGATAAGTTTCAAATACATTTAATTTGAATGTAGTTCTACATTCTTAGTCATACTAAAAAGCTTATCTAATTGTAGATACTATTTTTTACAGTATCATCATTGCTAGTTTAAGAAATGCAGGGAGAGAAGAAAAATAAATACAATAGAGGAAATTAGAGAAAAAAGAGGAAAACAGCAGAAAATTTCTCTGAGCTGAAGAAAGAAGTGCATCTACAGCTTTAAATGCCACTCTAAACTTCTTACAGTGAAATTTGGGTAGTTTATGAGAATATGAAAAAAATTATGTATCCTTTAAGCTTCTAGGCCAATAAAACCCAAATAATGTTTAAAAAGAAGTATATTGATAACAGATTTTTTTCTGTAACTTTTAAAATTTCATAAGTAAATTTACTGAGGCAATGCTTGCATATTTTAACATAAATTATAGTGATCTGGGAATTTTATACACAAAAAATACATTGATCTTGTGAGGCGTATGTGTCATAAAAAAGTTTACAAATTGTGCCACTAGCATAGTCCTAGCAAAAATGTCTTGGGGAAAATAATGCAAGGCAATAGGGTGGGAGTTAACTACATGAAGTTCATTGTCCTAATAGTGGTAGAAGTATTGTGAATGGGATTAATTAAAAGGCTGCCAGGATGGCTGGAGCCACAGGGATGGAAATGGTATTGCAAGGAATAGACCTGGAGAGGTGGGAATGATGGTAGATCAGACAGGGTCTTGACCACCGTTAAGTGGTCTTGTCTTTTGCTGAGATTAATGAGATGCCATTAGAAGATATTAAGCAAAATTAGATTTAAGTTTCAGAATAATCTTTGTTTTCAGTGTGGAGAATGGAAGGAAAGGTACCAAATGAAGAAGCAGAGAGAAGTCAAGATGGTATTAATATAGATTGCTTGGACTACAGTGTTTATGGCAGAGATAGGTAAAGAGATTTGTGTATGTGTTGAATATGTTTAGTCACTGTATTGAACACAAAATTTAGGTAGCTTCTCAAATTCCTTCCCAACCCGTACTCCCTCCAGGACTAGACTGCTGACACGAAAGTGAATTTGGTTTGAGATGTGCTGGTCCTTCTAAATGGCTGCTGACTTTAGCCAGGCAACCAACCAGCCAAGTACCTGAATTTCTCAGAGATGCCAGAACTTTCTTGGCATAATATTAAAGAGTGATTGGAAAATTCAAGAAGGTTCAGTGTTAGAATAGATTTATTATTTAATGGCTTGAGAATCCACTAGCCTCCCTTAGTGGATACTTCCTTACTAAAGCAGTAAAAGATGCACTAGTTCAGAACAGTAGAATTGTTAAAGTTTAGAAGTGGCTGTCTTCTTCCAGCCAAGGATTAATGGTGGAGAAGTAGCCATTGATCTGGGAAAATACTAATCTGGATAATATTATGAACAAATAATATTATTCATAAAATGATCTTAGAATGACAAATTCTGATAGGATTGCTATTGGCAGAGGCAGGGTGAACTGTTATTACTTGAAATTGTCTTCAGGGCCAGAGTAACAATCAGGATGATTAGATCTGTAGAGATTTGTGAAATAGCCAGTACAGCATGGCTTTCTTTTGGCAAGGTGGGAGCTACTACATGAAATTCATCGCCCTAGTAGTGGTAGAAGTATTGTAAATAGGAGTAATTAAAAGGCAGCCAGGATGGCTGGAGCCAAGAAAGGAGATTTTATTCAACTTATGTAATCAGAAATTCAGAGCTGGGGAACACAAGTCTTTTATCAGCTGCTACAATGGAGAATATCATCTTCATAACGGGTTTCAATATCTTTGCTAGTTTACAGATCCATTGTTTATTGATGGAAGGGGAGGTCAGATCTTCTTGAGTGACTTTATAACTCCATCAACCTATATACAGTAAATACTACTCTGAACTTTCTTCTAAGGTATCTGAGGGCCTTTACCAGGGTTAAGTCCATACTGGGAAACATGGGGAAAACTTTTGTTGTTGTTTATATGTCTGTGAGATATGGAATCTGACACTAAATCCAGATTACTAAAAATGCCATATGGAGACCAAATGATAAATGAAGTTTTGTCACAAGTTTCTTTTATAGTGGATTCAATAGGACTTCAGACCCACTTTATCACTATTTGCCTGTTTCTAATTTTTTTTTTTTTTAATGAGATAGCTCTACCTAGCATCTGGAAGAAATTTCACAGTGATAATTGATCATTGAAATGAGTCATAACAAGAATGGCCAGGTGGAAGACCTCAAAACTATAGTACTTCCCCTGCCAACAGATAGTGAGTCAGAAGCAGTACTGTATTCCTGGAAGAATTGTAAATATTAGTGTCAAAGACTTAAAAGGTCCAGTGATGGTGGAACCTATCTATCATTTTCTTATCTTCAGACATAGGGTAAGAAAAACAAGTATAGATAATAAGCCTGATTTGGGGAGATAAACTGAAAATTACCAATAATATTTACCAAATAACTACCACATATACTCCATTTGCTACACTGAGAAATTTAAAACAACTACCACTGTATGGCTAAACTTCATCTTGGTGAATATCATCGAATGATATTCATATCATTAATATTGTATCATTCATATCATTAATATCAATTCATATCATTCATTAAGTCTAATGAAATAATTCTTTAAAAAAATAGATGAGTAATAATGTACTTGTTACAAAATATTATTTATATGCTAATATTTTCTGCAATTTGATTAAATGCTATCCATGACTGCTTTGTTTGTGAAAGGAATAGAAACTGTAGAAGTTATTTTTTTATAAATGCTTAATTACATTATATCTGTTCCATAAATATCAATGAACTCATGTTGGTTAGTAATATTGCTCACTTATTTTGTTTCCTAAATACTAATCATCAAGATAAATAGGTTTAAAATCTCTAAACATCACTTTGGATTTCTCTATTTCTCCCTTAATTTAAAAAATTTTTTTTTGATGTTTATTTATTTTTGAGAGAGAGATAGACTACAAGTTGGGGAGAGGTAGAGAGAGAGGGAAACACAGAATCTGAAGCAGGCTCCAGGCTCTGTGCTGTCAGCACCAAGCCCGACGCGGGGCTTGAACTCATGAAAGGCGAGATCATGACCTGAGCCAAAGTCGGATGCTTAACTGACTGAGCCACCCATGCACCCCTCTCCCTTCATTTTATTCTTAGTTTTTGCTTCATGTATTCCAAAATTAATTTATTAGGCATATACATATTTATAATTTTTATGTCTTCCTGATGAATTTACCCTTTTTCCATTTGGAAATGTCTTACTTTAGTAATAATCCTTTTTTTTTAAAGTTTATGTTACTTGATACTAATTTAGCCTCTCCAGCTTTCTATGCTTTCTTTTATGTATATTTTTTATTTTTATATATTTTATTTTCAAGAAATAAATATCATTGTATTTAAATTTCATCTTTTACAGACCATGTATTGTTAGATCTTGCTGTCTGAAAATCAAAACCTTCAGGTTGGAGAGTTTAGTGCATTAATATTTTAATAGGTTTTTTTTTGTTATGTTTTCATTTATGTCTGCAAATTTACTAGTTACTTTCTATTTGTCACGTCATTTTTGAGTTTTTATTTTTTGTTCTTGTATATTTTTCGTTTCTTGTTTGGGCTGATTGTTTTTTAGTATTCCATTTTAATTTCTCTACTGGCATTTGAACTACATTTCTTTGCATTTGTTTTTCAGTAGTTGCTCTAAGCAAGATTATAATATGCATTGTTAACTTAGTACAGTCTTATTTGTAATTTCAAGTTTGGAGCCTATTTCTGATAATTCCAACATTATGCTTATCCTTAGACTTGTTCCTATTGAAATTTTTTCTCACAACGCAAAGTTTACTGTCTCCCACCCTCAAGAAAATTTTAATTAACAACAACAAAATAAATAAGAAACTGAGAGTAAAATAGGAACATCATATACATTTTATAAAAGTTAGCCCAAAGTTGCCAGCCCAGATAGCTTTAAAGATAATTTTTATCAATCTTTAAAGTATAAATAATTCCTAAAATAAGCCAACTCTTCCACAATATAGGAGATTGTGGAAACTTTGTAATTCTAGTGTAGTCTGTTTATGATTTACGCAATTAAGCAAATGAAACTTTTAGTGTCCTTGGATTAGAAAAATTAGTCATGTTTCCATATCACAACAAATAATCTGTAGCAGCCACCATCAGAATTAAGAATTAATAATAAAACTTGATAGCCAAATTGTTCTGGAATAATTCAAGGGTGCTTGCTGTCATTATTTTTATTTACTGTTACTCATAGTATCCTATCTAATACAAAAATAAGAGAAATTTATATATATATACATACGTACATA
The DNA here is from genome assembly GCF_023721935.1 of Panthera uncia. Lineage (NCBI taxonomy): Eukaryota > Metazoa > Chordata > Mammalia > Carnivora > Felidae > Panthera > Panthera uncia. The sequence continues at coordinate 56,890,352 of NW_026057582.1, read as the reverse complement.
TATATATATATACATATATATATGTACATACGTATATATATATATATACATATATATATATGTACATACATATGTGTATATATATATTTGAGGGGAGGGCACAAATGAGCAAGGGGCAGAGAGACAGTGAAAGAATCCCATGAGGGGCAGAGAGAGAGGGAGAAGTGGGGCTTACCTGAAGTGGGGCTCGTGTTTTTACTCAAAGTAGGGCTTGAGCTCACTTGAAGAGGGGCTCGTGCTTACCCAATGTGGGACTCAAACTCACAGATTGTGAGATCATGACCCAAGCCAAAGTCAGATGCTTAATGACTGAGCCAATGAGGCACCCAATAAGAGAAATATTTTAAAAATTAAAATAGTATCAGAAAAGTGACAATAAAATCCTATTTGTATAATCCTTTAATCATGACTATCTTCTGGATAAATCCAGCAAATGAACTGAAACATTTTTATCCCAAATTAAAGTTCAATGGGATAATAACTTAGAAATAGACATACTTTGTTTAATAGGGTGAACTAACCAAAGGTTTTTTACCTCACATCTGTATAAAAATATATTCTGGATTAAATATATATTTAAAAAAATTACCTTAGTAGAAGAATGTACCTACCAATATTTATCAGGCCTTTTTCTTGTACAAAATTCAAAGCAGAAACTGTAGAGGAAAATAATTATGTAGTTGGTAGCTAAACAATGAAATATTTAAAAAACTCAACAAAATGACTATTGCTAAGAAAAGTTTGGAGCCATTTAAATGAAGGTGCTAGAGGAATCTGGGACAATATATGAAGCTTTGAATAAAAGGGGAATATTTTCTGAATGCACCTGTGAATTTATATGCAAAGAAAACAGAATAACCTCGAGCAGCTGGCTGTGGAGACAAAGATGCAGTCCAAGAGATGCAGTGGATTAGTTTCAGTGGGAAAATGTGTTCATATGATTTGAAGGCTGAAGGAAACTTCAAGAAAAAAGTTTTTAGAATTTGTTGTTGAGAGGTCATTCATTAAATGGTTTATTTGGAGATATCTAAGTAAAATAGAATACTTACATCAATCATTGAAAATAAACATATCCTCAAATCTTATGACATTTTAAATTCAAAGATGTTTCATGAGTATCTTTTCAGTACACTTAATAAACAAATCAAAAGACAAGTAAAAACCTTGAATTTTTTATGTAATTGCCAAAGAGGAAAGAATGAGATCAAGGCACGTGAATTTTCATTACGTTCTTGAATTTACTTACAATAACTTTATTGCTAATTTTCCTTCATAAAATGGAGTTCTGTCTGCTTTCACATCCTCCAAGAGGGGTTAACAAAAATAAATAATGGTTGTGAAAACATATTAAAGCATTTTTAAGAACTCAGTAAGTACACCATATATACCCCATATACCCCAAATTTCTAATAGCTGTGAAATAAGAATTCAGTAGATAATTTCTGAATCTCTCAAATCTGATAGTGAGAGATTTTTCTAGTCATTACACAAAAATGCTGTGTAAAACTTCTTATATAAATCTATAATAAGTTAAATAAAAATGACTAATTCAGTATTTGAAGAAATAACCACAGAGGAAAATTAAATTGGCTAATGTTCCATTTCTCCTTTATTTTTTTCAAACAATGGCCTAAACTTTTTTGTTCTTCACTGTACTATAGAGATTATATAGATATAGATATAGATATAGATATATATTTATGAAAAATAATTTGTCACCTGCACAGGTTCCCTTAAATTTGCATATCTTCATCTGTCTTGGGAAATGTTAAACCCACTGACTGCATTTGAGATTGAGTTAGATAAATAAATTGTACAAGAACTAGCTGGTAATTCTCTTATCAAAGGATTAAAAGAGTCTATTTACTTTACTTAAATGTGCTAATTAATATCTTAGGACAGTGTGGGTTACTATAGTGGAAAAACTCTTTAGTTTCTCTAAACCTTAAATTCCTAACAGTAATGTAGAAATTATCTAACTGTATTGTAGCTTTTAAATGAGATAATGAATTCATGTTACTAGTAACTAACACAATGTCTGGTGAAGATTAGATATTCAGTAAATTAGAGCTGCTGACGTTATTTTTATTATTATATTTTATTGATCATAAATTGGAAATTGCTAATAGTTATATTTAGTTTAATAAAAACAGCTATTTCCAAAAACTTAAAAACAACTTTGCTAAGTTACAGATTCATGATACTTTTGTTCCTTGGATATCAATCTCTTCATTCTCTGAGAGTAAAATATGTTTGCAAATTGTACCAGCTTTTGCAAATTCCAGATCAAGTCTTAATTTAAAATATAGCTTTCTGGGAATGCAAGCTGGTGCAGCCACTCTGGAAAACAGTATGGAGGTTCCTCAAAAAACTAAAAATAGAACTACCCTATGACCCAGCAATTGCACTACTAGGCATTTATTCACGGGATACAGGTATGCTGTTTCAAAGGGACACATGCACCCCCATGTTTATAGCAGCACTATCAACAATAGCCAAAGTAGCCCAAATGTCCATCAATGGATGAATGGATAAAGAAGATGTGGTATATATATACAATGGAGTATTACTCGGCAATCAAAAAGAATGAAATCTTGCCATTTGCAACTACATGGATGGAACCAGAGAGTATTAAGCTAAGTGAAATTAGTCAGTCAGAGAAAGACCGATACCATATGACTTCACTCATAGGAGGACTTTAAGAGACAAAACAGATGAACATAAGGGAAGGGAAACAAAAATAATATAAAAAGCAGGGAGGGAGACAAAACATAAGAGACTCATAAATATGGAGAACAAACAGAGGGTTACTGGAGAGGGTGTGGGAGGGGGGATGGGCTAAATGGGCAAGGGACATTAAGGAATCTACTCCTGAAATCATTGTTGCACTATATGCTAACTAATTTGGATATAAATTAAAGAAAAATTAAATAAAAAAACACAGCTTTCTTTTGTATTGTTTGGGAACATTATATATATCACTATCTACCTTTTTAAATCACACCTATAAATGTATAATAAATACTGTTATTCATGTAGGAAAAATACCCTGAATATTGTTATTTTGAGAAATAATTATTTTTAAAGTTCTGACCTCTTTCTTTTTAGTTCCTATGTTTGTTGCATTGCAGACCCAAATATAACTCATGCTATTCTTAGAAGGTATTTAAATAGTCAACAATATATCCATGTATCTTAATTGAAGTGAGGTTTTTATCATATTTTTAATGAAGTAGGTCTCATTTACTTTAAGAAAATACACATAAGATATTGTAAAATTTATGGTTTCTATATTATACACACAAATGTAAACAATAAATGTATTCCAAGATCATTTTTTTAAGTGGTAAATCAATAGAAAAAGAGGTTGATTTTGGCCAAAGTAGCTAGATGATATATTTAATATTTGTTAAAATGACTTTTGGCACATGGCTTAAGCACAATCATTATTTTATGCATTAATTTGCATTTTATCTCATAAAGGAATGTATATATTTTCATATTTCATATGTTTCATATTTCTGTGTTACATTTCCCATACTCTAGATTGTTTTCTATGCTGTTATTTCTAGAGCAAGATATTTCAAACTACTTATCTTGGTATTATAGTCATTCTAGTGTCTTAATATCGATTGCTTATACACAAGATGAAAGAGGTTATTTTCAGGGTGTCATTGTTTTAGTGGCCTTGTTTAAACTGCTCAGCAAAAAAGACCAATCTGAGTGTCTGTTTACTGCATTATAAATTGCCTGTGTCGTATATATTGGCATTAGGAACAGACTGAAAAATGGATACTCTAAGGTGGAACTTCTTAAAACCGTAAATTTCTGAGGTCCTTAGAACACCACATACCTTGGAGAGATATGTTTTGCCTTGGAATGTAATTTAAAGACTCTGTTCATAATATTGTAAGAATTTCTTCTGCCAAACACTTGTATGAGAAAGGAGAAAATCCTTTTATATTCTTTATGACATTCAGATGGGAAAATTGAAGCTAAATTTGAGAAACAAATGATAGCGTTAACCTTTAAACAACAACAAGAAAACATGATGTAAAATACATTTTTTATAAAAATTGATTGCCAGCAAAATATCAAAATTTGTATTACTCCTTTATAATTATAAAATTTAACTAAAATTTTTTCAGAAGAAGGACACGATTTTTTATTTTGGCATGCTGATACATATCTTTGGCATGTTTCATATTTTTGTAACTCTGGCAGTTGATTATCTTCCTCTCAGAAGAAAAAAAATATTTTTTGAAGTTTACTAAATGTGGACTCCTTTGGGGAAGAGGTAGAGTTTAGTGATTCAATTGAATATGGTGAAGTTAGCCTTGAGAGAGTTATGAATAAAATATTGATTTGAAAATTGTGAAAGATTCATTTTATAATTGTATTTTATATAAGCCATATGTGGAGTATTATTTTTGGATGAAAATATTCATATATCTGTCATTAATGCAACTTTTTAGTATTGATGGTAAGGAACATAGTTTTACTTTAAAACATTTTATTTCTATTATCTAATTTGCTCTTCCCTGATTCCTACAAGGTAGTTCAGAGAAACTGTATTATTGTCCCAGTTTTACAAATTGGGAAACTGAGCCAAAGACTGTCAAGTAACAGACCCAAGCTCATTAAACTCTACTGCTATAATTCTCTATTAGCTATGTAACTGAGACTGGAAACTCTTTATTCTTTACCCTCAGGATAAATAAGTAATATGTGTTTATTTTTAAATGATGGTGAGATGCTCCCAAAGCTAAATCCACATCCTGTATGTTTGCTAATTGTGCTATTTTGTTGGACCCTAATGTTTCTGAGTCCCCTTAGCGTACACTAAAATGATTAAGAAAATAAAATGTTTTAATGGTAAAACAATCCTTATTTCTATTTGCTCATTGCTGTGGAACTGTATCTTCTGTCCTGGAGGTAATGACAACAACATTATGTTAAGGATTATTAAGTATGGAAATTTTTCAAAGGAAGAAAGAGATTAAGAAATCTCCCTTGTCCAAATCTCTTCTCATATAAAGCACATCTGTTGTTTTGCTGCCCAGCATCTGTTTAGCTTTCTGAAAACAGCACTCTGACTTTTTGTGTGGGAAATTATCCTTCCATTTGATCTAGTGAGAGAGTTTGTCCAAACCTTCTCTCAGCTAAGGGAATGAAACCCAAGCTGGGCCAAGCTGACTTTCTTCTCTGGGTGTTTGAACTTTGAGCAAAATGAATGTAAAAAGACTGAGTGAGATTGGAGCTTATTCATCTACACAATTTTTGGTGCATTGGAGAGACTCACATTGGTTCTCATTACCTACTGAATTATACTTGGTTTCCTTCTGACCAGTTATAAAGCATTCCACTTAGATTTTCAGCTACCCACTACCTTTCCAATAAATCCCTTCTCTAATTATCAGTTTATCAGTTTAAGTTGCTTGGGTGAAGGGAATAATGTGTTGCAATGTTAAGCTGCTAAGCCTTTTCACTTTTCTCCCATAAATCATGCTGGTTGGTGCTATTCTAGCACCAGTCATAACACTGGAGAAGGGGTAGGAGTATGGAAGATAAGGTGTTAAGGAAGTCTGGGTGAAAAAAAAAGATTAAGTAGAAAATCTACTCTTTTGGTTCCTGATAAATTTTAAGAAGAACAAGAATGGAGGGAAAGTTGTAGGTGTTGAGATAAATGTTCCTTTCTCTCCCTTATCAGGACTGAAGTTACTGAAGGAGGGAGTACTTAAAAGTATTGGTGGAAAAGGTCAAAGAAATAAGGGGCTTTTTATTCCCAAGCTTTCTGGTTTGGATTTTGAAATCTGACTGAACTATGACAAGATGGGATAAGTACATCTGAATATTAACCTGTGTTGTAGAGTATTTATCCACCACGAATAGTCTTCTTTTAGCTTCTTTGAACTTTGTTGTTTTAGCCAGACACAAAAAGTATGAAGCAGTTCCCTTATGTGCAGTGTGGGAAAGATGTGATTCTGTAATCAACAGGAGAGTCGGTTGGTAGAGTTTGAACACAGTCACAGACAAATTCAGGAGATATGAAACATCAGCAATAGTGGAAAAGATGCAAAGTCAACAGATACGGACCTGTGGAGCTGTTCTAGTAGAGAGCAAACTATTCTCAACAGCAAACAAGTGAATAGTGACCAGGTGGAAAGTTAAGTGCTAATGCTGCCAGCACCAGAAGGAGAAGTTGTAGTCGACAGAAACTGATCTTTGCTAACCAATTAGGAGCAGGGACCTAAGAAGAGCCAGAAGACAGTGGAGAGATGGGACTCTATCCTTTTCAGAGACCTCAAGAGCATAGTAATATTTCCTGTGGCTCCACATATCTTAGGTTGGCTGAAAGAGAGGGAGCAGAACATGAATGCTTTAACTTGAATGAAAGGCATGAATGCTTTAACAATTTGAAATGAAAGAGACTTTAACACCATAGACTAAACATTGGTTCCTCTTTTTATTTTTTATTTATTTTTAAATGTTTTATTTATTTTTGAGGGAGAGAGCACGAGCAGAGGAGGAGAAGAAAGAGGCGGTGACAGAGGATTCAACGTTTTTTTTTTTTTTTTTTAAAAAAAAAACGTTGACAGAGGATTCAAAGTGGGCTCTGTGCTCACAGCAGTGAGTCTGACGAGGGGCTTGAACTCACAAACTGAGATCATAATCTGAGCTGAAGTCAGACACTCAACTGACTGAGTCACCAGGGGTGCATCAGTTCCTCCTTTTTTTTTTTTTTTTTTTTTTAATCTGCAAAGCAACTAGAATAACTAACCAAAGTGACTTAGACAACAGAGGCTTATTTTTAACCTTAGATAAAAAAAATTCCACAAGTGGACAGTCCCAGGTATCAGAGAGATCAAGGTTGTAATTTTGGTCCAAATTCCTTTCTTTGTTTTGATCTGCTGTATTTACTATGCTAGCAGAGTCTTCCCTCTTAGTTTTAAGATGGCTGCAGTAGCCCCAACCGTCACATTCTAACTCATTCAAAAACAGGAAGAAGCAAGGCAGGTAGGTGGCTCAGCTGGTTAAGGAGTCCAACTCTTGACTTTGGCTTAAGTCATGATCCCACGGTTCATGAGTTCAAGCCCCGCATCAGGCTCTGCACTAACAGTGTGGAGCCTGCTTGGGATTCTTTGTCTCCCTCTGTCTCTGCCTCTCTCTCTCTCAGAAAATAATTAAACATTAAAAACAAAACAAAAACAAAAATAGGAAGAAGGATGTTGATGGGCAGGTGACAAAGACAAGCTTTCTTATATGTCTTTACCTTCTTATTAGGAGAAATATATTTCGGAAGAACCTCAAGTAGACTTCTAGTTTCTGGTCTGTTATGTAAAATGTTTGGAAATCGCCACTCCATCCTAACAACAATAAAAGGCTGAACAAAATAAAATGTCAACAACTCTTCTTAGATCTGTAAGGGAAATGAGGTCACAGAGCAATCTGCTGCTTTCCAAATTGGAGAGACTGACAAACTAATACAGAGAATCACAACTTTCTGAAGCAGAAAGAAACCCACTCACTAAAACTTCCACAGAAACTAGTGCCAGAATAGGGAAACCTGAACTAGAATTGATAAATTTCTTCTGGTTCAGTGTGGAAGAGTGGGAGATAAAAACTGCAAGCAAGGTGACCCAATAATCAGGGAGACTGCACTATTTTGTGATTTATTTTTGCCTTTCAGAACTCTGCAAGATTCTCACAGTGAATATCAGAAAAGGGTCCCTTCATACTTTTGGGAGGGAGAAAGGAAAGGGACCATTTGGAAATATACCAGATCATTCTGTTTTTCTTGATGACGTCTGCCTTGTGAGAAATTGACTAGAGCTGAACCTGCTGGGGTCTTATCAGAGCCTAGCTGATCTGAGGGAAGGGAAATACTCAACTCTAGCTGTGGCCTTCAAGACCACTCTAGCCATCTTGTCACACCTAAGGAGGGGGATGACTAGAAAGCACATGTGAGGTTTATAGTAAGGAGGCATAGGATCATATCATATGATTATATTACTATAATCATAGTACTATAAAAGCCTTCCCTTCCTCCATACCTTACCATCACATTACTAAAAGCCTATTTACAGTAGTACCCAGTAACTTTTATCCAGTATAGCATGTCTAGCTATCAAGAAAAAGATCACAGGGTATACTAAAAGCGGAGGAAAACACAGTTTCAAGAAACATGGAAGTCCTTAGAACCAGACTTGACAGGGATGTTGGCATTATCAGGCTAGGAATTTAAAGCAACTGTGATTAAGATGCTAAGGGCTCTAGTGATAAAGGAGACAGCAGGCAAGAATGGATGAGCAATGTAAGCAGGAAACTGGAAATTCTATGAAATAACCAAAAACACTGAATTTTTTTTCATAGAAATGAAGAATGCCTTTGATGATTTGGTGATCATCAAATGCCTTTGATGGACATGGCTGAGGAAGGAATCTCTGAGCTTGAGATTATCTCAATATAAATCTGCAAAACTGAGAAGCAAATAGAACAAAAGGACTTTGTAAAGCAGAACAGAATATCCAAGAATGGTGGGACAACTACAAAAGATATATGCATAATGGAATTGGCATGATTTCTCTTAATTATCCAGCAAGTTATTTTGAAGGTATTGAAAAACTGATTCTGAAGATTAAAAGACCCAGAATAGCAAACACAATATTGAAGGAGAAGAAGAAAGAGAACTGACAGTACCTGATCTCAGAACTTACCCCAAAGCTACAGGAGTCAAGACAGTATGGTTTTAATAAAAAAATATACAAAAAAAGATATACAAATAGATCAGTGTGACAGAATAAAGAGTCCAGAAATAGACCTGAATAACTATAGTCTGTGGATCTTTGACAAAGGAGCAAAGGGTACGATGAAGCACAGATAATCTTTCAACAAATGGTGCTAGAACAACAGGTCATCCAAAAAAAAAAAAAAAAAAAAAAAAAAAAAAAAAAAATCAAATCTATATACAGACCTTACACCCTTCTTAAAAATTAACTTGAAATGGATCATAGATTTAAATGTCAAATGCAAAAATATAAAACTTCTAGAAGAGAACATAAAAGAAAACCTAGATGAGTTTAGGTATGGTGATGACTTCTTAGAAACAGCAACAAAGTCATGATCCATGAAAGGAAGAATTGATAAGCTGGTTTTACTAAAATTAAAACCTTCTGTGTTGTGAAAGACAATGTCAAGAAATGAGGAGACAAGCCACAGACTCAGAGAAAATATTTGTATAAGGCACATAAAATACAGATAAAACAGTTATCTAAAATATACAAGAATCTTCAAAACTCAATAATAAGAAAACAAATAACCTGATTAAAAAAATGAATCAAAGATCCTAATAGATATTGTGCCAAAGAAGATATACAGATGCCAAATAAGCTTATGAAAAGATATTCCACATTGTATGTCATAAGAGAAAGACAAATTAAAACAATGAGAAATTTATTAGAATGGCCAAAATCCGGAACACTGATAATGCCAAATGCTAGCAAGGATGTGGGGTAAAAGGAACTCTTGATTTGTTGCTGGTGGGAATGCACAGTGGTACAGCCGTTTAGGAAGATAGTTTTGCAGTTTCTTACAAAATTAAACACGCTTTTACCGTATAATCCATCAATAGTAGTCCTTGGTATTTATCCAAAGAATTTGAAAACTTCTATCCACACAAAAACCTACACAGGGATGTTTATAGCAGCTTTATTCACATTTGCCAAAACTTGGAAGCAACCAGGCAAGAAGTCTTTCAGTAGGTGAATAGTTAAATAAACTGTGGTATACCCACACAATGGAATGTTATTCAGCGCTAAAAATAAATGAGCTGCCAAGTGATGAAAAGGCATGGAGGAACCTTAAATGTATATTACCATGTGAAGAAGCCAGTCTGAAAAGCTATATGGTGTATGAATTTAACTATATAACATTCTGGAAAAGGCAAAATTATGGAAATGGTAAAATGATCAGTGGTTGCCAGGGGTTGGGGGGAAGGAGGGATGAATAGAATTTTTAGAGCAATGAAACTTGAATGATATTATAATGGTGGATACCTGTCATTATTCATTTGTCCAAACCATGGAATGTGAAATACCAGAGTGAACCTAATGTAAACTATGGACTCTGCATGACAATTATGTGTCAGGGAAAGTTCATTGGTTATAACAAATGTTCCACCCTAGTGAGGGATGTTGATAATGGGGAAACTGTGAGGAGCTAGGAGGGTCAAGGAGTTTATGAAAATTCTCTACCTTTCATTTAGTTTTTTCATGAACCGAAAAACTTACATAAAAAAAAAGTGTTTTTAAAAATAGTCCTCAAATAGACTTCCTCTTATGTCATGTTGTCTGCTCCAAGTTGTAAATGCACTGGGAAAAGAACTTCTAGCATTTTCTTTTTTTTTAAGTTTTTATTAAATTCCAGTTAGTTAACATACAGTATAATATTAGTTTCAGGTGTACAATATATAGTGATTCATCAGTTCTATATATCACCTGGTGTATGGAAGGTGTATGCATCATGTACACTCCTTAATCCCCATTGCCTATTTAACCCATTCCTCCCCCCCCCACCTCCCCTCTGATAATCATCAGTTTGTTCTCTATAGTTGAGAGTATATTTCTTGGTTTGCCTCTCTTTTTTTCTTTTGCTCATTTGCTTTGTTTCTTAAATTCCACATACAAGTGAAATCCTATGGTATTTTTCGTTCTCTGACTGACTTATTTGGCTTAGCATAATATTCTCTAGCTCCATCCATGCTGCTGCAAATGGCAAGATTTCATTCTCTTTTATGGCTGAGTAATATTCCATTTTGTGTGTGTGTGTGTGTGTGTGTGTGTGTGTGTGTGTGTATGTATATATATGCACATCACTTCTTCTTTATCCATTCATTAGTCAGTGGACACTTGGGCTATTTTCTTAATTTGGCTATTGTAGTTAATGCTGCTATACACAGTGGGGTGCACATATCCCTTTGAATGAGTATTTTGTATTCTTTGGGTAAATACCAGTAGTGCAGTTGCTGGGTCATAGGGTACTTCTATTTTTAACTTTTTGAGGAAGCTGTGTACTGTTTTCCAGAGTGACTGCACCATTTGCATCCCACCAACAGTGTAAGAGGGTTCCCCTTTCTCCATATCCTCACCAATACCTGTTGTTTCTTGTGTTGTTGATTTTGATTTGCATTTCTCTGATTGTAAGTGATGTTGAACATCTTTTCATGTGTCTTTTGGCCATCTGTATGTCTTCTTTGGAAACATGCCTATTCATGTCCTTTGCCCATTGGACAAACAAACAAATTGGATTATTTGTTTTTTGGGTATTAAATTTTATGAGTTTTTTATATATTTTGGATACTAATCCTTTATCAGATATGTCATTTACAAGTATCTTTTCCTATTCCATAGGCCATCTTTTGGTTTTCTTGGTTCTTTCACTGTGCAGAAGCTTTTTACTGTGATGAAGTCCCAATAGTTTATTTTTGCTTGTGTTTCCTTTGCCTCAGCAGACATATCTAGAAAGAAATAGCTATGGTCAATGTAAGAGAAGTTACTGCCTGTATTCCCTTCTAGGATTTTTGTCAATGCAAGTCTCATATTTAGGTCTTTAATCCATTTTGAATTAATCTGTGCTGACAGCTCAGAGCCTGGAGCCTGCGTTGGATTCTGTGTCTCCCTCTGTCTCTGCCCCTCCCCTGTGCTCTCTCTCTCAAAAATAAATAAACACTAAAAAGAGACAGAGAATGAGAGAGAGAGACAGAGAGAGGAAAGATCGGTTGGCAGGGTCCAACATCATCTCAGAGGAATGTATTAAAATTAGTGAAAGCAAATGTATGCTGGCATAGATGCTGAGAATTTTCTGGAATTAATACAAAGTGAGCATTTTCAGTCAGCAATCAGAAAATCCTTAGCAGAACCATAAAGCCATCCTATGAAATTTTAGTGAAATTGCAGAACAGAAAAGTGAAAATGTCTTACCAAAGACAGTGAGAAAATATCTACTACTTACAAATTAACCTGAAAACAGATATATCAACAGCAAAAATAGAGTCCAAAAAGGGAGGAGTAACAACTTCAAAATACTAAAACTGTTAAGATAAAATATTGTCAACCCAAAACTCTGTATACCCAGTTAAGTAATAATTTGAGATTGAGTGTGAGGGAAATAAATATATTTCCATTAAGTAAAGACTGAGTGAGGCTATAACTCACAAGCCATCCCAGAAAATTATTTTGGAGGAAGAAAAGTGAATTCCAAAGGAAGAAATGAGATACAAGTTGGAAAAGTAAGTAAATAAATTAGTAAACCTAAAACCATATGAGAAATGAAAATAGTGACTCGTTTTGAAGTGTGAAAACCAGGTCAAGTAAAAGTAATCATAAAAGTAACAAAGAAGACAGCAGGTGATAATTGTAGTTAAAACTTTCTAAGATATTTTGTATTGCTTTACATGAAGCTTTTATATCAAACATGCAAGTTCAAAATTTAATGCCATCCATAAAGGCAAAGAAAAAGAACATATAACTTCCAAAACAGTAAAGGGTGGGGGGTGGAGGGGTGGGGGGAAGACTAAAAACAAAGAAATTACCAATATATTTCATGCTAAAGAATAAAGAAAGCTTTATATATTTAGTAATGTATGATTTAATTAAGCAATATTTAAAACTACAATTTGTATCTTTATGTAGATTAAAAGAGTAAAAATTACAATTTAATAATCTAAGCATCCCCATATGAGTTAATTAAAAGAAAAGATGTGGAAGGAAAGGATAGCAAATATAGGAATGTACTTAATGATATAGAAGACAAAGAAATATCTTACTAGGATCTTTGAAGCTGTTCCTTTCAAGAGTTTAGTTAAATAGTAGTTTTTTTGTTGTTGTTGAGTCAAACCAAGAAAAAAAATGTTAGAAATAAAAGGTATCTATAAAAGGAATTGAAAATATTAAAATTTTCATTGGAATATATTTGGAAAAATTAGATTAGGTAGGTAATTTTAGAATGAAAATATGATTTTTAAAGGATAAATAAAAATTATAATAACTATAACCACTAAAGTACTTGAAATCTATTCTAAAATTACATCAGGTACAAGTGTTTTTTTTTTTTTCTTTTATTCTAATAATCTATTATTATGCAGCATTAGAGAAAGGAAAAGAAAGACTTGTCTCATATTATTTGATGTGCTTCATATAATCATAATGAAGAAATTAAGGAAGACAAAGTGGAGAAAAACTAAAAGTGTCACTTATAAATACAAAAATCATAAACTATATGTTATAAAACTGAATTAAGCAATATGTAAAACATAATATACATACTTTAGTTGCCCTACTTTACTGCATCCCAGGAATACAAATATGTTTTAATATAAGAAAATGTTATTAACCAAATTAACAGAGTAAAGCAGAAGCCTCATTTGATCTTTCAGTGATATGCAGAAAAACCATAAGTCATGACAAAAACTACCTAGTCATGACAGACAAACAAAGTAAATGATGGAGAGAAAAGAATGTCCTTAATTTAATGGACAGCTACAAAAGACCTACGGTTCATGCAGTGATAAAAAGAAAACTTAAAAACTAGCCAGGGAAAAAAGAACATATACCTGGGAACAAAGATAAGAATGACAGTGGACTTCTCATTAAAATCTATGCAAGGCATAAGATAACTTCAAAGTGTACAAAGGATTAATACACACAAGAAAGCTCTTACAAATAAGTAAAAAAGAAACAACCAATAAAAAAAGAGCAAGTAACATGAAATTATCTACGGAGAGATAAATTCAAAAGGCTCATAATCACTGCAATACTCAACTTTAGTGCTGATGTCAGAATGTAAGTTCAACAGTGATACACCAGTCTCAGTCACACCTATCAAGGCAACAACATTACCAGGTGTTGGAGAGGATATGAGAAAACAGGGAATCTCATGAATGGTGGGGGGAGGGGGGTAAATTGGCACAACCATGAGGAGAAATTTGGCACAATACCTTATAACATTGTAAATGTATACACACTAAACTCAGAAATTATAATCTTAGAAGCATCTTTTAGAAAAACTCTCACACATAAAGACATGTTTATCTTAGAGAAATCTTCAAACCTGTAGGTATGTATAAAATGTACATTGAAACACTGTTTCTCAAGGCAATGCAAAGAAATTTTTTTTAATGAGGAAAACACCCCTATATTTTAGAATGATGAAAGGATCTAAAAACAAAAACAAACCCCTCTGTTTTCTTCATGTGTGGAAATATTATGTATTATGCTACAGTTAACATGAATTAGCTCTATTATTATCTGAAAACAGTCATTGGACTGGGAGAGAGGTATGATAAAATCTTTTGTAATAATAAAAATATTTCCATTCTTAACACTACCTGGTCTCCTGAAAAAGGGTTGAAGATATTTGCTTAGGTGCCCACTGGGAGGAGAGTGTCAGAGAGTAGGAACCCCTGGAGTTCAGTATAATTAGAAATTCTGTGATGGATGAGGTGGTCAGGAATAAAGTATTAGGGCCTCAACATAGAAAGTTATCTTGGGCATAATTGAATTGAATCTGGCCCCAGCTTTACACCCAAGTAGATGTGTGTAAGTGTTATCAGTGGATGAAAGCTGATGGAATAGGGTTGAGTCTGGTACTGCCTGTGTCTGAGGGGAAACTGAGTGATACTTCCAATTGAAAGTAAAGAGCTACTAACTTAGGGGACCAATCAGATAGCCATTGTGGGTTGAATGCCAGACAGGAACTGTACAACCTGCACAGAGAATTGGCCAACAAGACCAACGACTTAGTGGGAAAGGATGCACTAAATTGTTCAAAAGATATTTTTCCACACTAAAACTTGTGTGAGAAAATAGCAGCCAAAAATGTCTCATTCCCTAGTTCTCTCTTTGCCACGAATTTGGAAAGAGGATTCGTTCTTTTGTGTTGATATAAGGACAAAAATGAGGTGAGAGTTTCCAAGAGAAAGAAATTGGATGTCTTGTTAATATGAGCAAGTGAGAACCCCAGAATTTAATAAAAATATTAAAAAGAGAGGGGATTTACTTATTCCCAAGCTACCAGTAATACTGGAATTGTCTACATTTGTCTATGTATTTTTTCTTTACTTAAAGTCATGAGTTTAAATATTAACTTCGTCAGTAAAAAGTGGGAAAAATCAAGTTTAGGAGATTTGTTTGTGAAACTCATTAGCAGGTTACTTGGAAATCTATATCACCATTTAGCATTTGAGAGCCAAAATTTTATCCTTGTCTTTGCTTCATTTTGGAATTTATTTGGCAGCATAATTTATAAGTTTTGCGAACTGTGGTGTTTTACTTTGTTTTTTTTCTCTGAGCTTTAGTCATCACCCTGCTAAGCTGCTGAACTGTTATGAAACTGTGTAACATCATGTTTATGAAACGAAACCAAATTTTATTAAATTCATTAAAACCAAATTTATATTTTGAATTATTTTAAACAAAGGGTATTTTCCATAATGCCTTATGTAAGAAAGCTGATAGCTATGAGATTAAAATGAGAACAGGAAAGTTCAAAACTAAAATATTATTTCTTTGTCATGTGAACTTGTTACCACGTTATCTCTCATTTGTGTTTTACTTAAACGACAATCTCCTGGGTTCCAGGCAGGGAGGGGAGGAGAGACTATCATCCACAATATTGATAGCTTGTCTTACCTTTTCTTGTATTTTCTTCAGTATTTTTATTCATTTCATTCTTATTTGTCTACTATTACCAGAATTTTCTAACTGTAAAAAAAATCGAGGAATAAATATCAAACATAAGTGAAAAATGGAAGCTGTGATAAGAAAAGAAAAAACAAACAAACAAAAAGCCAGTCACTTTCAACCAGTTATCCACCCACCTTATATTACTTACAGTGCAGAACACTCAATTTTAAATGTAACTCTCCAATTCCACAGCACAGAAAATGAGACTATATATATCATTACAATCCCCAGTAGAGATAATGAGAGCATATGCACAGCTACAACTATCCATTGAGATAATGAGATTATAAATACTATACTCCTACTGCTTCCAGGTGTAATGAGAAGCTACTGTTTTATGGTCATATTTCTGCAATCATCCTTGAGACCAGGAGATAAATTCAAAGATAACCTAATGAGAAATAGAAACAGATAACCGTTTATCATAGCCTTTCTAAAATCAGTTCGTGAAGAAAGGTACAAATGGCAACAAAGTTGCCGAATATATTCATTTGTTAACTAATATCTACTTTTCTTAGAGAACCATGAACAGTGAAGGTGTTACTAAAGAGCAATGACCTGGAATACTCCTTTACAGAGTTAAAGGTCATACCAATAGTTCTTATAAAAAGTAGAGTACAATTAAGAGACTTTTTGAAATATTCATTTAATCAATTTCTATTCTCTTGAAGAAAAATCCATGTCTAACACATCATCAATAAATTACATTGTTGGCAGTAGTATCTATTTTCTACAGCCAGATGATATTTATATTGCCTACGTACTTCCACTTTCCTAGAGATACTCATGTTTAAAAATGTTACATGGAAAAAACAAAACAAAACAAAACAAAGTTATGTGGAGAGAAATAGCTCTAGGCTCAGTTTGGGGATGGGGTGGGGGATTAATTGCCAAAGTAATCCCCCAAAAAAGGGAGGGGGAGTGTGTGTGTGTGTGTGTGTGTGTGTGTGTGTGTGTATTCTGCTCAGTTTTGATACTTGAAATATAATTTCCCAAAATAAAATATGCCTGCATGTATGAAAAGGTGATTCTAACTTTAGAAAGATGGGAGTAAAATTTTCACCCTCTGCTGCATGTAAGTTGTAAATATTTAATTATTTTGAGCCTCTGATTATTTTGAGCCTCTTTTCTAGAAGTTTAAGTCAAGTCCAGATTTTGGATGTTCACAAAATTATTTCTACCTGCCTCTAAAGTCATAATCCATCACTCTCTCCATCCTTTAAGATCCAGGCACAGTGGTTTCTCTCTCTCTCTCTCTCTCTCTTTTATGTTTTTATTTAAATTCTAGTTAACATACAGTGTAATAATAGTTTCAACACTTCCATACAACACAGGTGCTTATCATGACAAGTGCCCTCCTTAATCCTCATCACCTATTTAACCCATTCCTCTAGCTCACACCCCTCTTGGTAACCATCAGTTTATTTTCAATAGTTTAGAGTTTGTTTCCTGGTATGCCTCTCTCATTCTTGTTTTCTTTCTCCCCTTTTGTTGGTTTGCTTTGTTTCTTAAGTTCCACATACAGGTGAAATCATATGGTATTTGTCTTTTTCTGATGGACTTAGTTTGCTTAGCATAATATTCTCTAGCTCCATCCATGTTGCTGCAAATGGCAAGATTTCATTCTCTTTTATGAATGAGTAATATCACATTGTGTGTGTGTGTGTGTGTGTGTTTGTGTGTGTGAATTTATCCATTCATCAGTCAGTGCACACTTGGGCTATTGTAATTTGGCTATTGTAGTTAATGTTGCTCTAAACATTGGGGTGCATGTATCCCTCTGAGTATTTTTTTATTCTTTGGATAAATACCTAGTAGTGCAATTGCTGGGTCTTAGGGCATTCTATTTTTAACTTTTCGAGGAAGCTTCATACCGTACTGTTTTCCAGAATGACTGTACCCATTTGCATTCCCATCAACAGCATAAGAGGGTTCCCCTTTGTCTATATCCTTGCCAATGCCTGTTGTTTCTTGTGTTGCTGATTTTACCCATTCTGACTGGTGTGAGGTGATATTGTAGATTTGATTTGCATTTCTCTGATGGTAAGTGATGTTGAGCATCTTTTCATGTGTCTGTTGACCGTCTATATATTTTCTTTGGAAAAATGTGTATTTATGTCCTCTACCCATTTTTTAATTGGATTATTTGTTGAGTGTTGAGTTTTTATAAGTTCTTTACTCACACACACACATCTGTGAGCACAGAATGTCTTTCCATTTCTTGGTGTCATCTTTAATTTCTTTCATCAGTGTTTTATAATTTTCAGAGTCCAGGTCTTTCACCTCTTGTTTAGGCTTATACCTAGGTATCTTATTGTTTTTGGTGCACTTGTAAGTGGGATTGATTCCTTAATTTCTTTTTCTGCTGCTTCATTATTGGTGTATAAAAATGCAACAGATTCCTGTGCATTGATTTCGTACTCTGTGACTTACTGAATTTGTGTATCAGTTCTAACAGTTTTTTGGTGGAGTCTTTCAGATTTTTTGTATATAGTATCATGTCATCTGCAAATAGTGAAAGTTTGACTTCTTTCTTGCCAAGTTGCATGCCTTTTATTATTTTTTTTTTTTGTTGTTGTTGTCTGATTGCTGTGGCTAAGTCTTCCAGTACTGTGTTGAATACAAGTGGTCAGAGTGTACATCTCAGTCTTGTTTCTGACTGTAGAGGAAAAGCTCTTTGTTTTTGTCCATTGAGAATTATATTAGCTGTGAGTTTTTCATGTGTGGCCTTTATTATGTTGAAGTATGTTCCCTCTAAACCTGCTTTGCCGAGGTTTTTGTCATGAATGGATGTTGTACTTTTTCAGATGCCTTTTTTTTTTTTTTTTGCATCTATTGAGAGGATCATATGGTTCTTTCCTTTTGTTAATGTGGTATATCACATTGATTTGCTAATATTGAACCATCCTTGCAACCCAGAAATAAATCCAACTTGGTTGTAGTTTATGATTTTCTTAATGTATCGTTGGATTCAGTTTGCTAATATTGAGTATTTTTATATCCATGTTCATCAGGGATATGGGCTTGTTGCTCTCTTTTTTAGTGGTCTTTATCTGGTTTTGGTATCAGAGTAATGCTGGCCTCATAGAATAGATTTGGAAGTTTTCCTGCCTTTTCTATTTTTTGGAATAGTTTGAGAAAAATAGCTATTAACTCTTCTTTAAATGTTTGGTAGAATTTGCCTGTGAAGTCATGTGGTCCCAGACTTTTGTTTGTTGGGAGTTTTTTGATTACTGATTCAATTTCTTTGCTGATTATTGGTTTGCTCAAGTTTTCTGTTTCTTCCTGTTTCAGTTTTAGTAGTTTATATATTTCTAGGAATTTATCCTTATCTTCCGGATCATCAACTTTGTTGGCATATAGTTTTTCATAATGTTCTCTTAAAGTTGTGTTTCTGTTGTATTGGTTGTTATATATCCTCTCTCCAGGTACGGTGTTTTTTTACTTACTTGTACCATATTCCAAAAATCTTTTATAGGCCTTTGTTCACAAAAGTCTTAAATCCATTTCCCCAGCTAGAGACTAACTTACTTACACACCTCCTGTAGGTAGCTAAATAAGAGAGGTCTGTAATTCCTAATCATTTTAAGAGACCAGTCTTTTTCCCTATCAACCCAGTCAGGTTACTGTCTCATAGTACATTTCTATTTTGTTCTCAGTAGTTTACACAAACTGAAAATATATTTTATTTCTATTACTTAATGTCTGTCTCCCCCACATGAACATAAGAGGTAGGAGGAAAGAAACTTTATTTTGTATGGTGATGAAACAGGAATATAGCACATACCTGTTATAGATATAGATGGATTGAATGAATAACTATGTATAGGTGACCATAAAGACTATAAAGGAAAAAAATTGAGGCTATATTTACCTTACATTGGATATGTATTTCTAGATACTTAGAATTATACACACACACACACACACACACACACACACACATACATATATACATAGATACACATATAAAATCAAGGTAACAAGGTCTAGGTACTTTGTTTATTGCTGTTAAGGTGGCTTAGGTTCTAGGTCCTCTCATTAGACAGAACTAAGAAATATATGTATGTATTCTAATTCATGAACCCTTAGATATGTATATTTATTTTTGTGTCTATCTGAATGCATATAACTTTAAAAAAACAAGTTCATATTGATACCTCTAATTTCTCCCCCCCCCCCCC
>NW_026057582.1:56686625-56870328 GCF_023721935.1 Panthera uncia | reverse complement strand
GAGAGAGAGAGAGAGAGAGAGAGAGAGATTGATTGAGAATCTTAAGCAGGCCCCAGGCTCAATGTGGAGCCCAATGCAGGGCTCCATCCCACGACACTGATTTCATGACCTGAGCCCAAAATCAAGAGTCAGATACTCAACCAGGTGAGCCACCCAAGTGCCCCAATACCTCTAATTTCAATCTAACTCCACTACGTTTATTTCAGCCTTCCAACTGTCCTATTTGTAACTTTTTTCTCTGACAAGAAAATTGGCTTTCTTTTTCTCTAATATATTTACTTGTTTAGCCAATCCTAGTATATATCCAAAGTAGCTTCAGAATTACTAATCCAAAACTCTTGAAAATGTAGTAACTTTAAATAAAGAAACATTTATATTTCCAAAACAAAGATTATGAAATGAAAGATTTGACATTCTTCGAATTGAGGGTTTAGTTTTGAAAAACACCTGGAGGAAGCCCACCATTTACCAAACTGTTCTTTAGCAAATCCCCTTTGCTTGCTTCTAACTTCATCCTTAGCTTTCTTGATTCCTTGATAAACATTTCCAATCTAAATCTTCACTCTATCTCTCTGTCATCTCTTATCTTCATCTATCTAGCTATAGAATTAACAACGTGTTTTTGTACTTGCATTGCAATCTGACATCTTTATAGCGCCCAATTTCTTATCTTTGGTATCTGATTCATTTCAGAGCAATTGCTGGTAAGAATTTTCTGTGCTACTTACTTAACATTAGGAAATCAATTCCAAAACAAATTGAGGGGGTAGTAGAAGCCTTTTTGATCCTTAATCCTTTTATCTCCTTGCCTCCACCATTCCTAGCCTCATTCAATACAATTATTCTTTAGAAGTCCTTCTTTCCTGTGGTGGCATAGCTACCCCACTCCATCATCTTTACTCAGGTTAAAACTTCAGAGACATTGTTGATTCTGCCTTGTACTTGGTTTTTAAATCTAATTAATGGCTTTACAGTTTAAATTTTATTATCTTTCTCAACTATGACCTTTAGTATTTTTATGCCTATGAGAGGCTTTGTAATAATACAAACCAGCAGTATATCCTGCATGGGAAATTGCAATTAGTTGTCCCTGTGCCCCAATGTATTCTGAATACTGCTAAAAAATAACCTTATTAAAATAGCTGATGATACATTTTCTAGGGTCAATTAGATCATACTAGAATTAAGTACAATTTCTTAATCAAATATTCAATCTTATTCTGTGATTTCAGCGAGGATTTCTGGAAGTGATTCCTACTCTGCCCTTGACAAGCAAAGCCCTCAAGTATAAATAGAAAACTCTACATTCCCTGGAACTTTCTTAATTTTAATTTGCCTATATTATTTCCTTTGTGTTTCAGAAGAAAAGGTATGGCCCTAAAGGCATATATTAAAGATTTTAAAATTCTGAGTTTAGTGACAGAAACTCTTAAAGCACTAGAAAAATAACAGCAAATTAATCCTAAAGAAAGTAGAAGAAAATATATTATAAAACTAGGAACAAAAATCAATGAAATAGAAAATAACATGCATCAAGAAAATCAACAATAGTAAGAGTTGGTTTATTGACATTTTTAATAAGACTGATAAGATGGATAAAATATATGTATTATATATATTATATATTATTATAATAGATAAAAAGGCAATGACTTAGCAGACCCTATAGATATTAAAAAGGTAACAAAAGGATAACAATCCAAATTAAAGGTAATATTTTATTAAAAAAAATTTTTTTAATGTTTATTTTATTTTTGAGAGAGAGAGAGAGAGAGAGAGAGAGAGAGACAGAGTGTCAGCAGGGGAAGGGCAGAGGGAGAGGGAGACAGAATCTGAAGCAGGCTCCAGGCTCTGAGCTGTCCGCACAGAGCCCAACACGGGGCTCAAACTCCGGAACCGTGAGATCATGACCTGAGCGGAAGTTGGACGCTTAACTGACAGAGCCACCCAGGCGCCCCTAAAGCTAATATTTTATTGTGCATAATTTTATGACTATATATATCTTCCCCAAAAGTGATACAAGTTAAAATTCAAAATTTTGTGTCTATGAAACAAATTGAAACTCCAAAAAATCCTTCCCTCAAAAAAGTAGTTTATATAATTTTATTAGTGAATTTTTCTCAATAATTAAGGGCAAAAGCAAAATACCATTTTTACAAGCATTTTTCTTGAGATTACAAAAAAAAATAACACTAATACTTGTTAGAAGTCAGCATAATTTTTATACCAAAATATAACAAGAATATTGCAAAAAGGAAAATTACAGTATCTCTCTCTGAACATGCATGCATACATGCATATAGCCTAAACAAAACATATCAAATAAATTCCATCAGTATATAAAGAGGATACAATATTATGACCATCTGGGACCATTCTAGAAATGCAAGTTTGGATTAGTATTCAAATCAATCATAGTTTCTTTCCTCATTAAAAAAGGAGAAAACTCAAATGATCATGTCAGTAGATGTAGGGGAAGCATCTATCTGCTAGAATCAATCAGCCCACACTAAATCTACTCAAAAATATAGAAAATTTTGAATAGAATGGAACTGTCTTAATTTTATGTATTTTATTTTAAAACACTTTGAGTAACCATCTTTCTTGATGGTTTTATATTGAAAAATTTTATCCTAAGACTGGGTAAATTAAAAAGGATGTCTGCCAAGACTAAGTGTATTTAATACTAATTTGACTTATAAGCCATTGCAATAAACTAGAAGACAAAAGGTAGGGACATTATAAGGGAATAAATAAACTGATGAATATGACATAATATATACAGGAAGTAAAAAAAAATCTACAGATTCTTAAAAAAAGTTAATTTAATCAAAGTTTTTAAAAAAATAAAAGTCAGTATCCAAAATTCAATGAGTATTTCTGTATACTCTCAACAAATAATTGGAAAATAAAATTAAAATATTTAACTCCATAGTATCTAAATGTAATGAAATAACTAGACATGAGTCTTAACAACATACACTGTGCAGATCCTCTAAGCTGAAAAAAAAATATTGAGAGGAACTAAAGAAAAACTAAATTAAATCTCCTCTGTTTTATTAACAAAATCAGTACCTTTCCATTCAAATTTTCAGCAGGTTTTTTAAATTGGAAGTTGATCATTTTAGAATATATGTAGAAATGAAAATAAACAAGAAAAGGCAAATTATTTGTATTAGCTTTGTATTGCTTCATAACAGTTGCCAGAAACTTGGCAGTTTAAAATAAAATCCATTTGTTAGCTCACAGTTTCTGTAGATCAGAAAAACAAACACAGCTCAGCTGGGTTCTCTGCTTAGGGTCTCACCAGGCTGTAATCAAGGTGTCCTCCAGGCTGCATGCTCATCTGGAGGACTGATTTCCCAGCTCATTTAGGTTGTTGGCAGAATTCACTTCTTTACAGCTGTGAGGCAGAGCCCCTGTTTTCTTGTTGGGAGTCAGTCAAGAGTGAAGCTCAGCTTCCAGAGGTTATCCTCATGGCCTAGCCACATGGCCCTCAACATAACATAGCAGCTTATTTCTTCAAAGGCAGCAAGAGAATCTTTCTCCAATTTGCTGCATGATAGTCTTACATAATGCAATGTAATCACAGGAGTGATAATCCCATTGCTGTCTATATAACATAAGTCAGTCTAGGGAGCCATTATTTTATCATGTTCCCAGGTCCTGCCCACATCAATGGCAGGGGACTCTGCAGGGTGTATTCACCAGGGGTTGGGAAACTCGAGGACTATCTTAGAATAATGCCACCATGTTTCCTAAGAATAAGAACTAAAATGGAGGACCTATGTAATCAGTCATAAAGTCTAATTATAAAGCTGATTAATAATGTCTATAATTGGTTGAAGGATAGACAACTATAGTACTAGAAAAAAAATTAGCAATAGGAAACAGACCCACACACATAGAACTGTTTGGTTTAAAGTATGCTTTGAAGAAATGGTATTTTCAAGAGTGTTGTGTCCATAGGATAGTAACTTGAAAAAAAATGAAAACATGCAACTCTTTACCTTCTAACCTACATCATATGCAAAAATTAATTCCAAATCCATTGAATGTTTAAATTTGAAAATTAGGGGAGTCTGGGTGACTTGGTTAAACGTCCGACTCTTGATTTTGACTCAGGTCTTGATCTTGGGGTTGTGAGATAGAGCCACACATTGGGCTCTGTGCTGAGTGTGGAGCCTGCTCAAGGCATTCTCTCTCCATCTCTTTCTCCCTTTTGACCACTTGTGCATGCGCTCTTTTTCTCTCAAATAAATAGGTAAATGTGAAAATTAAAACAGTAAAATTTATAGAAGATAACATATGGAAGTATCTTCAGGACCTTGACTTAAGGTAAGATATTTTGAGGGTGAAACAAAAAACATTAATCATAAAACTTTGGTAAATTTGGCTATTTTAAATTAATAATTTATATTTGTCAATAATCTCACCAGAAAGTGAAAGTACAAGCAAAAGTGAAAGTAAAAATTAGAAGATATTTTCATATTTTATAAGCTTTTTTCACAATGTATCAAAAATTTCTGGGGCTCCTGGGTGACTCAGTTGGTTAAATGTCTGACTCTTGATTTTGGCTCAAGTCATGATCTAAAGGTCGTGAGATTGAGCCCCACACATAGGGTTCCATGCTGGGTGTTTAGCCTGCTTAAGTTTCTCTTTTTCCCTTTTGTTCTGCCCCTTCTCCTGCTCACACACTCTCTTTCTCTAATAGATAAATAAACTAATTAATTAATAAAGAGTATCTGCAAATCAATTGGAAAACATAGATATCTCCATTTAAGAGATGGATAGTGGACTTTTGGGAGTGTAACAAAAGAGAATATGTAAGTAGCCAATTACATGAAAATCTGTTTAACCTAAAATATGCAGATTAAACACATAATGTTATACCACTACACATCTACCAGAATGGATAAAATTTAAAAGAAAACCTGACAATCCAAGTTTTGGACATTATATAGAATAATTGGAAATCTCTTACATTACTGTCAGGAATGTAATTTGGTAGAACCACTTTGGAGAAAAGCATGATTGTGTTTACTAAAGGTAGTCATATTGCAAGCCTTATTATTCAAGCATACCACTTCTAGGAAGTTATACTTATGTATGTATCAAAAGATATAGAGAATATTTACAGGAGCACTATTTGCATTTGCCCCAATTTGGAAACAATGCAAATGTTTATTAATAGAAGAATGGGTGGTAAACTATGGTATATTCATGTAATGGAATGTAAAGAGAGATAGGAATTTATGAACTATTGCTACACTCAAGAAGAAAGATGAATCTCATAGATATTGAACTAGAGAAATCCTATGAAAGAGCATGAATTAGTCCATGATTCAGATATATGAATTGTAACAATAGGATCATACAATTGATTGTGATAGAAGTCAGGATAGGATTACTTTTGGGATGGAAGGAAAGAAACTGGGAGGACCATATGAGAGCATATGTGCTGAGAAGTCTGGTCATATTTACACAAGTATAGACATGTTGTGAAAATGTGTTGAACTGTACTTTTGAAGTCTGTTCATTTCTCATTATATATGATATATTTCAAAAACACTGTCTTAAAAAAGTAATCTTCAATTTTGTAGGGTAGGTTTTAGGTAATTTTACTGAACTTTTAATTTGCATTACATTTATACACACTTTGCATGTTTATGATTAATCATAATAATTAAAATAAGTTATCTGTTAATGCATTTATTTGTACCTAAAATACTAAAATCAAGCCTTTTGCTACTAGAAGTAGACTAGAGAGTACATGATGTGATTACAAATTATCCAGTTTACATTGTGACAGTGAGAGGCTTCTTGTCAGCCTGAGCCTTGATGCTGACAGTAATTTTAAGCAATTTACTCCCATGTTTCCAATGTGCACTGTATTTTTGGTCATATGGGTAATGTAATATATTAATCTTATTCTCTCTCCCCACCAATATAAAAGAAATATATGCTTGAGAAATTTTCCATGTCAAAATATGTAATGCATTCATATTGACTACATGAAAATTTAACTTTGAAAGTTAACTCTGAATTTTAGATTTTTGTAATTGTGATTTAGGTTGTTCATCAAGTAAGCCCATCTCTAACCGAGAAAGAGAACACTTGGTAATTTTGCATCAAATACCCATAAAACAGTTTTAACTTTGGTTGTAGCATTTAAAAGTATTACTTTATATTCTATGCTAGTCTGGCATCTAAAAGATTAGGAAAACTTATTTATTTCATTTCCAGAACACCTTCTTAGTCTGTTTATGTTTATTTTTGATACTTGGTGATAAGTAAACTTTGTACTTCAGTGGACTCATTTAAAAAAAAAAAAAAACATTTTCCCAGATTCTAAAGGTAAAAATTTCTTCAAGCATTATATAGATTTGACAGAATTCACAAATCATTCACCCATAATAATTTGCAGCAGTATGGTAAACTGTAACTGTGACATCCTCCAGATGTTGAAAAAAAACCCCAAAAAACAAAACCGCGTTTAATTCTTTTTTTTTTTTTAACGTTTATTTATTTTTGAGACAAAGAGAGACAGAGCATGAACGGGGGAGGGTCAGAGAGACGGAGACACAGAATCTGAAACAGGCTCCACGCTCTGAGCTGTCAGCACAGAGCCCGACGCGGGGCTCGAACTCACGGACGGCGAAATCATGACCTGAGCCGAAGTCGGCCGCTTAACCGACTGAGCCACCCAGGCACCCCAACCGTATTTAATTCTAATACACTTACTTGCTCTTATACATAGGCTTAATGCTTTATTTATTTATTGTATTTATTATTTTTTGGCATAATGCTTTCAGAATAAAATGTTGAAGTTTTATAAAAGTCTTTAATGTTCTTACAAAATTATGTCAGATTTTTAAAAAATTCATTTTGTTGCTTTAAAACATATCAGACTCTGATGTATTTTTATCCATGCATTTTTGAGTAAAGATTTTTTTAAGGAATTAGAAGGCAAAATATATTTTTCTGTTTCTAGCCTAATCTAAGAAAAAGTCAGTGTGGAAAGGAACATATTCCAGATAACTGAAGCCTAACTAACTAAACACCAAATGTTAAATTTTATTATTTTTAATGGAAATAAGGATGAACTATTTCAAAAACCTTTCTGCCTTCTTTGAAACTAGTGAAGATATGGCCATTTCTTAGATATATCCAGCTGCTGTAACAAAAATGCCATGGAATGGGTTTCTTAATAAACCATAGAAATTATTTCTCACACTTCTAGATATTGGATGTCCAAGATCAGTGTGCCAACACCATCACAGTCTAGTGAGGGCCCTCTTCTGGGTTGCAGAGTGCCAACTTCTCATCATGTCCTCACATGACAGAGAATAGAGAGGAGAAGCAAGCTCTCTCATTACTCTTACAAGGGTACTAATCACATTCATGAAGACCCATTCTCATGACCTCATCTGGTCCTAATTACCTCTTAAAGGCCCTGCCTTCTGATACCCTGATACTGAGAGAGGCAGAGTTTCAAGATATGAATTTTGGGGCACAAAAAATTCAGTCCATAATGCTAGGTGACTCTTAAATGGGTTATTTAACATTCTCCCGTGTTATCTAATCTGAGTCTCCATTATAATAAGCCATAACGTATCATTTCACCAGTCTACAGTTTTATTGAACTAAATGTTGGTTGTATAACTTTTTACATTTTAGGCATTTGAAATGACATGTTTGGGAGAATCTAAGTAATGTCAAATTTAATGAAGAAATATTTGGGGTGCCTAGGTGGCTCAGCCAGTTAAGCATCCAACTTTGGCTCAGGTCGTGATCTTGCAGGCCGTGGGTTCTGCCCTGAGTCGGGCTCTGTGCTTACAGCTTGGAGCCTGGAGCCTCTTCAGATTCTGTCTCTCCCTTTATGCCTCTCCCCTGCTCACATGCTCTCTCTGTCTCTCTGTCTCTCAAAAATAAACAAACATTAAAAATGAAAAAAAAAAAAATTATTGAATACCTTTTATATGCCAAACACTGTGCTAAGTCTTGGGGATATAAAAGATGAATTGAAAAGGGCCTTAATCTAAAAAGCAATATAATGGTAATGGTTAATTAAATGTTAAGAAAGCATAAATTCTAAGTATGTACTAAGTATATACTAAGTATAGTGATAGTAGATAACAAGAGTAATCTACCCAAGTGGACAGAGGAGATCTTTCTGCTGGGTTTTTATTTTTCTTCCTAAGTTTAGAGCCATAACACTTTCAGTATTCATAAAATCGGTTCAGTAGGTTATGATCAGTATTTTTTAAAAAAAAATTTAATGTTTTATTTATTTTTGACAGACAGAGAGAGAGATAGAGCATGAGAGGGGGAGGGGCAGAGAGAGAGGGAGACACAGAATCTGAAGCAGGCTCCAGGCTCTGAGCTGTTACCACAGAGCCCTACATGGGGCTCAAACTCACAGACCGCGAGATCATTGACCTGAGCCAAAGTCGGACACTCAACCGACTGAGCCACCCAGGCGCCCCTGATCAGTATGTTTTAAATAAATAATAAAGAGATAAATAGAAATTATGAGATATATCACATGTAGTAAGGCTAAGGATTTTTATGTGAAACTTTATTTTTTCATGTACCATCTTTCATTGGATGTTAATTCTTAATTAGGATATGAAAGGATTCAAAGGTTGCCAGGCAAAGGTCATGGTCAGGATTGCAGAATGTGCGTCCACACTGGGCCTTCTTCAGTGGTACTTGCATAGCTGCTTGTGTTTGAGTTCCTTGCAAAATGACATTACCTGAAAAGCACATAAGCTGCCAACACAATAGAAATCCCAGTGATGACCCCTTTCTTCACTGTGACATACTTGTAATTACAGCAGTAACCTCTTTGAAATGTTCCAACAATGCCTTTCAGGGTAAAATCCCACATCGGATTCCACCTTGGCACCTCACCTAGTTTGACATGAGCTTCTTCTTCACTGGTATGGATGATGCCACTTGGAGTCCTGGGTGTCTGCTCTGATGGGCCACTGAAACTTTTCTTCTTATACCCATATATACAGACCTACTTGCACATGTTTGTGTACTTGTATCTTTAAAATATATATATTCAACATCTAAAACTTTCAAAGTTTACTTGAATAAAGAATAGCAGGTGCAAAACAGAAACAAATAATAATCTTCAATTAACAATAGTTTAGTTTGTCTGGATTGTAGAGTATGTGTTAGGGAAATAAATGGATGGAAGATGTATATAGGAGCTCCATAATATAATGTTTTAAATGCTCTTTAATGAATTTAGACTTCTGAAGTTTGTTTTTAACAATAGGACGTAATGCTTTTATCTTGAGGGCAAGATAATGTGATTAGTAGTTTTTTAGGCCTGGTGCCCAGTTATGCCAGGGTAATTGATACCTGACAATCAGAATGAGATAGGAGCAGGTGGGGTGGGGAGCATAATCCTGAAGCTCCAAAGCTTAGTGAGGTCAAAGAGATTTACTTAGGGGAAGACTAGAAAGAATGCTTCAGAATGGTCTAGGAGCACATGGGAACTACTGATGAGAATGGATGACTTGGGATGTCCTGTGTGATGCCTCTTTCATGTTCTTTTGGTGCAGTCTGCAGAAGACTTGAATAAAAATATTATGATAAGACTATATAAAGTAAAAAAAAATCCAAGATATATATATATATATATATATATATATATATATATATATATATATATAAAGAAACTAATAGGGCCCTATTTTTGTCCTATTAATTAATTTTAAATGCATCTTAGCTTGATGGGAAGAATATTATAATTATTGAATCATAAGACAGGATCTTGACAAACATTTTCAGGTCTACACTGAAAGTTAAGGGTAACTGGAAGATTTATCTAATGAGGCAACAGAGGCAACATCTAAGGCCAGGAGAAGAGATGAAGAGATTGTGGGTGTCCCTAGCTGCAACAAAGAAATAGCAGAGAGAAAGGGATGAGGGAAGCTTATGGAAATGGGACCAATATTCATTCATTTATTTATCAATCATTTGCAGCACACAGGATAATTATGTGATATGTTTATCTCAATAATGCTAATATTAGTTAAACCTTAATCTAGACGAATCTTCAAAGTTATTTTGTTTTTTAATTACTTCTGCTCAGCACCTGTCTGAATGTAATTAATATAGCACATTATCATAAGTATCTAATCAAACCCTCTGCACTGCAGTACATAATCCATTCCCTCATGGAAAGTTTCTGAGTTGAACTGTTTTAGTCATTCATTTAGGAATATTACTACATTGCATTAGGTCTAACTCTAAACTTTTCTACTCTATTTATTTGAATGAAGTTTTGGGTTTTGTATTTCAGTGTGCCCATTTAAATCTCCATTGTATTGGTGGGAATTACTTATCTGAAAAAGTGAAATTCCTACATTTTGATGTCCAAGGGCAGTACTCTTTTATGCACAATTACCAACTCAACCTTGAGCAAGCCACCTGGCATATTCTGTGGACATCAGGAGATACTAGCACCTCAATTTGGTTATATTTCTTTTTGATATGGGCTGGAAGTATCGCAAAAAGATTTATACATATATAAAATTTACTTTTATTCTGTATAAGTCTTAATTTTCCTCCTGGATTCTTTTTGTTTTCTTTTGCATAGCAGTATTTAATGATTATTTTGGACAGGGTCTCTGGGTGATAAAGTTTTTGAATCATATGTGTGTGTGAAAATATGTATGTGTATATATATACACACATATAAGCATATGTATGTGTACACATTCTTGTCAATATCATATTCATAATTATTTCATAAATTGATAGAAATAGAAAACAAAAACCCTGTGCCTTAATTAGATGTTAGGTGTCTAATCATATTTTTTCTCACTATTAAAACAGATTTTTCCTTGGCTCCTGTTGCATATTTTTAATTCATTTGAAGTATTCATTTCATACTGGATCTTAAGTACACAGATTTAGATTAATTACCTTATCCTCCTCTTTAGTTGAGACTTCATTTTTTTTTTTTTTAATATTCTATTTTGGTAGATTTCCTTCTCATCATAAAAACACATTGTCACAAATTAAATGCTTAACCTGTCAATCCTCCATTTTTACCTTTATTTACAGGTACACATCTGTGAATACTACTTAATGTTTTGTGTTATGATAGCAGTGTTTGTAAACTGATGTGTATGAACCTGTAGAATGACTTGAATGTTTAAATCCTCGAAAGTACACTGTGTAGAAGGATTCTGTCAACTAACATCTTCTTTCATTAAGATATAAGTGTTTACAAATGTATATGTAGAAGCATATTAAAAGTGCCATATACTTAACTCTTTGAAACTACACTGTGTAGAAAGGGTCTTTCAACTAACATCCTTTGTCAGTAATACAGAAGTCTTTGCAACGACATGAATGGAGCTAGAGTGTATTATGCTAAGCAAAATAAGTCACTCAGAGAAAGACAAATGCCATATAATTTCACTCACATGTGGAATTTAAGAAACAACACAGATGAGCATAGGGAAGGGAAAGAAAAACAGAGAGGGCAGCAAACCATAAGAGACCTTTTAAAAAAAAAAGTTTATTTACTTTGAGAGAAACTGAGACCACGTGAGTGGGGGAGTGGTGGAGAGGGAGGGAGACAGAGAATCCCAAGCAGGCTCTGCACTGCCAGCGCAGAGTCTGGTGTGGGGCTTGAACCCACAAACCGTGAGATCATGATCTGAGCTGAAATCAAGAGATGGACACTGTACTTACTGAGCCATCCAGGCAACCCAAGACTCTTAACTATAGAGAATAGGACTGATGGAGGGAGGTGGGTGGGGCATGAGCTAGATGGGTGAGGGGTATTAAGGAGGGCATTTGTTGTGATAAGCAGAGTGTTGTCTGTAAGTGATGAATCACTAAATTCTACTCCTGAAACCAATACTATCTTCTGTATTAAGTAACTAGAATTTAACTTGAAAAAAAATGTTGTGTCTTATGTGCTTTTAAAAATGATACAGATTTAGTGTACGTGTTCTGCTGCATCTTGCCTTTTTACTTAGCATTTTCTATTTGAGACAGTCCAAGCTGATAAAAAAAAATACTTTGTATATATTTAATTAATTACATCGTGTTATACCACATTTTACCTATCCATTGACCCCCCTGAAGCATATTAAATTGTTTCTTAGGATGCCATAGTAAATATCCTCACACATACCTCCTTATGTACTATGTACAAATTTCTTTAAGATGTGTGTGTTGAAGAATATTCTAGGACATAAAGGGAAACATATTTCCACTTTGCTTCTACTACCAAATGGTTCTCTAATATTAGTGTGTTACAGTTGTACCATCAGCATATATGAGTTTCTCTTTTCCCCATGCCCTTATATTTTGATGTAATCACACTTTTAAAATTTTCTATCTAGTGGGTGAGAAATGTTTTCTCCTTGTTCCAGTTTGCATTTCTTTTGTGAGATTGAGGAGCAACTTTATGTTCACCTAGGAATTGCCCCCTCATAGTCTTTGCCCATATTTTCTGTAGTTACCACTTCCTATTTATGTGAATTTGGATATTCATTTCAATTTGTTCTTTCTCACTGTGCAGTCTTACATGTTTTCAAACACAAAATGTTTTCTTCACCTATGATACTTTTTCTACCTCTTCATAGTTAATCACATTAGCTCTTTTATTTTTCCTTAACCCTTTGAAATTTTCTGTTAGGTACATTTTAATTTGTCACAACAGATTTTGTTTTGTAGTGATTTCACTGGAGTTCTCTTCTAAACTTTCCACCAATTTCCTCTGTATCGTTAGATTACTCAGGGGTAAGTGTGTGAAATATGGGTGGGTTTTCTCTTCTCTCTATGCAATTTAAAAAACTATCTTCCTACTGATGAATTCTGATTACATTACATTGTAAAGTAAGAATTTATCCTTTAAAATGAAAATTATAATATCCTGAGACAGCCACTGTTCTCTAATATGAGGCCAGTATTTCTTAGGATTTTTATGATGTGATGAAAATTTTTATTGTCTATTCCTTGGGTATAGATTCTACAAAATAACAGGATCAAAAGTCATGTAACTATATTATTTCTAGGTTTTTGTCTGCTTGATATATTGGCTTATGGGAGAAATATGTTAATTATGAAACTAACTGTTGTCCCCTTAATGTCTCTTCAGCTGCTGCTGTTGTCCTCCTCATCCTCTTCTTTCATCTTGTTTTTGGTTAATATTTGTTTGATATATATTATTTCTATTATTTTATCTTCAAATTATAAAGACAAATATTAACTATATTCTATCCCTTAGCATATTTTTGTATTCATGCTATTTATCTAATTATTTATTTTATTCATGCTTATTTTAGAAATGTTTTGTTTTAATACTTATTTATTTATTTATTTTGAGAGAGAGAGAGAGAGAGAGAGAGCATGAGCGTGAGTCCAGGAGGGGTAGAGCGATAAGGAAAGAGAGAGATCCCAGGCAAGTTCCATCCTGTCAGCTCAGAGCCCGATGTGGGGCTTGATCTCACCAACCGTGAGATCATAACCTGAGCCAAAATCAAGAGTCAGATGTTTTAACCTACTGAGATATCCAGGTGCTTATTTTTTTATTTTAAATGTTCTTATTTAAAATGTTTATGCTTATTTTAAATGTTCTTTGCCTTCACTTTGCTCCCTTCCACCTCTTATAGCTTTTTCTTCCCTAACCTAGATCCAGTGTTTGTTTTTTTTTTTTTAAATGTTTATTTATTTTTGAGAGAGAGAGATGGAGTGTGAGTGGGGGAGGGGCAGAGAGAGAGGGGGAGACACAGAATCTGAAGCAGGCTCCAGGCTCCATGCTTCCAGCACAGAGCCTGATGCGGGGCACAAACTCACAAACTGTGAGATCATGACCTGAGCTGAAGTCGGACGCTCAACCGACTGAGCCCCCAGGTGCCCCTAGATCCAGTGTTTTTAACCTCTGGCATTTTGGTTCTTGACTTTTATGGAAAAATGCTATTATCACTGGATAGGCATTAACCACATTTTAATAATTTACTTTTATTCCTTATATGTCTTAATTTTTCTTCCAGATTCTTTTTTTTCCCCTTCTTAGATAGCATCATTCAATAATCATTTTGGAGAGTGTCTCTGGATGATAAACTTTTTGAATCATATGTATGTCTGAAAATAACTACTCATATTTAAGTATTACTCTAAGCTGGAAATAGACTTTTATTTTCAAAGTTTTCTTTTTTTCAACTTTTCTTTTTGATTGCCTAGAATACTGTTGAAGAAATATAGATATTGGGGCACCTGGGTGACTCAGTCAGTATTAAGCTTCCAACTCTTGATCTCAGCTCAGGTCTTGATCTCAGGGTGGTGAGTTCAAGCCCCACATTGGGCTCTGTGCTGGGTGTGAAGCCTACTTAAAAAAACAAAACAAAACAAAAAACAGATATCTTTGGTATTTTTTATAAGCTTCACTTTATTCTTGATATCATAATATTTCACTCCTGTGTGTCTAGAAAAGGTTGCTTTTAATTTATTTCTTTTTCTTTTGTAAGCTTGTACTTCTAAATATGCTGTACGAAAAAAGCACACTTTAGTTCTGAGAGTCCTTTACTATCAATTCTTCAAATATATCCTTACTGTCTTCTCTCTCTTTCTGAGCCTTTTATTGATAAAATATTAGACTTTAGCATTCATTCTTTATTTCTTCAGTTTTATTTTATATTTTCAATTCCTCTAGGCATTCTGCTTTGAATTGGGCAAATGACTCTATTTCCTAACTTACTAATTGAATCTTTGTCTATGCCTATATACTGCCTACTTTTTTTTTTCTTCACCTTTTAATAAAGATGCTTTTTATTTCCAATGTCTTTAATTATATTTTCTGAACAGATCCTGGAACACTCTACAATCACAATTTCTGGAATGCTTCACCCTGTACTTATCTCCACTCTGCTTAGTCATAGGCATAATATGGATTTTGTTATTATCTAAAATTTTATTTATTTTTTATTT
The DNA here is from genome assembly GCF_023721935.1 of Panthera uncia. Taxonomy (NCBI): domain Eukaryota; kingdom Metazoa; phylum Chordata; class Mammalia; order Carnivora; family Felidae; genus Panthera; species Panthera uncia. The sequence goes on along the minus strand of NW_026057582.1, from coordinate 56,855,355 downwards.
TTTTAAAGTTTATTTTTGAGAGAGAGAGAGAGAGCACAAGAGAGAGAGAGAGCACGAGTGCACATGCACAGGAGGGGCAGAGAGAGAAGGAGAGAAAGAATCCCAAGCAGGGATCCATGAAATCATGACCTGAGCCAGAATCAAGAGTTGTATGCTTAACCAACTGAGCCACCCAGATGCCCCTAAAATTTTAAAGAATAAAATTATTCAATTTTATTCTTCTATTCCAGCAACTTCCAACCAACTTCTTAACTTTCACTCTCTCTGCAGCTGTTTCTTAATCTCATAGATATTTCTTGGGCTGTTTCCTTCCTCTTTCCTTCTTTTCCTCCCTCCCTCCCTCCTTTGTTCATTCTTTTGTTCCTTCCTTCCTTCCTTCCTTCCTTCTTATCATTTCATCTTGGCTTCTTTTTCATACTAGGCATTAACCTATGGTTGGACTTCACATTAACCTATGGTGATGTTCTAATACATTTCTTTTAGAATCCAACTGATAAAAATAATACCCCCAAATTTCTAGTAAAATATATGGTTAAAGATAGAGCACATATAAAATTTCCTGTTTATAAATAAGCAGAAAGGCATGAGTGTTCCGTATCATTTGCTGCATATGATGATCGGAAACACAATAATTTTTTTTGTCAGTGGCATGATTTACTGATCAAAAAATCTAGTTGGATCTAGTCCTGTCCACTAGCAGACTCTTTATTTCTGGGTCCCCACCAGTTTATCAATGTACGTCCTATCCTTGTAAATATGGGGGTCTAAGTATTTCATTGAAATTATGCAGTAGTAGTTTAGCAATACAGAGATATTCAGTCTTGGAGAGAATTGTGATATGTTTTGTTTTTACTTTATTTTCTTAGGAAACTCTATGGACGGTAACTACAGTTGGGTATTTTGCTTCTTGGAGGTATCAGTGCAAGAGTTAGTGTATGGAAAGATGCTTGTCTTTAAAAGTCTTCATTTTTTTCTATATTTTTCTGTTTCTTTTTTAACATTTTTTTTGGGAAAAGTATGTGTGTGTCTATATATATATATTTATATTTTTTATGTTTTAACATTTTAAACTGTAGATAACAGATACTGCTTTTAAATGGTTTATTATTCATAGGTGAAATATTTAGTCCTTCTAAATATGTATACTTTTGCTTTATCTTTTTTTTTTGAATTAGGTTTGTTAAAAAAAATGCATCATATAAACCTTTAATGCTTAAATTCAATGATGCTACCTTTCTTACTTATTGAAAAATTATGTCTTTATTTATATGTCATTTAACCTTGGTCAATTTTATTTCAATTACATTTGTTTAATTGTAAATATTAAGTTCAAGTTTAGTTATGGTTTTTATTACAAAGCTAAGTTCAAGTTTAATTATGGTTATTTTTATTTTTGTTAAATAATAAAAATGATTACAGACTACATTTTTCTCTGAATACACTTTTGGGGAAAGTCTGTATGCTGTGGCAGATTTTGTTATTATGTCCTCAAAAACTGCAATTTACATTGGGATTTATACTTTTAATTTGAATCTTGATGTTAATGTGTTATCATAGTTTCTTGTTTAATAACAAAAATAATTAAACAGTAGATATTTTTGTCTAAGAGTAGAGTTTTGAAAAAACTATACATTTTGATGTTTTGTTCTCATTTTTGTTTATCTTAACAAATTCTGTAATTGTTTAGATTTACTTATTGATCCAGACATTAGATGGATTTCTTTTCCCTAAATGATATTTTTCTTTTCTTTGTTTATAATATTGTTATTAATTTGTGTTGCTGGCATAGTTTTTAATTTGAAGTAAGTTAATTTTATATAAATATTCTACATATACAGGGAAGTTAAACTGTCCTTAGAGATAGTTTCAGGAATTTTTATTTAATAAAATGTAAATTTTCTTACTCATAATAGCTAAAATTTAGTCATATTTTGTGGCTTAATCTGTACAGTACTAAACAAGTATGTCATCATCTTCAGTATTACAACACAGCTATCCTTTCCCTGTGTTTGTTATTTATGTGTGTCTGTAGGGAAGTACATATGCATTGGTTGATTGATTGGTTGATGTGCTATTTTTGAGTCTAGTTGTTCCCAAAAGTAATAACTTCATTGTGGACTAACCACTTAATAGAATTTTTCACTTACAGGAAGTAATACTGAAATTCTTGTTTTTCTCTTTTTTTTACACTTTAGGAAATTTCTTAGTTCTTCTTTAAACTATTGCCCTTAAATTAGTGACTGAGGTTTATATAAGTATTTAAAGTGGCACATCAGCAACTTAGTGCAATTTTCTTTACTGGGGAATCATAGAAAAATGAGGTTAAGAGACTCAAAAGTTCTCAAACTGATTTTTCAAGGTTTTAGGGAACTTTGAGGAGAAGACACATTGTAGTTAGAAAGTAATGCTTAATATTGAACCCAAATGCTGTTTAGAAGGTCTGCCTGAATTCTCAACATATGTGAATTTAAGGATTTGAAGACAACAGAAGCATATCTTGCAGTGCCACAGTGAGGAGGACCTAGGGCAGACACAAGAAGAGGGGCATGCATGTTAGGGTACCTTTTCAAGATGGGTTCTAAGTGTAAATATAAATCTAAATACCAAAAAAAAAAAAAAAAAAAAAAAGGAAATTCCCCTTGTGCAAAAGGGAGACTTCCTAATTCTTTCTTCGAGCATTTACTTTAGAGTACTCGTGAATTCTTTCTCTGCCCTTTTGAGACGTTATAGAATTTTTTTTTTAAGTGTATACTTATTTTGAGAGAGAGAGCACATGCGTGTGAGTTGGGGAGAGACAGAGAGAAAATGAGAGAGAAAATCCCAAAGAAGCTTTGCACTGTCAGCACAGAGCCTGACATGGGGCTCAATCCCACAAACCATTAGATCATGACCTGAGCCAAAATCAAGAGTCAGGTGCTTAACCAACTGAGCCACCCAGGCGGCACCCCTGTTACATAAAACTTTAAAAAAGCTAAATAAAAGCTTTTTGTCAACTTTACAGTTGAGGAAAGTCTTTTGTGTGTTAGAAATATGATTATCAAAGGACATAGCTCAGAGTCTGGAGCCTCCTTTGGATTCTGTCTCCCTGTCAATCTCTCTCTCTGCCCCTCCCCTACTCACATCACAGTCTGTCTCTCAAAATAAATAAGCATTAAGAAAAATTCTACCTACCTTCACGGAGATGTAAATAAGAAGTTTATTATTCCTTTGGATAAAGGCAATTTGTAAACAAAAATGGCCAACCCAATTGCCAGGTGAATTTAAGATGAACTATGTGTGAAAAATGATGCTGTCAAGTTCTCTTGTGAGTGGATTGTATGTCTTTGGTTAAAAGGCTGAACTTTTGTTTTGTGTTTGCAAACTCTTTAGTGGTTGCCTGTGATGCACATCACAGTCTGATTTAATGCTTATCCAATAATAAAATTGTTCTCTTTCTCTTCTATTGTGGAGAGGTTTTCTGGGTTGGCAGCAAATTTTGTTTTTAATTATATTTTCCCAACAATTCCCAAACAGTCTTTAGCAGGTAGCGATAGAATAGTTAACAAAGTCTGATCAGCTCCTTCCAGAGCCAGTTTAGTGTCTGGAAAATGGGCTGTAGCACCTGGTTTGATTTCAGAGTGGCTAAGAGCTCCAAATTGGCCAGGTAGAGTTATTTGGCCATTTTTGCCAGTGATTTGCCATAAATCCCTATGTGTAGAAAATAAGATGAGATTTTAGAGGATGAGATAGTCCACTGTTTGGTTAAGAGGTGAAAAAGAGGGATAGTCTGTGGCTTTTGGCTCTAGGCAACATTTTCCTCCCCAAATTAAAGATAGAAGTCTTTGTGCTGGAGGAGATTAAACAGTAATAGTCTGAGTTTGCTTTTTGGGAAGTCACCCATTCTCCATTTTAAAGGTTTATGAGAGGGGTGCCCATGTGGCAGAGTAGGTTAATAAGGATCTGACCCTTGATTTCAGCTCAGGTCATGATCTTGTGGTTCATGAGTTGGAACCCTGCATGGGGCTCTGTGCTGAAAGCCCGGAGGTTGCTTGGAATTCTCTCTCTCTCTCCGTCTCTGCCCCTCTCATGAAAACAAACAAACAAATAAATAATGAAAAAAAAAAAATAAAGGTTTATGAGAAAGGGTTGTGTTCCAGTCAGCCAAACTATGAGTTTCAGTACCTACAAAATCTTCAAGAGAATTTTTCTTACCTTTTCAGTAAAATTAAAAACAGGAGACATTGGGCTGAGAATGGAAGGGGATACTTGGGGTGAAAGTACACACATAAATATTGGATATATTTTTAGGATCCACAAGTCTTCACTTCTTCTGTTTAGCCAAATATGGAGAGATCTTTCTGCAAGAGCACTGAGAAAAAAACAAAAGAAAACAAAATATGTTTTACACTTTGGAAGTATGTGCAAATGAATAGCTTCCAGAACTGGGAGCAAAACATACAACTAGAGAGAGAAGAGAAATTGCTAGGATTCAGGATATAACGTGTGACATTCCAGTCTACAGCCTAGTTTTAGGTGGGGATACAATAATTAGCATACTGTAATACTAGACCTTTCCACCCTAGTTCTACCTACTATGATTCAACCTCTTTTCTGTGAAGGCTGAGGTTTCCAACACCTAAAGACCCTTTTTCTAAAATTTAGAGGGTAAACTGATACTGGCAGACATCTGAAAACCCAGAGAAGGGATTCTACAGGACTAGCCAAGAGGGTCCTTGGCTTCGCATGGTATGAAAATCAAACATTAGCCAGGAGAGGTGAAAGAGTTTATTGAAGATAGATAGATAGAGAGAGAGAGAGAGAGAGAGGGGGGGGGGGGTGGGGGGGGGGGGGGGGCAGATGGACCGAGCGTCTGGGAGACTCGGAAAGGAAAAGAGCATGAGTCTCGTCTTTGCTTGGGGGTCTGGGGTTTTTATTAGTGATTGTCGTCTTGTGCACATGGCCTCTTAGACATCCAGGAACTGATCAGAACAAGGAGAGGGTCCAGTTGGCCTTTATAATTCACTCATTCCTTGAAGTCAGTGGTCTTGGGTCAAGGTGTTTAGAGTCCTTGGTCTTGGAGAACTTTATGACAACTCCCTCCAACCCCAACCAATCCTTAGATGTTATCTTGTGCTGGAAGACTGCAAAGATATCATTACCTCTTTGACCCTTAGGAGGAGAACATTTGCATCAGGAGACACGTGTAGAGTGGAGTGGCAGAGCGGGTCCTAGCAAGAATAGAAACTGAAAATAAGCAAAGGAAAAAAAAAAAAACTGCTTCTTTTTTCATGGGGTCCCTTCAGTTTCTTTATCTCAGAACAATACAACATTACAGCATAAAACTCTATGCACGTATGCTTTTTAGTTCTGAGAAACATAGGAAGAGCCCACTGTATAAGGTGCCTTTGGTGGTGGTATCATTGAAGCTAAACATCAATGGATTTCAAATGACTTTTTGGTTTTTATCCTGACACCAGCATAAATTTCTGTTTAGAGATTTCTAACTCCATTGTGTGTGTCTCAAATTGCTGTCAGTTGTCTCCTTCTGAGCATATCACAGTCTTTCCATAAATATCTTAACCTGGCTTTAACCAGACAAAGCAGCAACAATACTCTGATACAAAATACCCCAAGGGCTAAATGAATATAAGAGGATGTGGAATTTCCTTATCTCTGTCTTGTCAGTTTTATCAAGCTGGCAGGCAATATTCATTGTAAGCCCATTATCTCTCATCTACATCTGAATAAGCGTATACCAGAGCATTTGGAATAGAAATTAAGGTCATTCTGTCAGTGACCCAATTGAATTGCAATGCACATCATTTTAGTCTTAGTACCGTGCACTTTTTTTTTTTTATACTTCACAATGTGTTTAGCCTCCTCCTTTAGTTAAAAGTAGCAGGAAATTAGAATTGAACAGAAGTATAATTTTCAGACAGACAGAATGAAAGTGCAGATTTCATTCTCTCCAGGGTCAGTGTGGGAAACCTTCTTGTTTCTAATCAGTGTAAACGACCTGGATCATGAACCAGTTATAAATCTATTAAATTAACTGAGGAGAAAAAAACTGGGAAAGCAATATGTGCCCGGCATGAAGCAGGGACAACTGTAAATGATGTAGACCTACTACATAATTTTGTTACAACATGATCACAATTTATATTGACATATGTATTATAATGGGGCAAAATTGTGCAAGTAGGTAACAAGAAAATAGGTATGAAGAAAAGCAGACTAGTCTGGATTACTTTAGAACAGGTGTTGACAAAATAAAGTCTGTGTGCCAAATCTGGTTTGCCACTTGTTTTTGAAAGTAAAGTCTTACTGGAATTCAACCATGCTCATTCTTTAGGTATCCTGTGTGGCTGTTGTCAAGCTTCAGTAGCAGAGTTGAGCAGTTAGCAAAGACCCAAGGGCCCACAAAACCTAGAGTATTTATTGTCTGGCCCCTTATAGAAAAAGTTTGCTAACTTTTGCTGAAGAGGATATTTTAATGCATGCAGATAAAGAAAATAAGTAATAGTTAAGTTCTTAGTGAAACTTTGATTAATTAGGTATGATACCCATGTATTGACGAACTCTTGAATATAGCACAAAACTTTCATGGGTGCTAAACATATATACTGATTTAGGTCTGAAAATACTAAAATTTAATGCTATGGATAGAAAAATACAGCATGCCAAAGCTGCTTTAAAATGGGAATCACATATGATATTTTAAAATTAGTTAATACATAATTGATATGATAATTATAAAAGTAACACATGCACGTGTTAAAATATTCAAATATCAAGCCCCTGCATTCAGAGGTCCACTTCCTAGAAGAGCTATTGTGAATTTCTGTTATTTCTATAGCTAGACATTGTTACAGCTTTAGGTATACTTATTTCAAAATTTCTTTACTATCAATATAAACAGTTTCTATTCTCCCCTTTTTGAAAAGGGTCTTCTAATAGACTTACTCTCCCTCGTGATGAGGGAGCCAAAGGCAAGCTGAGGGTACAAGTTAATACCCGTCTCACCTCCCAGGGTGGGATCTGTGCGATATTCCTCAGGCACTCCTGCCTGTCCAAGACGTAGGAGAGGGAAAAACAAATAGTTAACTCATAGAGATCACATTCCTTCAGGACATGAGTCTCCATCAGTTTGCAAGTGTTTTAAGGATTTACAAGAAAAAAGGCAATCTCCAGAAACCTATAGCCTCAGTTATCTGAAGCCCTAACATAACCTAACATAACCCTCCCCTCCATAGTGACTGGAGGACAAAGGCAAGAAGAGTATGTAGATAAAATTAAGTTTCTTTTTTTTTTTAAAGTTTATTTATTTAGAGAGAGTGTGAATGGGGGAGGGTCAGAGAGGGAGAGACAGAGAGAATCCCAAGCAGGGTCTGTGCTGTCAGCACAGTCTGATGTGGGGCTTGATCCCACAAACCCTGAGATCGTGACCTGAGCCTTGATCAAGAGTCAGACACTTAACAGACTGAGCCACTCAGGGTCCCCCAAATTAAATTTGTTTATAACCTACAGCCCATTGAGAAATACTTGAGGCAGGCAGAGTAAAACATCCCCCCCCCCCAACTCCCTACCATCTTAATGTTAATGTTTTGATAGAGGAAAAAATAACCTTAGCTCAACAATAGCAAGGCTTGCAGTGTCTTGTGAGTCTCCTTTAGCATCTGAAAGTCCTTTTGGGAACTTCCCCTGGTCTTTAGTCCCCTAACTCCCAGGTATAATCAGTCACTCCTCACAACCCCGGTGCCGCTCTTTCTCCCCATGGGTCCTGCCCTGTGCTTTAATAGAAATCACCTTTTTTCACCAAAGACATCTCATAAGTTCTTTCTTGGCCATAGGCTCTGGACCCCCACCACCACTCTCAAACCCAATCATTTTCATGTTGTGCTTCACTGTCTCTTTTATTGTATGTTAGCTGTATTTGTTTTACATAGTTACAGTTATTTACAATATTTTTAAACAGATTTATTGAGCTATAATTGATATATAACACTATTACTGGTGGGAGGGTCTATGTTGTGTGAAGGGAGGTCTTAGTTCTTGGAGATTGTTTTGGAATTGGGTATTTGTTGGGTCTTTCTGGGCTGGGAGGAGCTGTGATGTTTAGTGGGGTGGTCTCTAATGGGGGCTGCTTCCAATCATTTGGGTGAATCCTCCCACAGGTTGGGAGGGGGAGTTTTTGACCCTACAAGGGTGCTGCCACAACTATAAGGGCAGACTTTCTCCCTGGAGGTAGAGATTGGGGAATTTGGGGTGAAGGGTTTGAAGGGCTATACCTGAAATGCAAATACATTATAATGAGTCTAGGGGTTACCCTGGGGCAGAGGCAGAAGGGGAGAGTGCCTGCCCTGCACCTCTGGCTCTTGGTCTGTTATACCCTTGTTTCAAGCAACAAGGTCAGGATGAGCCACCTGGCTCCCAGTGTATAACCTATTTAGCACCTTCCTTCCCTTTGCTCATGTCTCTATCATTCCTCCCTCAAGGACTTGGGACTGTGCCTCAGGGCTATCCTTCTACTGCTCATATCTAGCTTCTGCCTAAAAGTATTTGATTATTTGCTAGCAAATATAAATTTTGGCCTGCATTTTGCTTTTAGGTTGGGGATAAAATTGAGAATTAATAAAATAGAATGAAATACTATAATCATATAAACATTTTTTTTTTTTTACTGAAGAAGAATCTTTCCAACTTAGGATTCAGCTATCAATACCAATTCTGCAACATACTCAGTAACTCCTGTATTCCTTTTTTTTTTTTTTTTTTTAATCCTAGGTTCATGAAATTCTTGGACCTTTTCCAGTTTTTTAAATCACTTTCTAAGTAATTTAAAATTCATACACATGTACACATATTTTCGTTTTGCTTTCAGACTTTATAGGATTGACCAGGCAGGAAATTCTAGTTTTAATATAATTTTTGTCAGAACTAGCATTCAGCTCTGTTGAATAGAAGTCTGTGTTAATTTGAATTTGTTCCTTTAGGAAAATTTGTTTTCTCATTAAAAATGTTCAGTTTTCTGAACATTCTAATTCAGTTAGAATTAAAATTTCAAAACATTGTATCTAAATATGTAGCTCTGGTTACTTATCCTTGGTCTGCATGGGCCCTTCCAATTTAATCTTTTTTCTAGCTTTGAGAACTTTCACATTAAATCCTCCCGTGATTTTGCTGAAACCACCCTGAGGCAAATGTTGGATTCAATGACTTGATGTTGGACTACATGAATATTAGCTTTTCTCTTATATTTTTCTATTTATATATTTATGCTGTATGTTCTGATATTTTTTGATATTAACTCTTGTATCACCAACTTGTTTGTCATATGTGACAATTTTGTTATTTTAGTTCAGCAATTATATATATATTAATTTCATGTAATGTTTTGTAGTCTGACTGCCATTTTTCCTAGTAATCTGTGCTTACTGTATGGATACATTATCCTCTCCAATATCTCTGACATGAGTAATCTGAATGAATTAAAAGTTCATTTACCTTCCCTATCTTTGGAGTTCTGTTTATTCATATTAATTTCTCTCTTTTTTAAAAAAAATAATCAAATAATTATATTGATTAATACAAGTGGCTGGTACTGTTTCTCCCATAAAAGATAGGATTGATTTCTCAACAGGCCTCTTCCTTGAATTACATGGCTTACTGCAGATTGGCATAAGTAAACAGATGATTTAAAGCGGTTGTATTTCCTTTCTGGTATTTGGGTAGGATGCACACAGACAGGATTTTTCCTCTCACTTTGGCCAAAGTAAGGAATGGTTTTACTTTGGTGGCAGAGATATTTGAAGTTTCACTCTTGGATAGAGATACATTTCCTCCCTTCATTCTCTTCATTTCTTTCTTTTCCCAAATATCCACAATAGGAATATCTAATAGTTTTCTCATACCCTCTAGACTCTGAGCCGTGGTGTGGGCAGTTGAAAAGGGAATTACCTGAGCGACTCAAGTTTTTTGTGCCTAGTTCTTCAGGAATTTATATTCCTATTTGATAGTTGATGCACAACCACTCTTCAGTGTGTCGACTCTGACCTTGAGTCTGACCTCAGCTTCTGGAAAAGAAGTTATATCAGACTGTGGTTGCCTCTATGTTACTACATTCCATTAATCCAAGTATTTCTTAAGGTTTTTGATTTGCTAATCTCAGTATTCCCTATTTTCAAAGACTGTTATGGTTTTATTATATATGAAAGTATACACACAGTTATGTGTGTGTATATGTGTGCCTTCTATCCATCTATCTCTGTATTTGCTATTTCAATGAAACCTCAGGAGAGATGGGAAATATAGTACTCTGTCATTTAGAAAAATAAAACTTCCCAAATTGATTTCAACTCATCTCAAAGAATAGGCACAAACTATATCAAATACCTGTATATTTTATAAATAAAAATAACTAGATTGAGAAACAATATTTCTACCTAAAGACAATTAAAAAATTTCAGAGCCAGATCATCTTGGTTCAAATCATGTCTCTGCTATTATTTGCTCTGTGACCAATCACAGGTACATGGTGTCTCAATCTACTCAGTTTTAAAATAAGGATAATCCTACTACCAGTATAAAAGGTTATTATAAACATTAAATGAATTGGTATATTAGTGCATGGCATGAAGTAAGTAAGTTTGCTATTTTGTTTTTTGGGTTTTTTTTTTGGTTTTTGTTTCAGCTTTTAAATTTTTTTATTTAAAAAAAAAATTTTTTTTTTAACGTTTATTTATTTTTGAGACAGAGAGAGACAGAGCATGAACGGGGGAGGGTCAGAGAGAGAGGGAGACACAGAATCTGAAACAGGCTCCAGGCTCTGAGCAGTCAGCACAGAGCCCGACGCGGGGCTCGAACTCACATACCGCAAGATCGTGACCTGAGCCAAAGTCGGACGCTTAACAGACTGAGCCACCCAGGCGCCCCTTTAAATTTTTTTAAAAAATACTTTTGAGAGAGAGAGAGAGCGCGTGCGTGCACGCGTGTGCACAAGTGGGGGAGGGGCAGAGAGAGAGAGAGGGGGACAGAGAATACAAGGTAGACTCTGTGCTGACAGTAGAGAGCCCGATGTGGAGCTCAAACTCATGAATCATGAGATCATGACCTGAGCTGAAGTTGGACACTTAACTAACTGTGCCACCCGGGCGCTCCTGTTTCAGGTTTTTATGTAAATTAAAGTTAGTCAATATATAGTGTAATATTGGTTTCAGGAGTAGAATTTAGCAATTCATCACTTATATGTAATATCCAATGCTAATCACAAGTACCCTCCTTAATACCCATCACCCATGTATCTCATCCCCTTCTTACCTCCCCTCCATCAAATCTCAGTTTGTCCTCTATAGTTAAGAGTCTCTTATGGTTTGCCTCTCCCTCTTTTTTCTCTCTTCCCCTATGTTCATCTGTTTTGTTTCTTAAATCCACATATGAGTGAATTCATACGGTATTTGACTGATTTGTTTAGCATAATATACTCTAGCTCCATCCATGTCATTGCAAATGGCAAGATTTTATTCTTTTCGAGGCTGAGTCATATTCCATTTTGTATGTATGTATATATATGTGTGTGTGTGTGTGTGTGTGTGTGTGTGTGTGTGTGTGTGTATACACACCACTTCTTCTTTATCCATTCATCAGTCAATAGGTATTTGGGCTCTTTCCATATTTGGCCATTGTTGACAATGCTGTTATAAACATCAGGGAATATGTATCCCTCTGAATCAGTATTTTTGTATCCTTCAGGTAAATACCTAGTAGTGTGATTGCTGGGTCATAGGATAATTCTATATTTAACTTTTTGAGGAACCTTCTTACTGTTTTCCAGAGTGGCTGCACCAGTGTGCATTCTCACCAATAGTAGAAGAGGGTTCTGCTTTTTCCATATCCTTGTCAACACCTGTTTTAGCCATTCTGACAGGTGTGAGGTGGTATCTCATCATGGTTTTGATATGTATTTCCCTGATGGTGAATGATGCTGAACATCTTTTCACATGTCTGTTAGCCATCTGTATGTCTTCTTTAGAAAATTGTTTATTCATATCTTCTACCCATTTTTTAACTGGATTATTTGCCTTTTGCATTTTGAGTTTGATAAGTTCTTTATAGATTTTTGGTACTAATCCTTTATCTGATATGTCATTTGCATATATCTTTTCCAATTCTGTAGGCTGTCTTTTAGTTTTTTTTATTGTTTTCTTTGCTGTGCAGAAATGTTTTATCTTGATAAAGTCCCAGTATTTCATGTTTGCTTTTATTTCACTTGCCTCCAGAGACATGTTTAGTAAGAAGTTGCTGTGACTGAGGTCAAAGAGGTTGCTGCCTATGTTCTCCTCTAGAATTTTGATGGTCTTTTGTCTCACATTTAGGTCTTTCATCTATTTTGAATTTATTTTTGTGTACAGTGTAAGAAAGTGGTCCAGTTTCATTCTTCTGCATGTTGCTGTACAGTTTTCCCAGCACCGTTGTTGAAGAGACTGTCTTTTTTCCGTTGGATATTCTTTCCTGCTTTGTTCCTGCTTTGTCAAAGATTAGATGACCATATCGTTGTGGGACCATTTCTGGATTTTCTCTTCTGTTCCATTATCTATGTGTCTGTTTTTTGCCAGTACCATACTGTCTTGACTACAGCTTTGTAATATATCTTGAAGTCCAGACTTGTGATGCCTCCAGGTTTGCTTTTCTTTTTCAAGATTGCTTTGGCTATTTGAAGTCTTTTGCAACTCCATACAAATTTTATCTGTTCTAACTCTGTGAAAAATGCTGGTGGTATTTTCATAGGGATTGCATTAAAAATGTATATTGCTTTGGATAGTATCGACATTTTAACAATATCTGTTTTTCCAATCCATGAGCATAGAATGTTTTTCCATTTCTTTGTGTCTTCTTCAGTTTCTTTCAAAAGTGTTCTATAGTTTTCAGAGTATAGATCTTTTACTCTTGGTTTTAGTGTTTGCTACTTAGTATTTACTTATGGTTTTAGTATTTGCTATTATTAATATCGATCTAAGATACATCCCATTCTTAACTAGAAATTATGAAATTTTCATAAGTATTTAAAAAATAGATTGTTTCAATAAAGAGACCATTTCTTTCATCTGTTAGTCTTCATTGTTTATGCTGAACTGTATAATATGGCAGTCACTAGCTACATATGTCTATATATATAAGTTAATTAAAATTAAATGAAATTAAAAACTCAAGTTTTCAGTCAGACTGGCCACATTTCAATACTCAATAGCCAGACAATACTGGGTAGCACAGTTGTAGAACATTTCCATCATTTTTTAAAGATCTTTTGGGTATCACTGGTCTCTAGTCTTTACTGATCTAGTCATTTCAATTAATTTTTTAAAAATTTTTAAATGTTTATTTTTCAGAGAGAGAGACAGAGTGTAAGTAGGGGAGGGGAAGAGAGTGAGGGAAACACGGAATCTGAAGCAGGCTCCAGGCTCTGAGCTATCAGCCCAGAGCCCTATGTGGGGCTCAAACTCATGAACCATGAGATCATGACCTGAGCTGAAGTTGGATGCTTAACTGACTGAGCCATCTAGGCGCCCCTACTTCAGTTAATTTTTTGATGAAATATTACATAGTTTAGGAATATATGGGAACAAACAGTGTAATTTTCATTTTAAAAATGTGTTTTGTTGTTATATCATAAGGTACTAAAAAGTAAAATCACATATGCTTAGGTCTAATGCAGATATAAATATATTTTGTCTACTGATTAGTTCAATTTAACATGATGGTCAAGGGAATTGTCATTTTTTCCCCCAATTAAATTGCATGGTGATAAAGATATTGGAAGTTTAACTGGATTTATTCATTTCTATATGTCATGAAATTAGTATTTGAATAGACATTTAATAAAGTTAGTATACCTATGACTGTAAAATAAAACCTTTCTGAAGGAAAATCATTCATGGAACAACTACTGGATCCAATACTTCTGTAGCAGTTACTTTGAGAAGAGTTAATGCATGAAAGCATATGGTGTAGATTTACCTTAACTGTTGAAAAGCATGTGAGGATAAGTATCGTCAACATAGCAAAGTGTGCCAACATTTTACAATTGGATATGTTGGTATGAAGAAAAAAATGTGTTTGAAATATGAAATCTGAATAATTTGGTTATCCCAAAGTTAGTTTAAATAATTTAGACAGAGTCCATATACAGTAGGAAGGTAAAGAAATTATGTGAAAGATATACTAATTAATTATTCTACTTAGAATGATTTTGGCAGGAGATTAATTTAAATGAAAAGTTGGAAATGAAAAACCTTAGTTTTAAGGTGTGCCTTGAAACTAAGCAATCTGTATTGCTTGGTACAAACATATAAGAAGTCCCATGATTCTAATATTATTCTTTTAATACTCTATGTTTTACATATATATATATATATATATATATATATGTATATGTATATATGTATATATATATATATGTATATATCAAGTATTAACTATTATTTAATATAGCATCTAAAAGGCAGCTACCTTATTAAAAAGAGATAATATTTACCAGAATTAATTTTCTTTTACAAATTGTTTCTTTACCTTAAATCAAATCTTCCAGTTTCCTATAAATAAAAAGTTATCTAAGAATAGCTAATTGTTGATAGCATTGTACCTTATTTTATTTTTCTACTTTTGTTAATTTTATTTTGAAAGTTACTAAACAGAAGAAATTAGAATAGTGCAGTGAATAGTCTAGATATACACTATCTTTACCTATAGTTGCCATATTTTGTTAATGTTGCAATGTAATTTATAGACATTTCTTTAATATTCTGCCTTTGTTGAAATTTCTGTGATAGCTCCAAAATATTACCTTGGAGTAATTTTTTGTTTGTTTGTTTGTTTTTGTTTTTTAACAGGATCACTGCATTTGATTATGCATTATCACTCTTTCCCCTTCACCAAACCCATTCTAGGGGAGTTAACATACCCTTTCTTTGTCACTGATTTTTGGAGACACCAGACTAATTACCTTACAAAATGTCTTCCATGAACATTCTCTCATGGTGTTGGCTAACTTGTTTCTCCATCCTCTGCATTTCCAAGCTACTTGGATTTTTATTCCCAGGCTAGTGAAAATAGAAATGAAAAGACAGCTTGCATATCTTGGTTATGAGTTGCTTTTTCATTTGGCTTCTGAAGATCTTTCTTTCTTAAGAGCCCAGGTACGTATGTTTCTGTATATGTAATCCAGCTTTTCTGTTTTGGTAGCAGGGGTGTGAGACAGAGGGCAGGGTTGTCATCTCATTCTGATCCAAATATTTTTTATAAAAGTTTTATCAATTTCTTTTCTCAATTGAAATGTGTATATTCTATATCAATTTCTCATAAAATATCTTGAGTAGAAACCTCTCAGTCAATAAAAAAGATACAGGTTGATATTATCTTTCTTCTCCACTGCCATTCTTTTCCATCATTCTTCCAAGGCTGTTAAATCCATTCTTCCTTTGTGACTCATGTTATTCAGCTATACCACTTTTTTCCACCTTAGTATGATCTTCCCTGAGCCCTAAATCATTTCTGCACAATGCACTTGACTTGACCACTCTATCTGAATGATCACAACTAGAACAACTCTATTGTGAGAATGTAACTACAAATACTTCTCCACCCATAGCATTCAACATTTTCTGTTTCCTGTCTTCTTTATGCTCACTTCAGATGCATTGTCACCTGACATTGTCAATATTTTTATTGAGATATAATTGGCATATAACATTGTGTAAGTTTAAGATGTGCAACATGTTGATTTGATACATTTGTATGTTGTAGTATGATTACCATCTTAGCATTAGCTAACACCTCCATCGCAATCACATAATTATCATTTCTTTTATTGGTGAGAACATTTAAGATCTCGTCTCCTAGCAACTTTCAAGTATATAATACAGAGTTGTTAACTATAATTACAGTGCTGTGCATTAGATCCCCAGAATTTATTCATATTCTAACTGTAAGTGTAACCCTTTGACCAACATTGCCCCTTTCCCCTTCCCCCTAGCCTCATAACCACCGTTTTACTCTATGTTTCTATGAGTTCAGCTTTTTTAGATTCCACATAAAGTGAACTCAGAAGGTCTCTGTGTTTCTCTGTCTGACTTATCTCACTTAGCATACTGCCCTCAAAGTCATCCATCCTGTCTGTCTCACTGTCAAACTATGCCCTTTTTTTTCTCTTTATCCTTTATTCATATGTTTATCATAAATTTTATTCCTTTTTGCTGCCCTTTCCTTCTATTTTAGCAGTTCTCTAGCCTAATACCAGGGAGTAATATTGTCTCCCACAAGGTCTATTTTTAGGCTCCAGAACACAACTATAGAGGATCCAGACCCACAGATTGGTGCCATTGTACATTTACCCACTCAAATGGATTAAAGTCACCAGGCAATTCAAAATGTTCCTGATATAAACAACAAACAAAAACCCAAACAAAACCAAACCAAAGAAACCGTCCCACCTCCCAAAAGGGAAGCAGGAGCAAATATTCCTATGTTCCTTATAGCACTATTCAATCATTTATTACAATTCTTAGACTCTAGTCATACTTGTTCAATTTTAGCAGATAGCTGTGCCTATGACCTCACAGAAAAAGATAACTTTTGTGTGAATTTGCTTCTCCAGCTTGGAATAATAACTATAGTTTCTAGAGTGTTATGTTCTCTCAGGGACTATGCAGTATTCCTTTTCTCTTATCTGTGGTATCCTCAAATCTGCCTTCACCAACTCCCCTCATATAGCCTATAAACTCTAATTTCTCAACACGGTTTTCCCTTCATTTTTTCAAAGAATATTTATTAGAGAGCAACTCCAAGTCAGGTTCCTTATCATTCTAGGGTCTTGGTGTTTGGTATTGTACAGAGCCAAACTTTCTACTTTATAAGATATACCAAAGTATACACACACACACACACACACACACACACACACACACGGGAATCTTTTCATTTACCACTTCTTTATCTACAGTTCCAACAAGTTTCTAGGAAATCTTATGTTGCATTATTAAAGTAGTAAAAGTGCATTTTTAAACATAGAAATGGCCCTGGAAAAATAGTAAAATACCAATAAAAGTATCAATTATTAACAATTTAGTATAAAGTGTTTTCAGCAAAACTTTTTACAAGGTTGAATATAATTTTGGAGAGGTATCTGTGGGATGTTTAATTAGATTTAGGTTCCAGTGATCATTCTTAATTAGGAGAGACCCCCTTGGGGTACCTGGGTGGCTCAGTTGGGTAAGTATCCAACTCTTGGAATTGGTTTAGATCATGATCTCACAGTTCTGTGAGTTCAAGCCCCATGTCTGACTCTGTGCCGGCAACACGGAGCCTGCTTGAGATTCTCTGTCTCCCCCTCTTTCTCTGCCCTTCCCCCACTCGTACCATCTCTGTATCTCTCAAAATAAAGAAGTAAACTGGAAAAAAAAAGGAGAGAACCCCTTGCCATGTACCTTGCTCAGTCCGGAACTGGTCCATGCAAGTACCATGAATAAGTGTACAGAAGGGGTGAACAAGAGAGAAATTGGAACCACAAGGATGTTGGTGATAGACTCCTTTTATTTTACACATCTATCCAGAACAAGCTTAACCCTGAGTAGATTTTATACTCATTGTCTGTATCATTATCTTTGGAAACCCCAGATAATATTCAGATTTCTAGACCCAACATTGGGCCTCTGGAACTAAACTCATTAAGTGTAGGAATTGAGAAATTGTAATTTTAACCAGCTCCTGTGGGCTTTTTATGTGCATAGGTTTTGATAGCCATTGTATTAAGTAGTTAACATAATAAATATAAGATAAGATATTTGGATTTAGTCACTGCTTTTGAGACTTTTGTCTGCCACTCACATTCTTAATATTTACTTCACCATTTTTCTAGTAATTAGTTTTAATTCTGTCACAGTGATGAGCATTAGCTATTAATATATACTATTTTGAATGTTGGAAAAATAAATCAAATTATAAATGTGTGATTACTATTCATTTTATCAATCTTAAGTTTGATTTGGCATGTCTTTAATATGCTAAAATTTTGTTTAAATGATAATGCCTACCTACCATTTATAATGGCATTAGTTCTGATTTTAGTAGACAGTGAGCAATAATGTTATAATGAAAACTAAGCAAGTGTTGGTATTGCCAAAATAACATTCTGGAAAATGCAGACGATTACTATTTGTTGGGTTCTGAAATGATAAACAAAGAGAATATTTATCCCCTTTAAGCTATGTTTGAATAGCCACATTTTGAAAGTTCACATATGACCATTAAGATTCATTTGAAAGCAAAGTTGTGAAATTTTATTTTCTACCAATAGCTTGGGAGAAAATAAATTGAATACAAATACCTGATATAAAATCACAGTTTCTATGTGAACATTTACATCTATGAAATACTAGGAAAAGGTGGTAGTATTGAAAACGATGCTGAAAAACAATACAAGATCCAAGAGGGGTAAAAAAGTAAAATGCTGATCAATATAGGAAATTTTTCATAATTTGCTTAAAATAGTATGATTTATGGGAAACTGTTTTCAAGAACATTGGGTAAGAAAATATTTTATTTTATTTTTTTTTAACATTTAAAGTTTATTTACTTTATTGACAGAGAGAGAGAAAGAGTGAGTTCAGGGGAAGGGCAGAGAGAGAGAGAGGGAGAGAAAATCCCAAGCAGGTTCTGCATTATGAGCACAGAGCCTGATGTGGGGCTTGAACTAAGGAACCATGAGATCATGACCCGAGCCTAAGTGAAGAGTCGGACACTCAACTGACTGAGTCACCCAGGTGCCCTGAAAATATTTTTAAATAGAACATAAAAATGTATGGACTGGAAAGAGGTACATTGGAACTGTCATTTTGTGTTCATCAATTGACAGCATTAAGAAGGCTGGTGAAATTACAAGCCACATAACAGGAAATATATTTGCAATATATATAAACAATAAAAATCTTAGAAAACATGAAGAACTTGTATAACTCAAAACATAAAAAGAAACCATCCCACCAAAAGTAGGCAAAAGAATTCAATTGTGACTTCATGAAAAACAGATAGATACCAATAACCAATAAATACATGGAGATTTGTTCAACCCTTTAGCCATCAAAGAAATGCAAACTAAAACTACAGTGAACTATCACCACACACACAAGTGAATGACTAAAATATGGACATATATGAATAAACACATGAAAAATTAGGCAATGGTGACTACTGGCAAGAATGTGAAACAGTAGGAAATCTCGCACACTAAAAGTAATAGTA
Organism: Panthera uncia; assembly: GCF_023721935.1. Lineage (NCBI taxonomy): Eukaryota > Metazoa > Chordata > Mammalia > Carnivora > Felidae > Panthera > Panthera uncia. The sequence continues at coordinate 56,836,089 of NW_026057582.1, read as the reverse complement.
TAATCTGGTGTAAAATGTTACCAACTTGTGATAACGTAAACTTATTTGGAAAATTGTCACTATCTTCTAAAACTGAAAATATATATACATTATTATTAAAGCATTTCATTCACACATATACCACAAAAGTATACACACATGTCACGTAACACATTTGCAAGAGTGTCTGTAGCAGCTTTATTTATAACTTCATATTGGAAACCATCCAGATTTCCATCAACTATAAAGTAGTTATATGTTCATAGAATAAATGCACAATAGCTATGAAAAAACATTTTTTAAAGAACAGATGAATCTCACAAGTATAATATTGGGTAAAAGAAACAAACACAAAATAGTATAATATTGTATGATCCTACTTATTATATAAAATCTAAAAACAGACAAAATTTTTATTTTGAAAGAAGCCAGAATAATGATTTCCTTGAGAAAAGAGAACAAGTCTGGCAGTTGAGACAGTACAGAAGGGCCTCCTCTCAGATATTTGTTTCCATTTGTTTAACCAAGTAACGGTTTCATGGTTTTATTCACTTTGTGATAATTCATTCAGCTGTAGACTTATTGTTTATGCACTTATGAAGACTGTAAGTAAAAAGTTAAATAATTTAGAGTGCCTGGGTAGCTCAGTCAGTTAAGCATCTGACTTTGGCTCAGGTGATGGTCTCACAGTTCGTGGGATCAAGCCCCAAGTTGGGTTCTGCACGGATAGTGCAGAGCCTGCTTGGAATCCTCTCTCTCCTTGCTCTCTTCCCCTTCCTCGCTCATGCACACTTTCTCTGTCTCCATCAAAATAAATAAGTAAACGTTAAAAAGTTTAAAAAAATTTAGCTCAACTTACATTTGTTTTTGTGTAACTTAACAAATATAGTCCAGATGCAGAGAGTTTAATCAACAAACCGGACTGAACAAACTTTATTTATTTATTTATTTATTTATTTATTTATTTATTTATAACGTTTATTTATTTTGAGAGAGAGAGAGAGAGAGAGCATGCACACACAAGTGGGGGAGGCAGAGAGAGCAGGACAGAGAGAATCCCAAGCAGGCTCCATGCTGTCAGCTCAGAGCCTGATGTGGGGCTTGATCTCACAAACTGTGAGATCATGAGAAGTTAAGAGTTGGATGCTTAACAAACTGAGCCACCCAGGTGCCCTAGACCAAACATTTTTAAATTTGTGGTGTTAATAAAAACAACTTTCTCACTGTCTGACATGGTCCTATGTACACTAGTTTGAAACAAAATAAAATAATGTTAAATTAAGTAAAAAAGATAAAGGTGTAAAAAAAATCTCTACCTCTTGTCATTTAACTGAGAATGTAAAGTCCTCTCAGTGATAGTGTACGTGTATATTCTGCTTTAGTAAAATATGCTTCAATTCACAAAATGTTTATTGAATTCTTAATTGTGCAGGAGGCACTGTGAGAGGAAGAACATACAGTACAGAACTAACTTTTCTCAAGGAAGTAGCTATCTAAATCAATATTTAATGAATATTTGCTTTTTTATATTTAATATATTTTTACACTTTAATATATAATTTCAATACAAGGCATAAAGTAATCACTGTTACAAGTTCCAATGTCTGTGTCCTTTATATGTTTAAATAAAAGGGGAAGCTCTTTAAAGGTCAAGTTCATGCTAGTAGTTTTAAAAAAATGTATCAGTGTGAAAGCAATTGAAAAGGATTTTAAAGGATTGGGGAATGGCTATACTTGTTACAGGAAATAATTAAGGGTAAGGTTGAGACAAGGGCACTCCAAGAAAAGATGATTACTTGAGCTGAAAAGGAACTGTTGAAAACTGTGGGATATTTCCAAATAACAGATGGTCATACTGTTTTCCAGCCTTGTAAAATAAAAATATGAGAGAAATATAAGACAAGGTTTGGAAGTTAGTGGGGCTACTTTATAAAGGATTTCTTCTTCCTCTTCTTCCTCTTCCCCCTCACCCTTCACTTCCCCTCCCCTGCCTCTCCCCTTCCCCTTTCCCTTCCCCTTCTTCTTCACCCCCACCTGCCTCTCCTCCTCCTCCTCCTCCTCCTCCTCCTCCTCCTCCTCCTCCTCCTCCTTCTTCACTAGGGTGAAGATTATCTATTTAATTTGTTAGGCAATAAAGGAATCCCTTTGAAGGGCTTTGGTTTAAGATAATCTGTTTAGTAGTATTAAACTATTAACATTTTATGGATTAGAAAGGAAGGCTTATACAAATTGACCTTTTATAAGGATATAATAATAATCCAGATGAGTGTAAATAAGCAAATCACCCTGAATAGTTAAAGCAAAACTTAAAAAAAAAAAATCCAAGGACCATTGTAGACTTAAGGTCCTAGTGTTTCCTTTTGTTTTGTTCTTTTCTTCCTCTAAAATTAAGGCATATTGACAATAACATTATATTAATTTCAGGTGTACAACATAATGATTCAATACATGTATATTTTGCAAAATAATCATCAACATATATCTAGTTGACATTCATCACCACAGAAAGTTATAATTTTTTTCTTGTGATGAGGATTTGTAAGATCTACTCCATATGCAATAAAGCATTATTAACCATAGTCACCATGCTATACATTACATCCCTCTGACATTTATTTTTTGTAACTTGAAGTTTGTGCCTTTGACCTCTTCCACCCATTTCACCCATCCCAGCAACTCCACCTTGTAACCACCAATCTGATTGTTCTCTATCTATGAACTTGTTTGTGTTTTGTTTTAATTAAAATATTTTTTATCCCATATATAAGAGAAATCATGCCATATTTGTTTTTCAGTCTTACATATTTAACTTAGGATAATACCTTCTAGGTCCATCCATATTGTCACAAGTGACAAGATTTCATTCTTTTTTTATATGGCTGAGTAGTATTCCATTATATTTATATATACCACAATTTCTTTATCCATTCATCCATCAGTGGATGCTTAGGTTGTTTCCATATCTTGGCTATTGTAAATAATGCTGCAATGAACATAAGGGTCCACATATCTTTTTGAGTTGGTGTTTTATTTGCATGGGATAAATACCCAGAAGTGGAATTCCTACATCATATGGTAGTTGTATTTTTAATTTTTTGAGGATCCTCCATAGTGTTTTCCAGAGTGATTGCACCAATTTCCATTCCCACCTTCAGTGCACTAGAGTTCCCTTTTCTTTGCATCCTTGCCAACGCTTGTTTCTTGCCTTTTTTATAATAGCCATTCTACAAAGTATGAGGTGATATCTCACTGTGCTTTTGATTTGTGTTTCCCTGATGATTAATGATGTTGAGTGTCTTTTTATGTACTTGTTAGCCATCTGTATATCTTCTTTGGAAAATGTTCAGATTTTCACATTTTTTAATCGGATTGGTTTTTGCTATTGAGTTGTATGAGTTCTTTATATATTTTGGATATTAACCTCTTTCATAATTTGCAAATATATTCTCTTATTTATTAGGTTGCCTTTTAATTTCATTGGTGGTTTCCTTTGCTGTGCAGAAGGTTTTTAGTTTGATGTTGTCCCATGTGTTTATTTTTGCATTTGTTGCTTTTACTTTTAGTGTCAGATTCAAAAAAAGTCATTGACAAGATATGTGTCACTGCCTAGGTTTTCTTTGAGGACTTTTATGGTTCCAGGTCTTACATTCAAGTCTTTAATCCATTTTGAATTTATTTTTGTGTATAGTGTAAGATAGTGATCCAGCTTTAGTCTTTTGCATGTGGCTACTCAATTTTTACAGCACTTCAAAAATTTTTTTTTGTTGTTGTTTTTTTATTTTTGAGAGAGACAGTGTGAGCAGGAAAGGGGTAGAGAGAAAGGGAGACACAGAATCTGAAGCAGGCTCCAGGCTCTGAGCTGTCAGCACAGAGCCTGATGTGGGGCTTGAACTCATGGACCATGAGATCATGACCTGAGCCAAAGTTGGCCACTTAACCAATTGAGCCACCCAGGTGCCCCTGCAGCACTGTCTTTTGAAGAGACTGTTCTTTTCCAATATATGTTCTTGGTTCCTTTGTTGTAAATTAGTTGACCATGTATGTATGGATTTATTCCCAGGCAGTAGTCTGTTCTATTGGTCTATTTCTGTTTTTATGCCAACCATACTGTTTTAATTAGTATGACTTGTAATACAGCTTGAAATCAGAAAGCATGATGCTTTCAGCTTTGTTTTTTCTGAATATTGCTTTGGCTATTTGGTATGTCTTATTCTATACAAATTTTAGGCTTGTTTGTCCTATTTCTGTAAAAAATGCTAATGGAATTTTCATAGGAATTGTATTGAATCTTTATATTGTTTTGGGTAATATGGACTTTTAAACAAGATTAGTTCTGATCCATGAGCACAGAATATCTTTCCATTTATTAGTGTCTTCAATTACTTTCATTAATGTCTTATAGTTTTCAATAAGCAAGTCTTTCATCTTCTTGGTTAAATTTATTCCTAGGCATTTTATTCTTTTTGATGCAGTTGTAAATGGGATTGTTTTCTTAATTTCTTTAAGAACTCTGATAGATGGGTGGCTCAGTCAGTTAAGCATCTGACTCTTGATTGCAGCTCATGTCATGATCTCACAGTTACAAAATCAAGCCCCAACCTCCTTGTCAAGCAGTGTTGGGCTTTGTGCTGGGTGTGGAGCCTGCCTAAGATTCTCTCTCTCCCTCTCCCTTTGCCTGTCCTGGCTCATGCTCTCACTCTCTCAAACAAACAAATAAAACAAAAACAAAGAAAAAAAAAACAAACCAAAACAAAAACCCCACCTCTGATAGTTCATTATTAGTGTATAGAAATGCAATAGATTTTTGTGTATTGGTTTTATTTCTTGATGTAGTCTTTAGGGTTTTCTATATATATCATCTGCAAATAGTGATAGTTTTACTTTTTTCTTTCAAGTTTAGATAGCTTTTTTTTTTTTTTTCCCCTTGACTAATTGTTCTGGCTAGGACTTCTAATGCTATGTGGTGAGAGTGGGCCTCTGTCTTATTCCTGATCTTAAGAGGAAAAGCTTTCAGCTTTTTATCTTTGAGTATGATAGCTGTGGGCTTAACATATATTGCCTTGTTAATAAGGAACATTCCCTCTATACCTGATTTTTGAGAGTTTTTTTTTCTATTTCATTTCTTTTTTTTTTTTTTTAATTTTATTTAAATCCTAGTTAGTTAACATATAGTGTAATAATGGTTTCAGGAGTAGAGTTTAGTGATTCATCACTTATATATAACACCCAGTGCTCATCCAAACAAGTGCCCTCCTTTTTTTCTTTTTAAGGTTTATTTATTTTTGAGGCGGTGGGGAGAGCCAGAGAGAGAGCCGAAGCAGGCTCCAGGCTCTGAGCTGTCCTCACCGAGCCCAACGCAGGGCTTGACCCCATGAACCGTGAGATCATGACCTGAGTCAAAGTTGGATTCTTAATTGACTGAACCACTCAGGTGCCCCCCCCCCCCTTTTTTTAATGTTTACAAGTGCCCTCCTTAATGCCCATCCCCCACCCAAATCACCTCCAGTAACCTTCAGTTTGTTCTCTGTAATTAAGAGTCTCTTATGGTTTGCTTGCCTCTCTGTTTTTACCTTATTTTTACTTCACTTCCCCTATGTTCATCTTTTGTTTCTTAAATTCCACATGTGAGTAAAATCATATGATAATAAATCACATGACTTGTTTCACTTAGCTTAATACATTCTACTTCCATCCACATCATTGCAGATGGTAAGATTTCATTCTTTTTGATTGCCAAGTAATATTCCATTGTATGTATGTACCACATCTTCTTTATCCATTTGTCACTCAATGTTATTTGGGTTCTTTCCATAATTTGGCAATTGTCAGTAGCGCTGCAATAAACATTGGGGTGCCTGTGCCCCTTCAAATCAACATTTTTTGTATCATTTGGATAAATACCTAGTAGAGCAATTACTGGGTCATGGAGTAGCTCTGTTTTAATTTTGAGGAACCTCCATACTGTTTTCCAGAGGGGCTGCACCAGTTTGTGTTCCCGCCAGCAGTGCACAAGTGTTCCTCTTTTTCTGCATCCTCGTGAGCATCTGTTGTTTCCTGAGTTGTTAATGCTAGCAATTCTGACAGGTGTGAGGTGGTATCTCATTGTAGTTTTGATTTGTTTTTCCCTGATGATGAGTGATGTTGAACTTCTTTTCCTGTGTCTGTTAGCCATCTGGATGTATTCTTTGGAAAAGTATCTATTTATGTCTTTTACTCATTTCTTCATTGGATTATTTGTTTTTGAGTGTTGAGTTTGGTAAATTCTTTAGAGATTTTGGATAGTAAGCCTTTATTTGATATGTTATTTGCGAATAACTTCTTCCATTCTGTCAGTTGCCTTTAAATTTTATTTTATATTTATTTTTAAATTTAAATCCAAGTTAGTTAACGTATGTGTAATGATTTCAGGAATTGAATTTAGTGATTCATCACTCATATATAATATCAGGTGCTCATCCCAGCAAGTGCTCTTGTTAATGACCATCGCCCATTTAGCCCATCCCCCCCCACCCAACACACCACCACCAACCCTTAATTTGTACTCTGTATTTAAGAATCTCTTATGGTTTATCTTCCTCTCTGTTTTTATCTTATTATTGCTTCCCTTCTCCTATGTTCATCTGTTTTCTTAAGTTCCACATATGACTGAAGTTGTATGATACTTGTCTTTCTCTAAATGACTTATTTCGCTTAGCATAATACACTCTAGTTCCATCCACGTTGTTGCAAATGACAAGATTTCATTCTTTGTGATCACCAAGTAATATTCCATTGTATATATAAAAGCATCTTCTTTATCCATTCATTAGTTGATGGGCATTTGGGCGTTTTCATGCTTGGGCTATTGTCGATAGTGCTGCTATAAACATTGGGGTGCATGTGCCCGTTTATCACCATTTTTGTATCCTTTGGATAAATACCTAGTAAAATTGCTAGGTCATAGGGTAGGTCTATATTTTTATTTATTTTTTAAAAATTTTTACTTCTTTATTCTATTTTAATTTGTATCTAAGTTAGTTAGCATATAGTGCTATAATGTTTTCAGGAGTACATTCCAGTGATTCATCCTTTATGTAATAACACCCAAGTGCTCATCCTAGCAAGTGTCCTCCCTTATGCCCCTTACCCATTTAGCCCATCTCCCCACCCACAACCCCTCCAGAAACTCTCAGTTTGTTCTCTGTATTTAAGAGTCTGTTTTTATATTATTTTTGCTTCCCTTTCCTTATGTTCATCTGTTTGCTTCCCTTCCCTTCCCCTCCCCTGTTCTCTTCTCTTCCCTTCCTCATTTCTCCCTCCCCCTCTCCTCCCCTATTGTCTCCTCGCCTCTCCTCCCCTCCCTTCCCATCCCCACCTCCAGTCCTCTCCTTTCCTCTTTTCTTTTCCTTTCTATGTTGTTGTTGTTAGTGTTGGCATCCTTGTCTGGTTTTGGTTTCAGGGTAATTCTGGCCTCCTAAAATGAGTTTGGAAGAGTTCCCTTCTCTTCTGCCTTTTGAGAGTTTGAGAGGGTTGCTAATACTTTTTCTTTCAATTTTTGCTAGAGTTCACCAGTGAAGCCTCTGGTCCTGGACTTTTGTTTGTTGGAAGGTTTTTGATAATTGATTCACTATCCTTGAAAGTAGTCAGTGTTTTGGTTTTATTTTTCATCATGATTCAGTCATGGTAGGTGGTATGTTTCCAGTAGTTTATCCATTTTTACTTTGTTATCCAATTTGTTGGTATATAATTGTTCCTAGTAGTCTCTTATATCCTTTGCATTTTTTTGATGGCATTTCTCTTTCATTTCTGAATTCATTTATTTGAGTCCTCCCCCCACCCTGCCTTTTTTTTTTTTTTTGGTGAGGCTAACTAACTGTCAATTTTGCTTATCTCTTCAAAGAACTACCTTTTATTTTCAGTGATCTTTTCTCTTGTCTTTTCAGTCTCTATTTCTGTTCATGTATTTCTTCTCTAATCTGTGTTATTTCCTTCTTTCACTAACTTGGGATTTGTTTGTTACTCTTTTTCTAGTTTTTTTTTTTTTTGAGGTATAAAGTTAGATTAATTTATTTGAGACTTTTCTTTTTTCCTGAGGTAGGTATTTATCACTATGAATTTTCCCTCTTAGAACTTTTGCTGCATCATAGATTTTGGTATGTTGTATTTCCATTTTTTCATGGTATTTTTTTATTTCTCTTTTGATTTCTTCTTTGACGCATTGGTTGTTCAATATGTTGTTTAATTACTACCTATTTGTGAATTTTCCAGTTTTCTTTGTGTAGTTATTTTGTAATTTCCTCCCATTGTAGTCATAAAAGTACTTGATATAACCTCAGTTCTCCTAAATTTATTAAGACTTGTTTTATGGCCTAACATATGATTAACTTGGAGAATGCTTCATGTGTGCTTGAAAATAATGCATTCTGTTGCTTTTAGATGTAATTTTCTATAAATATCTTTGAAATACCTCTGGTCTAATATGTCATTTAATGCCAATTTTTCTTATTGATTTTCTGTTGCAATGATTTATCCATTCATGTAAGTGGGATAGTAAATCTCGTACTATTATCGTATTTCTATCTATATCTCCTTTTATTGTGTTAACATTTGATTTACATATTTAGGTGTTCTTGTGGTGGATTCGTGAATATTTATAAATGTTATATCTTCTTGTTGGATTGACTCTTATCATTATGTAATTCTCTGTTTCTTATTATCACCTTTTATTTTAAAGTCTGTTTTGTCTAAGTATAGCTACTTCAACTTACTTTTAGTTTCCATTTGAATGGAATGAATACCTTTTTTCATCCCTTCTCTCTCATTGTGTGTATGTTCTTACATCTGAAATGAGTCCTTGTAGGCAGCATATAAATGGGTCTTGCCTGTTTTCCTTTCCTTTCCTTTCCTTTCCTTTCCTTTCCTTTCCTTTCCTTGTTTCGTTTCTTCTTTAAGTCCATTCAGCCATTCTGTGTCTCTTAATTGGAGAATTTAGTCCACTTGCATTTAATTTTAATTCTTTATATATGTATTTATTTTTGAGTGAGAGAGAGAGACAGAACACAAGGGAGGGGTAGTCAGAGAGAGAGGGAGACACAGAATCCGAAGCAGGCTCCAGGCTCTGAGCTGTCAGCACAGAGCCCAACATGGGGCTCAAACTCAACAGCCCTGAGATCATGACCTGAGCCGAAGTTGGATGCTTAACCGACTGAACCACCCTGTCACCCCATAGTCCACTTGCTTTTAAAGTAACTATTGATAGGTATTGATTATTGCCATTTTTGTTAATTGCTTTCTGATTATTTGTGTAATACCTCTCAGTTTCTTACTTCTCTTGATCTCTGTCTTTGGGGTTTGATTATTTAGTAGTATGCTTATATTACTTTTTCTTTATCTTTTGTGTTTAATATAGTTTTTTTGCTTTGTGGTTACCATGAGCCTTACACATAACAACTTATACCTATTACAGTTTATTTTGATAACAACTTAAGCTTGACTCCATTGTAAAGCTCAACATTATTACTCTTTCTCCTGACATTTTATGCTTTTGATGTCATATCCCATCTTTTTATCTTGTGTATCCCATAACTAATTATTGTAATCACAGTTACTTTTGCTACTTTTATCTTTTATTCTTCGTACTAGCTTTATAAATGATTAATTAATCCACTATCTTTACTATATATTTACCTTTCCAGGGAGATTTATTATTTCATATGTGTTCTTTTTACTTATTAGCACTCATTCTTTTAAGCCTAAAGGAGTCACTTTAAAATTTCTGTTAAGTCTGTTATTATAATTGTAATTAAATTTTAATTATTTAATTATTTTAAAAAATTCTTCAAATATCAATGTGACCAAATGTGATTGCCCTAATATTTTTTCTCTCTAAGATCTTTTTTTTTTTTAATTTACTCTGTCTCCTTGGCATCTTACTTCAGAGAAAGTTGTATATCATCTCATTTTCGTGGTAAAAGTTTTTAGCTCATTTCTGTGTTGAGACCTACTCATTATCCACTTCTTGTAGGAGCATGGTCTGATGTTAACCAGGTCTGTTTCTTGAACTTTTGATTTTCCCTCCATTTTAGATCCTCTCCCTTGTATGTCAAATAAGCATATTTACTTTCCAAAGTTTCAAAACTGCTCTGCTATTCCTTGGCTTGCCACATTTCTGTTCGTTCAGTGAAAAACTTTTCCAAAGACCAGAATTTATTTAAGTTTACCTTCTTGCCATCTTCTTACTCTTCAAAATTTTATAATATAAATTATGTTACTGTCACTCTAATGCAATTCCACTCTGAAATCATTAGTCATTGTAGTCTTCTAATGGAAGATCTTTTGTAATGCTTCCTTATTTGACTTTCTTTAATACATATGCCTGTTAATTACCCTCTCCCTCTTGAAAAACCAATTTTAGTTGGGTTTAGGCCTAGATGTCTTCCAGACTGTCTGATGGTTCTTTGTCTTATTTCAGAATATGTTGGGCCTTCTCTCTACGCTCTTCCACTGATTGTTAATTAGGTCATATCAACTACCATTTTTTGTGACACTCTCACACATTTTTTTTCTATTAAATTCCATTATGAATGAAAATTTGCATTTGTATTAACAGCTTTATATAAATAATTTACTTTTCAAACAATAAATCTATAAACAAACTTTTTTTTCTTTTCAATATCTGATATTCCTCTAGCTTATTTATGTTCCTTAAATGACACCACTATTTGTCTTGCCTTTACTGTTCATTTTCTGTATTTTGAAACTGTTATGTCTCAAAGGATTAGTGAGAGAGACAGTTATGTAAATTCTAGAATAGGATGAAAGCAGATTAGAGTTGGAGTTGGGGACTGTGCCTATGTGATCACAGGGCTTTGAGAAACTTTATGGGATGTAGCTAAAAATCCATCAATTGGAAGAATAGATGGGATAATCATTTAGCCAACATCTTTAGTGCTTGTTGGATAAGAATTGTTCTCGTTGTTAACTCTTCCAGACCTCTGAGTTGTAAGCACCTGAGTGGCTGGGGATTCTGCAGTTATCGGGTTCCCATATCTCTGAGAAGCCTCAGGACACAAAGGCTCATAGCAGGCAGCAAGGCAGTACACTTGAGTTACACTTACAAGAAATTGGCTTATGCTGGCTAAAAACGCTTGGAGTTAGGTGGTTGCCAAAACAAGAGATGAATGGAAAGAATGTGAAGCAGTGCAAAAGAAATATTTGGCCCATTGCGATTATCCTACATTCTCACAGACCAGATTACTTTTCATTTTCCAAACCTGATCTCTCCTTTCCCACTTGCTTCTTTTCATCAAGCAAATCTGTTCTTTCAGGTGGCCTTCCCGGTTCTGCCTATTCTAATCCTGGCTATAATTTAATTCTCAGCTGAAATGATCCTTCCTTGACTTTGTTCCATTAATAAGAAGCCATTTACTCCTATTAACTCTTATATCCCAGTAAGGGATCTCTGGTTGCCCTAATGAAATGATCCTGGTTAAAGACAATAATTTTCTTTCTTTCCTTTTCGTGTATGTGTGTGTGTGTGTGTGTGTGTGTGTGTGTGTGTGTGTGTGTATGTGTTTTGTAGCATTTGATTCAATCCCAGCTTGTGAGTTTGGAAGGCCCCTATGCTCACCATTATATCACCAATATTCAATTTTGAGTTTGGAAGAATTTGTCATGTTGATATTATACTTGTAACCAGTCAGTAATTCTATTTCAGCCTCAACTATTTCATCTACATAATCTGGTTTAGTAATATCTATTTTGCTGGGTTATTTCAAGCTTTAAATAATAAACTATAAGTAATGTGCTTACACAGAATGAATGCCGTCTGCAAGTTCTCTTCCCATGTACAAGGCCACAAGGCAATTGATTTTTTTTTTTATGATCCTCTGAAGTAATTCATTACAAACGTAGTTGTTCACAGCTAAGCAATGTTTTGCTCTTCAGTGGGGATGACAGTTTATCTGATTCCCTGATTGCTACAGAGACCATATAGTAATGATTGTGGGGGTGGGGGGGTGCAGCCTTGGGATAAAGCTGATTCTGAGGCAGATAGCAGAGAGCTGAATAAAATCAACTGTCCTGCTTCTAGAGTCTGCTCTACCTCCAAACTTGTAATTATTTTGTGAAATAATGCATCTCCTAATTTTTCAGGCCTGCTTGATTTGGGTTTCCTGGTTCTCAGTGTTTAAAGTATTTAAAATGACACATACTTCAGTTTAGCTCTACTGATGTTTAGTATTTTCATTTATCTCAGGCTCTCCTGTTGTCCCTTTTATAAGGTCAAGTGTTGACAAACTATTAAACTACAGGAAACGCAAAAGCCTTAGAGAAATGGGACTCAACATGCAGGTTGGGACAACTCAGGGCCCCTCCACTGTGCACAGCATTTGTCTGCTTTCAAGGTTCCCCACAGCATCTGAAGCTTTACATCCCTAGAGGTGACTGCCCATATGTTCACCTTTATTACCAACCTGCAGTTTCCAGGCATCTGTTAATTACAATTTTCAGTCTCAATGGTGATTTCATTTCTGTAAAAAAAAAAAAAAAAAAAAAAAAAAGAAAAAAAAAGGAGACTTTTTGCTGCTTATTAAGTTAGAATGGCTTGTACCACAGTGTAGAGCTTGCATATGGGTTTATTAAAGAAATCTGTATGGCCAACTAATCTTTGACAAAGCAGGAAAGAACATCCAATGGAAAAAAGACAGTCTCCCTAACAAATGGTGCTGGGAGAACTGGACAGCAACATGCAGAAGGTTGAAACTAGACCACTTTCTCACACCATTCACAAAAGTAAACTCAAAATGGATAAAGGACCTGAATGTGAGACAGGAAACCATCAAAACCCTAGAGGAGAAAGTAGGAAAAGACCTCTCTGACCTCAGTCATAGCAATTTCTTACTTGACACATCCCCAAAGGCAAGGGAATTAAAAGCAAAAGTGAATTACTGGGACCTTATGAAGATAAAAAGCTTCTGCACAGCAAAGGAAACAACCAACAAAACTAAAAGGCAACCAACGGAATGGGAAAAGATATTCACAAATGACATATCGGACAAAGGGGTAGTATCCAAAATCTATAAAGAGCTCACCAAACTCCACACCCGAAAAACAAATAACCCAGTAAAGAAATGGGCAGAAAACATGAATAGACACTTCTCTAAAGAAGACATCTGGATGGCCAACAGGCACATGAAAAGATGTTCAACGTCGCTCCTTATCAGGGAAATACAAATCAAAACCACACTCAGATATCACCTCACGCCAGTCAGAGTGGCCAAAATGAACAAATCAGGAGACTATAGATGCTGGAGAGGATGTGGAGAAACGGGAACCCTCTTGCACTGTTGGTGGGAATGCAAATTGGTGCAGCCACTCTGGAAAACAGTGTGGAGGTTCCTCAAAAAATTAAAAATAGACCTACCCTATGACCCAGCAGTAGCACTGCTAGGAATTTACCCAAGGGATACAGGAGTACTGATGCATAGAGGTATTGTACCCCAATGTTTATAGCAGCACTCTCAACAATAGCCAAATTATGGAAAGAGCCTAAATTTCCATCAATGGATGAATGGATAAAGAAATTGTGGTGTATATACACAATGGAGTACTACGTGGCAATGAGAAAGAATGAAATATGGCCCTATGTAGCAACATGGATGGAACCGGAGAGTGTGATGCTAAGTGAAATAAGCCATACAGTGAAAGACAGATACCATATGTTTTCACTCTTATGTGGATCCTGAGAAACTTAACAGAAACCCATGGGGGAGGGGAAGGAAAAAAAAAAGGTTAGAGTGGGAGAGAGCCAAAGCATAAGAGACTCTTAAAAACTGAGAACAAACTGAGGGTTGATGGGGGTTGGGAGGGAGAGGTGGGTGGGTGATGGGTATTGAGGAGGGCACCTTTTGGGATGAGCACTGGGTGTTGTATGGAAACCAATTTGACAATAAATTTCATATATTGAAAAAAAAAAGAATCTGTAGAGCTAAGGGGATTGGAAGGTTATGTGTGCTCTTAAGAGGTCAGGAATCAGGTTGCGTTCATGTGTGCTTATTGTTCTTTCTCAGAACAATAAAGTAAACAGATTCTTCTGAGAGAAAAGGAAGTTGTTTTTTTTTTTTTTTTGAGAAAAGGAAGTTTTAATACTGTAGAATTAGCTTTGCTTCTATCTGGATCCCTTATGTCTTCTTAACCTCAAAGAACATGTCACGGAATTTGTAGGGGGATACTGGCAACATATAAAAGGCTAGAGGCCACAGAGCTACAGATGTTCCCCAATCTTATGCAAAATGATTCTTCATGGTGGTTTCCTTTTTGCAAAGCTTCCAGCTCATTCTGTAGCAACACCTGATTAGATAGCGGTGCCTGCAACATTCTTGGCTGTCCTTTCTTTCCTTGTTACCTTCTCGTGTCAGAGTAGTTGAGTTATCAAATGGTATAAGTGTTATGTCAATACTGTTTCCAATATAAAACACTAGCCATGCAAAGGCTAAGGGAAATTGTTTTCCAACTAACTGCTGGCAGCCTGCTCTTATAGATTAAGACCAGGTCTCTCCACAAAGCACTGAAGCAGCAAATTTAAAAGGAGGCAAATAGAACATAGACTATTTGGCATCAGAGATAAAACAGTTCATTACCTGGTTAATGTTTGCATTTTCCTGGTATAGAGCAAGCATAAAATTACAGATAACAAAGTGACATTTAATAGGCACTGGACATTTCAAGAGAAATGTAGCTTTTAAAGATGTTTCTCTTTCATTCCTGGAAAAATTAAGGAAAGGAGAAGGATTATTGTATCAGGTACAAACCTCAAAGGCAGAAAATATAGGGGAAATAAAGTCTAGCTTCATGAATTATTAATTATAGAGATCTGGCCAAGCCACTTTCTTCCTTGCAGGGACTTAATTTTCAAGTTTATTATACACAAATTAAAATGCTTGTGTTCTCTACTACATAGGAATGTGGCAAAAAATGAAATGAAATCACATATGTAAAAGTGCATTAAAAACTAAAGCACAACCCCAAAATTTAAGCCACTCTCTTATGTGCAGATCCACTACATTACACTAAATGTGTAACCTCAGTGTAATAACCTGAGAGCAACAAAAACACAGAACACGCAGCTGAGAGAGATTGTCATGATTCACAAAGACATTACGTTTAATCTAACCCAGACTTTCAGAGTGAAGAGGCACTTTAGAAACTATGTAGTCCATCCATAGCTAGTCCTGTACGTCTTTGTCAAAGAACTTTTCTGCCTGTATTTGGACAAATCCCATAATAGGGAGTTCGGTATTTATTTGAGCCCATTCTCTGCTCTCTGATGTGAACGGTATCATTATGTGCATAAAGCACAGAGTTTTATTAGGAAGGGGTTCAAGCCATTGCTTTCCACTTGTTGTTTTCCTAATACTTGCTAATTTAGTCTTAGATTCAACTATCTCATTAATACAAGTATAATAATAATGTTACACATGTCACATAGTTCTATGCCTACCTAAGTCCTTTCCACATGCTAGTGATTATGCTCAAGTGAGACATCATGCCATCTTACTAGGTATGTTGTCTTATTTATTGACTGAACATATGCAGTGATAATTTACCAAAGATGGTATGTGCCATTTATATCATCTTAAATAAACCTTTCAGAGTCGTACAATTCATAAATTTTATCTTGAACAAAAAAGGTTACTCATTCCATTGAGAGAAAATGAAGGATTACATATGAACTATGAAATCCCCTTAACATAACTTAAATGCCACAGTGCATTTTCTTTAAAAGATAATGCAGCAAACAAGAAAAAAGAAAGTGTTTGGACATTGTTGATCTTCAGAGGAGATCATTACTAGAGGATAGCCTAGTAATGTTACTTTCAAAAGGAGGATGCTAAAATTGTTAGACATGGCTAGTTACAGGCTGAAGTGAACTAAAATTGTAATGTAGACTATTTATCCTTGTCACTTTTTGGTCTCTTGCCTTCCTCTTGATTCTCTGTGACGGTCAGACTTCTCACTTGCCCACTCCCTTTCCGTACCCTAAGCAAGGAACTTCTCTTGTTCCATCATAGGAGCCTCAGTTAAATTTATGTACATCAACAAATCAAACTAATTTCTTTTTTTAAGTTTATTATTTATTTTGAGAGAGAGAGAGTGCACACACAAGTGGGGGAAGAGCAGAGAGAAGGAGAGACAGAATCTCAAGCAGGCTCTGTACCATTGGCACTGAGCCCCATGTGGGGGGTGGGGGGCGCGGCTCACATTCATGAACAGTAAGATCATTAACTAAGCTGAGATCAAGAGTTGGATGCTTAACCAACTGTGCCATCCAGGCACCCCAACAAATCAAACTCATTTCATTTGTGTGGTTAGGTAATTAACCTCCTAAAGTCTTCATTCAGTTACTTCATCTAAAAACAGTGACAGTAATGTCACAGCTTTAAGAATTAAATAAAGAAATCCGTATAAAGGATTTAACATATTTTCATACTCATAGCTTTCATGATTTCTAGATATAATTACAATATCATAATTTGGATACAGTTTTATATTATGCTTTCAAAAGTTAGATCACCAAATGAAAAGAGCTTTAGAACCAGAATGACTGTATTTGAAACTTGGATTTATAAATTACTTGTATGGCATTAGGCATTATTTCAACGCTGTAATTTTCAGCTCTTATATATATGCAAAGCAGGGAGAATAATAGTATGTACCTCAGTGTTAACTGTGACAGTTAGATGAGAAAATCCTTTTAAAGAGATTAGCACAGTAAACGCTCATGGTAAATAAATAAATACTATTTATTGTCACTGTAATAGTGTAAGAACAATTTTATATTGTGTTTTCTTAACAGTGAAGTGTGAAAATAGAAAATGCTGATTTTGTATTTTGCCTGTTACTAAAAAAAAAATGACATCCATAGCTATAGGGATAAACAACAATAACAGCAAAACATTTGCACAGGAATTAGGAGAAAATTCATTTATCTGAACTTCTTCATCATCTATTTCTGCTTCCAGAAAATGTGACTTAGGTTAGTATTTCTGCATCATCTGTTTAGCTTATCAAGGAATGATATAGATCTTACTGTATTTTTGTGGGGAGGAGACGATGGAGACAAAAACGTGTCTTGATGAAATGACCACACCTTCAAACTGCATTATTCCTTAACATATGGTGTTATTATATTCTTATGAATTGTTTTCAGCTTGCTTCTGCCATCCATTTTCTGAGTGATTCAGTACAAATGAGGTGATGTGAAGTATTTGCTCTTTTACTCTCCCTAACTCTTATAGGTGGTGTATAGCTGGGCAGAGTATAGGGATGATTTGCAAAGTTGAATTGAGTAGCTTAATAGTGATAATGCAAAAGAGTGAGTAGTAGACCACTCTGTCATTGAATATTTATCACAGTATCTCAAATTTCTTTTTTTTTTTTTTTTTAACCTTTTATTTATTTTCGAGACAGGGAGAGACAGAGCATGAACAGGGGAGGGTCAGAGAGAGGGAGACACAGAATCTAAAACAGGCTTCAGGCTCTGAGCCTGATGTGGGGCTTGAACTCACGGACCGCGAGATCATGACCTGGGCCGAAGTCAGCCGCTTAACCGACTGAGCCACCCAGGCGCCCCAACACAGTATCTCAAATTTCTTAACTGCATTTTTACATTGTTTAAAATTCTCTATAATATTTTAAATTATTTAGGTAATTTGTATATTCACCTTTTATTATAACAAAATAGATATAAGGTTTTTTTAACTATTTACACACAATAAAGATTTGAGACATTCCTACAATTGTTAGGGTATGAAGAGTTAATGTTTGAATGAGTTGCTTGTAATTAATAAAAAATTATATCAAATTAGTATAGATGCTGTATATTGAGATGTTACTTTATTCTTTTATCTATACCTAGTCATTGAGAGCTAGGAGTGATTTCTGGGAGAAGTTCCTATTTAAAAATTACAAATGATTGTATCCAACCCACTTTTTTTTTTTGTCTGGTGAGCTAGGTGGGAAAGAAGTTATTGGGGTGGGAGTATATATAGATAAATGCAGAACAATCAAGAAGAATGCTTAATGTAGGAAAAAGGAACGTTGGAAACACTGTGTAAGAGTTGTCATTGTCTAGCTGCCTAGCATCTGAAAATCCTTAATATATTTAGGCATTTGCTGTCATTCATTCATTTACAAATTAATTTAACAAATATATGTAGTACTAATTATGTGAACATTGGACTGGATGTACAGTAGTGACATGATAGGCCAAGTCACTACCTTCACTGACTCACATTCTGGAGGTTTATTTTAGAAAACGAGAGGCCACCACCTGTTACAAACAAAAGAAAGATGTTCTGATTGCAACTCCCCTCAGCCTTCCCCATGCACACATACATGCACAGACCCTCTCCAGCATGGGCAAGAGCTTCAACCTAGCCTTGCCCAGTTAGAAACAATCATCCAGGATTTTGAATTAGCAGCTACCTATGCAAAGGAACAAGAACACTAGCAAATCCATTCTGGTCATGTTATTAATGAAGATCATAACACCCAACTATGTGTCTAAAAAATAGATCCCCTATTTCACCCATATAAGGGTTATCACCAAATATATGTATCATGTACCCATGTTTAATGATTTATATATTTTTACCACATTCTAAAGAATTATTTTTATTCAACTATAAGATTTCCTCTTTTATATATTTTTTAGATATGAACATTTTTTTCACTTTTGTGTCTTTACAAATTTTCCATCTTGAAAAAAAAGTAAGCTTACTTCTACATACTTCCACAGTTTCCTCATCAATATTGACCTATTAAAAATAATGCTTAGCTAAGCATTTATGATAATCAAAAGGGTGCAAACTGGTGGAATAATTGACCTTGTCTCACTGGGATCCCTAGTGGTGTTTCAGGACATTAAGGTCCCGTTTAATTCCTAACTTACGGAAAATGATGTGTCCTAAGTCATAATGCTTGAAATTTATGATTGTTCACTTGATTCTAAAACCTGAGTTTCTTTAGATTGATAGGCCTTGAAAGAATGATCAGGTATTCTTTTTTAAAAAATTTTTTTTTTCAACGTTTTTTATTTATTTTTTGGGACAGAGAGAGACAGAGCATGAACAGGGGAGGGGCAGAGAGAGAGGGAGACACAGAATCGGAAACAGGCTCCAGGCTTCCGAGCCATCAGCCCAGAGCCTGACGCGGGGCTCGAACGCACGGACCGCGAGATCGTGACCTGGCTGAAGTCGGACGCTTAACCGACTGCGCCACCCAGGCGCCCCTTGATCAGGTATTCTTGAAGAAAGTTTTTGCTATGACATTATAGATACATGCTGTGAATCACTTTCTCCAAAGACTCCTATATAACCAACTTCTCAGTTTCTGAGTATATGACTGATATATAGGTGTGTGTGTATGTATATACATACACATACACATATATATTTATATATTTATGATACATACTTATAAATAACATATGGATATATAATAATGTGTTTATATAGTGTCATGGTGCACATATAATGTAATATTTAATGTAATGATATAGATATATATATATACTTATACATGTATTTATGACCATATGTATGTATATTTAAAATTAAGTACAAAATGGAGAAAAGACTTAAAAATCCCCTGAGCAGACAAAACCATTTAAGCCACATAGGCAAATCTAAATCTAGGTTATAGCCGCAAGTGGCTCTAAAGAAAAATGGAAAGAAAAAGCACTGCTGAAAGCTGAGTTCTGAGTATTACATCTCACTGTTCATCTTAGCTGGCTCTAAAGAATGACTTTAGGATTTTAACCACAAGTCAGGTGAATCAATGTGAGCTATCCAAAATTCAATATGAATATCATGATCCTTATACTTATTGATATAGATATATGAAAAAATATAGTATTTCATGACATCCAAAAGTCTTTGTCATTAGACTGAAAATAAACCTTAGGATTCCATTATTCCTATAAGGGTCATTAAAGATAAATGGGTAAATAAATACAGGCATACATTTTAAGAACAACAGATTATAAAATTCCATCCCACTGATCTACCTATGTAGGAATTATGTGCTTTGTAATTAGATAATCACCCTTTGACTGTTGTAGCTGAAGATACAATAATTATTTTTAAAATAGCCCATTGAGAATACTCAGTATGCATGTTTGCAGCTCCTGGTCTCACACTCAACTGGAACCTGATTGTGAGTAACTTCAGTTAATGAGGATGATGCCTCTGTGTTCTTCCTGGATGGGTGGGCAAACTCATTTACATGGGATGTGTTGTGAAACACTTGAAGGTGTTTTTGTTTTTGTTTTTGTTTTAATATTGTAAAATGGAACTCCCTAGAAAGTGATTTTTAAAATATAGTGTACTTTTAAACAGAAGAAAAATAATTTTCTGGTTGAATTTAAGAGCCTGAAGAACTTTTTAAAATTGTAACTTTAATAAATTGAACATTAATTGTCTAAACCAAAAGCAAACTTCTAAAGATTCTGAAACAAAGCTAACCTGAGGTTAGTATTTGCATACCTAATGGTTTTGTTGGGTTGGTCACAGACTTGTGAAATACAAGATTGCAGCATTAATGACAGAAGTTGGGGCCTAAAGTGTGAGTATATTTGTATTTCATGAATTGCATTTAAAGTTCCCCTTATAGTGAGGGATCTTAATGCTCTAAGCAGGTGTTGGCAATCCACAGTCTGCAAGTCAAATCTGGCCCATGTTGGTGTTTTTCCTCCACAGAAATGTTTCTAAAGTCTAATAATAATGAAAATTATCTTGAAAACAAAAAGAATAATGAAAGATAGTAAGAATTTGAAGCATTTAATATTAATTATTTATACATTAGAAAAAATTGAAATTCTGTTCTGAGAATTGAAATTTACAACTGGTTAAATTAATGTATATATTAATATTGAGTTAATACCGATATTATTAATTAGTTATTGCCCATTGAGTAACATGGGACAAGTATATGACATTTTAAGTGAAAGTATTACAAATAGTTTGATAACTAATTGGTTATATTTATTACTGAGGAAAAACTAAAATCATTCAGTTTGGCAATATCTTTGGATATCTAGTTGATTATTTTTCTTCTTTATCCTGTGTGAATTATTCCTCTCCTATGATGAATATGTCTAATATTTAATATTTATAATGGTAATATGTATTTTTAAAGTGTACACAGTAGTGTTCCGAGTATATATGTGTGAGATAGATTATATATATAATCTATCCATTCCCACTTTTTTGGTAACCTTTGTCAATGTCCATCAAAGACCACTAGAAACAAATGTTAAAAGATGTTTCTTAAGTGTATACAGTAGTATTTCAAGTATATATGTGTGTGTGTGTGTGTGTGTGATATATAAATGTTATGTATATATATCCCATTCCCACTTTATTGGTAACCTTTGTCATTGTCCACTAAGACCAGCAGAACCACACCTGTAGTCAAACAAATTTGGGTTTATTCCTTTTTCTAGGATAGGAGACTGGACACTGGGGTATCATGAGTGTTTCAGTCAGAGCATGTACAGTGGGGAGACTTGTTAAAGGTTTTGGGCTTATATTAGGAGTTTTTGCTGGATTGAGTCATGTATGAAAGTGAAGTTGTTTCATATTGAGTAATTCAGTAATTTTATAAAAGAGGCAGAAAAAAAAAGAGGGGCTAAAGTTGTCTGGATAAAGAAACAGTCATTAATGTTAGGAGAGGAAGATGCTTAATCATTTTTGTGGTTTGCACTGAGTTCTAGTTTTTATTTGTTGAGACACTATTATATGATGGTTTTGTTTTTGTCTTGTGTATTATGGACAGGGTGATTCAAATTAGTAGGAATATTGTAGCCTAGCTGTTAGTACTAGTTGTCAAGGCTGTGTTTTTCTTTTTTACATTCTTTATTGTGGAGGAGTTGTTTTCTTTTCTTTTTTTTTTTTTAATATGAAATTTACTGTCAAATTGGTTTCCATACAACACCCAGTGCTCATCCCAAAAGGTGTCCTCCTCAATACCCATCACCCACCCTCTCCTCCCTCCCACCCCCCCATCAACCCTCAGTTTGTTCTCAGTTTTTAAGAATAAACTTATGGTTTGGCTCCCTCCCTCTCTAATTTTTTTTTTTTTCCTTCTCCTCCCCCCAAGGTCTTCTGTTAAGTTTCTCAGGATCCACAAAAGAGGGAAAACATAGGGTATCTGTCTTTCTCTGTATGGCTTATTTAACTTAGCATCACACTCTCCAGTTCCATCCACGTTGCTACAAAAGGCCATATTTCATTTTTTCTCATTGCCACTTAGTATTCCATTGTGTATATAAACCACAATTTCTTTATCCATTCGTCAGTTGATGGACATTTAGGCTCTTTCCATAATTTGGCTATTGTTCAAAGTGCTGCTATAAATATTGGGGTACAAGTGCCCCTATGCATCAGCAGGAGGAGTTGTTTTCAAAGTGTAACATCAACATCAACTGTAAACTTGTTATAAATGTAAATTCTCAAACCCACCCAGATGCACTGAATCAGAAACTGGAGGTGGAGCCAAACAATCTATGTGTTAACAAACCCTCCAATCCAGGTGATTCTAATGCTAGCTAACATTTGAGAACCCCTGGTGAGATGGTTTTCTGTCCTGACTTCACATTAGAATCACCTGGGAGATGGGGACTTTAAAATCCTACTGATGGCCAGGACCAACTTCTGCCCAATTACAATTAGAATCTCCAGTATGGGCCTAGGGTTTGGTTATTTTTTTATTTTTTATTTCATTTTATTTTTAAATTTTTTAAGGTTTATTTTTGGGAGAGAGAGTGAGCACGTGCCCACGTGTGCGTGAGTGGGGGGCGGGGCAGAGAGAAGTGGAGACACAAAATCCAAAGCAGACTCCAGGCTCTGAGCTGTCAGCACAGAGCCGGATGAGAGGCTCAAACTCACAGAGCTGCAAGATCATGACCTGAGCCGAAGTCAGATGCTTAACAGACTGAGCCACCCAGGCGCCTCTGGTAATTTTTAAAAAGTTCTTTGCCTATTCAAATGTGCACTTATATTGGAGAACCTCTGTTCTAGTGTATTTGGGAAATGGAAAGGTATTGTTTCACTTTGGAGAATAATTTTTAAATATCAGTTAAAGATAAAAATGCATATAACATAGAACCAAGCAATTCTTTTTTTGAAATATAGCCCATGGAAAATATCTGACATGCACACAAAGTAATCTGAATAAGGAAGTTTATTTTATCACTGTGAGCAATAGGAGAGAGTGTAAATATGATATAGTCTAAGCTGAGGGATGGATAAATTATATTTATAAAATGCTACACAACCTTGTATTTAAAATAAACCATATAAACTATATCAATGTGAGTGAATACAGTGATGAATAAATACTGCAACTTGAAAAATACTGCATTCAATTTTAGTAAATCTTAGAAATACACTGAATATTGCTTCATCTTATGTTGGGAACAATGTATTGGATGGTAAAAAATTTAAAGGCAACCATAGGAATGATTTGCACAATCTCAGCAGAGGAGCTACTCCTGTGGGAAGTAGGATGGGGATAGAATTCTGGGAGGTTTAGAAATATCTGTACTATTTCATTTGCCTAAGGAATACGTGAAGCAAATATAGCAAAGTGTGATATTTTTAAATTAGGCCAGAGGTTGCTACTTGGTATTCTGAGACTACTCTCTTCCTTCAGTCCAGTGCTCGACACCATCAAAATGGCCTTGTTTCCTTCAAAGCCTCATTTATTAATTCTGCTTAGACTGTGAAGCTGTGTGTTTAACTGTAACTTTGGGAACAACCAGATGGGATTTCAGGGAAAAAAGAAATACCAAATAAAACACAAATTAGAAGCTGAATGTTACATATGACTATTTCTGGACTCCAAGATGAGAAAGAAAAAAAATGTCAGAAACCTCATTCAGGATCTGTTAATAGGTAACCCTCAGTGTCTCACCTAGATTGCCCCTTATTTTCCTTCTCTGAGAGCCTCCATCCTTACTCCACCCTCCTGTAGAACATCCTTGTACCCATAGGTGAGGTCTCACCTTGGGATTTGCATACAACTCTCTTCCAACCATGCCTACAGCCATACAACTAACTGCTGTAATCCACATAGCAGGATTGAAGTAGGGGTAGTGCTTCAGGTCAAGGGGGAAGCTTTCAACGATGTGTTCAGAGTGGGCATTGCTATATTTTGTTCAACAATATGGCTCTACTCCTACACCAGCATTCTGTGAAGATATATTTATTCATTTCTTCATTGGATTTTTAGTTTCTTTTGGAAAACTGTTGAGGAACACATATGCAATCAATCATATACATATATACAAACCCACGTTAAAAAATAATTATTATCCTTGGTGATATTGTAGTCTAAATTTATGTTAAGGAAAGTAAACATTTTTCCATGAGATAACAGAATCTTACAAAACTTACCCTGCCTAAGATGTGGATACCATTTTACATTATTATGCAGAAAATTTCATTGATATTTTCATAGTCTCCTTTCTCCCTCCATGCAATGAAACCAAACTGGGCTAAAAGCAATGCCCCATTACTGTACCATATATCCATAATTGCTCCCATTTATAATATAAAGACAAGAGAAATGTTTATATGTGTGTGTGTGTTCTCTTTAACTCCAACCAGAAAATATTTTTAGGGTGATTTTATTTCTAATATTTACTAATCTCTCGAATTGGTAGGAAAATAGAGTAAAAATTTATTTTTTCATTTTCCAGTAATTACCTTACAACTTTAGAAAAAATACATACTTTAATAAATAAGAGGAAATATGTTAACATTATGGAAGAATTATTAATGATTTTTATTTTCTTTTTAAAAATCAGTATATTTTTCAATTTTTGTAACAATAATTACATATCTTGGATTATCAATGAAAATGTTACAAAAGTAATTCATAGGAGGCCCAATTATAGACTTAAGTGTATTACTTATTTATTTAAAATTCATTTTGATCTCTATCTGTAGATCAGTCATCATGTCTGTAAAATAGAATGATAACCCATGGCCCTTTAAGGAGCTTACTGTCTGAAGATAGACACGTAAAAAGGACTAATCTTGGGTGCATAGGAAAATGTGTCTGTCTCTTTGTATTTGTAACCTCCTCTATCACTATATCTATTTATAAAGGAGTTGTTTTATAAAAAGGAGATAACTATCTTTTCTTATAGAGTTTTTAAACACTGTTTTCTAGATTAGTGAATACCTTGATGTGGCTTTTCAAGAATGAATAAGAACAAGCCAAGCATAGGAAACATAGGGATGACTAGAAAAGCATAAAGGAGACAGAATAATAGGGAGAAAAGAAGCACTTAAACCACTCAGTTAAATGAAGATTCTTTGCAGTGTCAAGATACCATAGCTTTCTATTCAGGTCCAGGAACTACCTCTTTGGGTTCTTTGTTGTCAAATGTGTTATTCCTGACAAGTTTTATTTCTCCTGCCATAAGTAAATAGTAGCAACACTTCTTACTTCAACATCGTGGCTTTTTTTTTTTTTTTAACTGAAACAACATATATCTTGTCTCTGTCAATCCCTAAAATCTTTTATTTAGTGGAGGTTGTATTATTAGTCATGACATTGTGACATTCATCATGCCACGAATGAATGCTGGTTTTCAAAGACTTGTGCTAATATTGTTACTCTGCTTAGTTGATGATGATTACAAATGCTAGTTTTTCACAGACCCTAGAGCAATATTTGAATAATAATTTGTTTTATGGCCATTTTGAATCCACTGTTCATTATTATGTAGCTTGAAGGTAGGACTATGTCTTCTCTTGAACACTTTAGGCTTTTATCAGTGAATTCTTAGAATATGTTCTCTTTCAAAGTTGATCTTGTCCCTATATTTCCACATACTGCCACCAGTGGGGAAGACAGGAAAATGTCTGTGAGTAGAGTGAAAAGAATGGTGTCACTCATGTAGCATGGCTAATGACTGACATGGGAGGGAGAGCATGGGTTGGAAGGTAGGCATAGCATACATGATTCTTGATGCCACTCCTCCCACTCTTATGTGCTATAGACTGGAGATGTTGCCAGGTTGGAAACATGAACAGGAGGGAGCTGATTCATGGGCCTACACACACAGTTAAGCTCAAGGATCATTTGTTGACTATCCATAGCATCTAAGCCCTAGGGCCCTGAACTGCTCTATGTCCAATGTGCAGAGTAAGAAATGCTAAAATCAGTATGTCAGCACCATTCTGGTTGCCTAATGTTATGCAATCCCATGAAAGACATATCACACCTATCAGTAGGAGCAATGTTTTGGGAAACTAGGGCTCCATATGATTCCAGAGGCATGACTTCAAAAGCTCTTTGGGGTATCTGACTGACCCTACATGTTGGTCGATATAGAAGGAGAGGAAGGAGCAAGTATAAAGCTGAAGGGGAGAAACAGACTGGGGCCTAGGTGGGCAGTAGGTCAGTTTCTGGGTACCTGATGGATGGCAATACTGGCCCTGGTTGGTCCCAACCATCAGAGGAAGGCCTAAAATTTTTGAAGAAAGACTTCAAAGCATAGAGCCCTTGAGGCATAAGACAAGAGCAGAGGCCTCACTTACCCATGTAAGGGTGACACTGAACCAGTGGAGTAGATCATACAAGTAGTGATATAGGCCCTAGGAAGATATAACATGTATCAATTTGTATAATTTGGTACAATTTGTAATTTCCACATGAAATGAAGAGAGCTAGGAAAGTCTAAGATTAGACTTTGTTTTGTTTTCTTTGTTTTGGTTTTTGCTTTTGTTTTTTAGACACTGTTTTCTAACTTAGGCAAATTTTATTTGAGGAACCATTAGCCTGGATAGAAAGAACATTTTCATTTGGTTGGAAAGATAAGTTCATATTCTATTAGGTAATTGTGTGATTTAATTTTGTCAGATCACTTATTATTATATGCAAGTGCAAACTAGTCACCCAGGGATCATGCTAAAATGCAGAATCTGATTTAGTAGGTCTTTGTGGGGTCTGAAATTTTGAATTTCTAACAAGTTTCCAGATGATGCTAATTTTGTCAATTGACAACTATATTTTGAGTAGCAATGTGCTAGACTATGGTTCTAAATTAACCATAGGTCTTGGGTCAAAGACCTCCTAATTCCTTTTAGAAGAACATAATCATGTAGGAGGAATTAACATACTGCATCCTTTCTCTGGGCTATTTCCAAACTGTCTTCTTTCCTTCCTTGTCTCAGGGACTCAGTGACATTAGAAGTAATCATCCTAAAAACCATGTGTAACAATGGCTTTTCCTTTAAGTATTTACTATGAAGTTGTTTTAGTTTTCTATTACTGTAAAACAAGCCATCCCAAAACTTAGTGTCTTAAAACAGCAATTTATTATCCCTCATGATTCTGTAGGTTGATTGGTTGGTTCTGCTCCATGTAGTGTCAACTGGGGTATTTTAGTGGCTGTAGTCATCTGGAGACTCAACTGGTAGCTCAGATGGGGTGTTTGGTTAGGGTCAAGGTTTTCCTCTACATGGCTGCTTGGGCAGCCTCATAGCATGGTGGTTGGATTTCAAGAAGCATTCTAGAGTTAGCATTCCAAAGAGGAGAACATAGAAAGTTATCAGGCCAGTTAAGGGCTAGGCTCAGAACTGGTAGAGTGTAACTTCTACTTTTTTTTTTTTAATGGCTAAAATGAACAAATCAGGAGACTATAGATGCTGGAGAGGATGTAGAGAAACAGGAACCCTCTTGCACTGTTGGTGGGAATGCAAACTGGTCCAGCCGCTCTGGAAAACAGGGTGGAGGTTCCTCAGAAAATTAAAAATAGATCTACCCTATGACCCAGCAGTAGCACTTCTAGGAATTTACCCAAGGGATACAGGAGTGCTGATACATAGGGGCACTTGTACCCCAATGTTTATAGCAGCACTTTCAACAATAGCCAAATTATGGAAAAAGGCTAAATGTCCATCAACTGACAAGTGGATAAAGAAATTGTGGTTTATGTATACAACGGAATACTACTTGGCAATGAGAAAGAATGAAATATGGCCTTTTGTAGCGATGTGGATGGAACTGGAGAGTGTTATGCTAAGTGAAATAAGTCACACAGAGAAAGACAGTTACCATATGTTTTCACTCATATGTGGATCCTGAGAAACTTAACAGAAGACCATAGGGTAGGGGAAGGGAAAAAAAAAGAAAAAGTTAGAGAGGGAGGGAGGCAAACCATAAGAGACTCTTAAAAACTGAGAATAAACTGAGAGTTGATGGGGGGTGGGAGGGAGGGGAAAGTGGGTGATGGGCATTGAGGAGGGCACCTGTTGGGATGAGCACTGGGTGTTGTATGGAAACCAATTTGACAATAAATTTCATATTAAAAAAAAAAGAATACGAAAAAAAATGTCACAGTAGTGAGAGGGGGGTTAAATCTCAGAAGTATGGTTCATTGAGGAATTACCAAAGTAACAGTCCTCCGTAGATGTTTAGAGAAATGAATGTAGTTACTGAGAAATTGATTGAGTTTAATTTTAGTTATCATTTCCCTTCTAACATTTATTTTCTTTTTATCTATCAACTATTTGCTCATTAGGAAACAAATATGATTCTCTTATTTGAAAATAGACTTAGAAAAAACAGTAGAAGAAAGGGGCATCTGGGTGGCTCAGTCAGTTGCACATCCAGGTGTTGATTTCAGCTCAGGTCATGATCCTAGTGTGGTGGGATCAAGCCCTGTTCAGGCTCTGTGGTGAGCATGGAGCCTGCTTAAGATTCTCTCTCCCTCTGCCCCTCTTCCCATCTTGTGTGCATTCTCTTTCTCTGTAAAATAAAAAGTAAAAAAAAAGAAGGCAGAAGAGAATGAATGTAAATAAAAAGAATATTATAGAGCTGGGAGATATAAAAATAAAAACTAGGACTGTCCTTATTCTATTCCATTTGTGAAACAAGGTGTTCTACATATAATACTATTATTAACATTTAATTTACTGTAATTAAATGGGTATGTGAAATTCCATAGTTATAGTATCCTATTGCTTTAAATTATTGAAGAGCACATTCAGTTGCCTTTTTAGATCCAGATCTTGACTAGCTGAAGCCTTACATTTTGTGCAGCAGTCTTACACAAACTTTAGGCCTCCTGTGATTTTAGCAGAGTTAAAACATAAATAAACTTGGGGCACCTGGGTGGCTCAGTCGGTTAAGCATCCACCTCTTGATTTCAGCTCAGGTCGTGATCTCACAGTTCATGACTGTGAGCCCTGTGCAGGACTATGTGCTATATCAGCATGGAGCCTGCTTAGAATTCTCTCATCCTCTCTCTCTCTGCCTCTACCCGACTCATGCTCTCTCTCTCTCTCTCTCTCTCTCTCTCTCTCTCAAAATAAAGAAATAAGCTTAAAAAATAAAAACAAACTTAAAGTTGAAATGTAATTTCTGGAACATTGGGTAACCCAGGTAGGTTCTAAGACCTAAATAAAATTCCATAGAACAATATATCCTGAAGCTGTAACAGTATTAAACTAATCTCTTTCTAAATAAATAATATTGAAGATGAGCACTGAGTGTTGTATGGAAACCAATTTGACAATAAATTATATTTTTTAAAAAATGAAATAACATTGCAAAATTGAAATCAGTTTCAAGAGTTGAGAGAAATAAAATTCCATCTAATAAATCTGTGGTAAGACAAAGAATTTAGGAAACTGATTTTTTCCTTTTGCTTAAATGCACTTAGACTCTTAGATACACATAATAGTGTGTGTGTGTCGGGGGGAGGAAAGCTCTGAAGGAACATTTATCTAAATGGGTTTTAGTTTCAATGCTCAATTTATACCCAGAATAAGCATAGTACATGACCTTAAGTAGCTGCCTTGGGAATAGTATAAAATACAGTTTTACTTATTGTGGAATAGTAATTTAGGTTTTAATGGCTATCACATTTCCTTCTTTTTGAAATATGCTCTTTAATTGCAGAAAGAGAAGAAATCTCTGTGGTACCTGTAATAGTTAAATGTATTTATCCAAGTTCTTATTCTGAGAGGAATATCTTTCGAATTACATAGTTTTTTTTTTTAATGAACTTTTATTTTGGAATAATTTTTGGTTTTCAGAAAAATTGCAAAGATAATACAGAGAGGTCCTATATACCCCTTGTCTAATTTTCCCCATTGTTCACATCTTACATTGTTACAGTACATTTTTCAAAACTGAGAAATGGACCTTGGTACTATGGTTTTAGTTTTCAGTTTCACCAATTTTGCTCTTAATGTTCTCTTTTTGTTCTGGGACCCAATCCAGAGTACCAAATTGCATTTAGTTCTCGGGTCTCCTTCAAGGTCTCCTCTGGTCAGTGACACTTTCTTACTCTTTCCTTGTCTTTTTATGACCTTGAATGACAGGAAGTACTGACTGAGTATCCTATGGAACATCCTCCAGTCTGATTTTTGTAATGTTTTTCTGATGATTAGACTGAGTTTATGGGTTTATGAGAATACCACAGAGTTAAAATGCTCTGCTTATCACATGATATAAGGGGGTACATGAAATGCACCAGACATCATTGGGGATATTATCACTTGGTTAAGGTATTGTTGGCTAAGTTTCTCCAGAATAAAGTTATTCTTTCCCCTCTTACCTATTCTGTTCTTTGAAAACAAATTAGTAACTCAAGCCCTCTCTAAAGTGTGTGCATGTGCGTGTGTGTGTGTTACAAGCTTTTCCCCTGGAAGTGGGAATATCTACATATATTAAATGGATTCTTTTGTAAGAAAGATTCATCTGTTCTCTACCATTTATTTACTCAGTCATTTATGTCAGTCTGGACTCATGTATATTTATTTTATACTTTGGGTTATAATTTAATACTGTGTTCTTTCTTTTGCTGCTGAAATTGTTCCACCTTTGGCCACTGGGAGTTCTTTATAGTTAGATCCTTTGTCCCTATATTGTGTCCCCATTCCTTTGTATTTTGAGTACTTCCTTACTTTCTGGTACTATACGATTTTCAAAACTCACCTTGTATCTTGCCTGCCCAGCCTTAGAACCATCAATTTTTCCAAGGTACCTGGTTCTTTTTATTAAAGAATGGTATTAAGAAACTAAGTTCTGGTCACTGGGTGTACTTTTTGCTGGAGTGTCATTGTTTTTAGGCCTTTTCTGCAAACAGACTATAAATATATGTAGGTGTAATAACCTACATGAAGAATATGTGTATAACTGTTTTGATATCTATCAAGCTTATTAAGCTAAATATTAGTTCATTCTTACGACCTTGACTCTAATTTAGTATCACATGGTTTATTCTAATCTTCTTTTTTGTTTATGTATAACTTCTGTCTCTGAAAGTGAGAAACTTAACTAAATGTACTTTATTTAAAAGAGTCATTCATTAATAAGATACATTTTTCCTTTGAATATAGGTTAATTTGAGAAATTTTACATTAATGTGAGTACCAGCTGTGCTTCGCATGCAAGGGAGTAGTATAGCAAGAGTCTAAAAATAATGTTGAGTGAATAATCAGAGTTAATAAAATGATCCTTATGTGAACTGAAGTTATTTGAAGCTGTATATCAGCGCCTCTCAGTCTCATCTGAACATAGGAATTACCTGGGAATTTAAAAAATGTGGATGCGTGGTTCTCAACCTGCATTGATTCTGATTTAATTTGTCTGGGGTTAAGAATGAGGATCTGGACTTTAAAAACTCCCCAGGTGAATTTGATATGCAGTCAAGGTGAGCCAAGGTTCAGAACCTCTGCTGCACATTCTAAGTTAATGCTGATTGCAGTATCTTCTGACCTGTCTTGTTTTCTGAATGGCTATATTTCAAACAAGGCAAACTGTGAAACAGTAGCATATGTTTGAGTTTGGACAGTGGGGCATATTCTGTTGTATCCTTAGGTGAGGTCACTGAGGCACAGTTGTAGCTGTTATGGTAGGGCTATCAAATGTATATGGTGATGTATGTGCAGTAGTGTGACAGGTTGCTTTTTTATTTTCAGTTCTAAAACACAGCGCAGACACTAAAAAGCTTCAAAATGAGGTCCTGAAGAAATTATATTTCCATAAAACTATGACCTGCAGATATAAGAGTCTATGCCCACCACAATCCAAAAAGCTCCCAAGTAATTCCAAAATACCCCTTTTCACCAGCAACATAGACATCATACAGTAACTGGAAGCCTATATCGCCCACTAGCCCTCACCCATTTTGCCCTTTCCCCAACCCCCATCCCTCTGGTAAGCTCTGGTATCAGAGAATTTTGTTCTCTGTATTTATGTCTCATTCTGCTTTTTTGTTTGTCTATTCATTTGTTTTGTATTTTATTTTTATTTAAAAAAAATTTTTTTTTCAACGTTTTTTATTTATTTTTGGGACAGAGAGAGACAGAGCATGAACGGGGGAGGGGCAGAGAGAGAGGGAGACACAGAATCGGAAACAGGCTCCAGGCTCCGAGCCATCAGCCCAGAGCCTGACACGGGGCTCGAACGCACGGACCGCGAGATCGTGACCTGGCTGAAGTTGGATGCTTAACCGACTGCGCCACCCAGGCGCCCCTGTTTTGTATTTTAGATTGCACATATGAGTGAAATCATATGGTATTTGTCATCTCAGTCTGACTTATTTCATTTAGCATAACACCCTCTAGGTGCATCCATATTGTTGTCACAAGTGGCAAGATCTCTTATGGCTGTGTAATATTCATATATAAGTGTGCATGACACACACCACATCTTCTTTATCCATTCATCTATTGGATACTTGGGTTGCTTCCATATTTTTGCTATTGTAAATAGAAGAATAAAAATGATTTCATATACACAATAGCATAGTGTCATGTTTACATAAATACTATCCAGTGAATGCTGCTTTATGATATTATCAGTTTAAATAGTAAAGAAGCCAGTGGCATATATATTATAAACTAAATTTCTAGGCACACTTTTCAATATTTAACAGTAACTAAAAGAATTATAGCAGAAACAGAATTTATTTGACCCAACTCTTAGTTTTTAATGGGTTCCAAGTTCACTCCAAGCAATCTATAAATGTTCTTAGAGTTGGGTTTTTCTCTCTTACTTTTTAGTGCCCCGTGGATAGCCAATGTCCTTCTGAATTTTTAGAAAACTTGTGGATTAATATGGTCTATTCACATCAGTATAGAAGTCAGATATATAATATAATGGTATCTATTAAGGTCAGGAAAATAGGAAAACCAAAACTACACTCCTTTTTTGGCAGTGAGTTTTATGTAAGGAAATGCTTAAACAGACACTGAAGTACTAACTATGGTAGCTCACACCTCTAGTGTAGAGAGAATAAAGGGAAGACGTTGGACTTATTAGAACATAGTAGTGCATCTGTCTTTTTGAACTAGTGTTTTCATTTTCTTTCGAATTGTTGGATCATATATTTTTTCTGTTTTTAATTTTTTGAGGAACTTCCCTCCTGTTTTCCATAGTGGCTATACCAGTTGACATTCTAACCAACAGCACACAAGTGTTCTTTTTCTCCATATCCTTGCCTTTGCTTGTTATTTCTTGTCTTTTTAATTTTAGCCATTTGACTGGTATACAGTGATATCTCATTTAAAAGGTACAGCACAGAGAATATAGTCCGTGATATTGCAATAGCATTGTATGGCGACAGATGGTAGCTACCCTTGTGGTGAACATAACATAATGCTTGGAGATGTTGAATTACTGTGTTGTATACCTGAAGCTAATGTAACATTGTGTGTCAACTATACTCAAATAAAAAGCAAAAATAAATAAATAAATAAAAGTTCTATGTTCAATAGGATATGAGTAGAGGAGATGTGACAGGTACATATAATTATAAAACAAGGCCAACTGTAATAAATAAACAACAAAGGCATGGCTTCAAAGGATATGGGACAAATCTATGAGAAGATGGTACTTTTAAAGATGAAATCTATAGTACATGAATTATATCTCAATAAATCTAATATTAAAAATACATAGTTGGACAACAATCCCACTTTTGGGTATATATCCAAAATAATTGTAATCAACATCTCAAAGAGATCTCTGAATTCCTATGTTCATTGTAGTACTATTTACAATAGCCAAGCTATGGAAATAACCAAAATATCCATCAATAGAGGAATGTTGATGTTCATATGTTCATACAACAGAATATTATTCTCTCTTGCAAAAGATGAAATTTTGTTATTATATGTGACAATATAAATAAACCTGGAGGATATTATGCTAAGTGATATAAGCCAGAAGGACAAATGATTCCACTTATGTGAGGTATCTAAAATAATCAAATTCATTGAGGCAGAAAATTGGACAGGGGTTGCCAGGAGTGGGAGAAAGGGGAAAATGGGGAGTTTAATTAGTATAAAATTTCAGTTATGCAAGATGAGTAAGTTGTAGAGATCTGTTCAACTTTATGCCTATAGTTAATAATACTTTATTGTTTCCTTAAACATTTATTGAGGATAGATCTCATGTTAAGTGTTCTTTAAAAATTTTTTAAAATGTTTTTATTTTTGAGAGAGAGACATAGTGCAAGTGGGGGAAGGGAAGAGGGAGGGAGGGAGGGAGGGAGGGAGGGAGAGAGAGAGAGAGAGAGAGAGAGAGAGAATCCGAAGTAGGCTCCAGGCTCTGAGCTGTCAGCCCAGAGCCCCACGTGAGGCTCAAACCCATGAACAGCAGGATCATGACCTGAGCCGAAGTTGGACGCTTAACTGAGTGAGCCACCAGGTGCCCCAAGTGGTTTTAAAACAACAACAAGAGCAAAGAGACACAAGAAAACCTTTGGAGTTGATAGATACATCTAATACTTTAATTGCAGTGATGGTTTCATGAGTGTATGCATATGTCTGACTTCATCAAGTTGTATACATTAAATATGTGCAGTTTTTGTATGTCAATTATACCTCAATAAAACTGTTAAAATGCATATTTGGAAAAGTAAAGAAAAAAAAAACAAAACTCAAAACACAGAAAGCAAAAACACAGATACCATGCCCCAGCATTATGGACTGAAATGTGTTCCCCTCAAATTCATATGTTGAAGTACTAACCCCCAGTACAACCGTATTTGAAGGTAGGGTCTATTAGGAGGTATTTAAGGCTAACTGAGATCATAAGGGTGAGGCCCTAATCAATAGGACTGGTGTTTTTATAAGAAGAGGAAGAGATACCTTGAGTGCCCACACACAGAGGAAAGGCCATATTAAGACATGATAAGAAGGTGGACGTCCATAGGTCAAAGAGAGAGCCCTTACCAGAAACCAACTCTGCCAACATGTTCATCTTAGACTTCGAACCCACAGAACTGTGAAAAAATAAATTTCTGTTCTTTAGGTTACCCAGCCTGTAACATCCTGTTATGGCAGTCTTATCAGACTAATACACCAAGCAATTTCACTTGTCCATATATAATCAATAGGTATGTATGCACATATTTCAAAAAATGTTCAAAAATATTCATGATAGCTCTATTCAAAATAGACCCAAACCAGAAACATTCCGCATATGTAGACTTAAGGGTACAATCAATGAGTTTGATATACACACACACACAGGTATGTAATCCACACCTTTATCACAATATATATCATTTCTACTGCAACTGGAAAGTTCCTACATATGCTTTCGTAGTTAATGCTTCACACTCATATAACCTTACTTTTTATTTTTTTTCCACTACAGATTACTTTTAGCTGTTGCAGATCATGATGTGAATGAAATAATAAAAACGTGGAGACCAGAACTACATAGTAGTTTTCCAGAAAAAAGACTTTCTAGTGTTTCAGTAATAGTTTTACTACAAAATCCAGTAATATTTTGATAAAACATAGTCTGTAAATACTTAAGTGTACAAATGTAACTAAACAGAAATAGAATTAATACTTTTTCCTTATTTATTTTCATGCTTCAGGGCACATTCTTACCTTGAAAGTGTAGGTATTTATCATTGATTATCATATAAATCTTAGACCCACCTCCACAGTTCACTTTGAATTAAAATAATGCATCATTCTAACATGAATCAGCAGGATTTACAGCAGGATTTCCTGATTTACACAGGAAATACAAAGTATTTGATGTCAATGATTCATTCTTTTTAATTATATTCACCTGTATGTGTGTAGTTAATGTTTTCTGAGTTTTTAAGTGTTCATTTGGGACAACTATGGATGTCCGTAATATCTGAACTCATAATATTTTAATTGAGTATCCTGAAGGCATTGATATGTATCAGTAAATTTACTGTAGTCTTTACAAAATTAGAAGAAAGGGCTTACCTTTAAATTTAACCTGCGTTCATTTAAATACATAGTTCTGGGGGGCACGCGGGTGGTTCAGTCAGTTGAGTGTCAGACTTCGGCTCAGGTCATGGTCTCCCAGTTTGTGAGTTAGAGCGCCACTTTGCACTCTGTGCTGACAGCTTAAGAGTCTGGAGCCTGCCTTGGATTCTGTCTCTCTGTCAATCTCTCTGCCCCTCCCCTGCTCGCACTCTGTCTTTCTCTCAAAAATAAATAAACATTAAAAAAATACTTATTCCTAATAATAAATACTAATAAAAGTACAAATTTACAAATAATGAATACAATAAAAATACCAGAAGAGAATGATGTCAGCAGCTGTTGCCCTTCAGCTTTAGCTCATAAGAAAAACAAATCGAGTAGATCTAAACTTAACCCACAGCTTGAATACAAGTCCACATAAAATGTATCCTGATGCAGAGCTATGTAGTTAATCCCAGCCTGATCAGCTGAATTACAATCAGCCTGCTGAGTCATGAATGTGAGATTGAGTCTAGTGATTATGCAGCTGTAACTGACTAATATGATATTACAACTAGTTAGTAATCAGTTATCAAGTGAGAGATCCAGAAGTAAAATAGGACATAATCCCTTCCTTTCAAATGTTTATAATCTACTTGGAGAGCTAAATGGAAAATATAGTACACTGTGGTGAGGAAAATCAAGGTTTTTGATAAACCCAGGTTATTGATAATCCTAACATTAGCTGGATGAGGATAGAGACGTTTATTTGGTGGGCTGAAATTTGCTAATAAAAGTTCTGAGAAAACTAAATAGGTAGGCTGTCCTAATTATGCATGCTGCATAACCAAATACCCGAAAACCTGGTCACCAGAAACTACAATTTATGGGGTGCCTGGGTGGCTCAGTTGGTTAAGTGTCCATCTCTTGCTTTCGGCTCAGGTCATGATCACACAGTTCCAGAGTTGGAGCCCCGTGTTGGCCTCTGCAAAGCCTGCTCGTCTTCCTCTTTCTGCTCTTCCCCCACTCACGGTGCTCTAAGTAAATAAACTTAAAAAAACCATACAATTTATTATCTTTGATATTTATATTGTGGTCCAGTTGAGAAAGTCTCAGTTATGATTCTCACGTGATGGTAATTAGGTATCAGCTAGGGCTGTTATCTGAAGGCTTAACATTGCTGGATGCATGAAAGAGTACATGGTACTTGATGCCGGTTGTAAGCTGGGACTTAGTTGTGCTGTCCACTGTAGCTCTTCCACATGGGGTCTTTTTGTGGCTTGGGAGTCTCACAGCATGGTGTGGCTGTGTTCTGAGAGGACGTGTCTCAAAAGCAAGCATTTTGACATCCAGGTAGATACTGCAAAGCTTTCTATGACCTAACCTCCGAACTTCCAGAATGTTGCTATTACCATATTGTTATCAAGCAAGTTACTAAGATCGTCCCATATTTAAGGTAAGGGGATGTAGACTCTAGGTCTTCATGTGGGAAGCAGCATGCTACAAACAGGAGAGGAGAAATGAAGGTGGCTGTCTTTGGAACCTATTTACCATGGAGCTTCATTTAATTTAAATTAGATGAACAGCTTTATCTCTAGAGTGCCCATATAATTTGTCATCCACATCACTACATGTTTAAGAGTAAAATGGACACTAAATTGAATACATTGGAACTTTTCGTAGAAACTGGGATTTCTATCAGAGTGTTCTAACTAAGCTGTTATATATTAGCTTTAACTCATCCTTCTATATTCTGCTTTGTAACACTGGGACTGTGATTCTGCAAACCCCCTTTCTCCTTCACCTGCTGCATCCCTCTTAAGCTCTGCCACCATAGGGCACTAGAGGGAGGCACAAAGGCAGGTGGAGGAAGAAGGAACTTGCCCCTTCCATTCCCAGTAACGTTGTCTCTGTAGTCAGAACAGGCAGGAGGTTCCAGTTCCCAAGTTTGATTTTTCCATATTCCCCAAACCAACCTCTGGGTGCTCCCCCAGACATATCAACATTGGCAGGTAGCACCTCCTTTTCAGAGATAAGAGAATCCTATAAGCTGTAGGTTCTAATAAGCCCAACGTCTTCCCTTTATTCTCTCTACACTAGAGGTGTGAGCTACCATAGTTAGTCCTTCAGTGTCTGTTTAAGCATTTCCTTACATAAAACTCACTGCCAAAAAAGGAGTGTAGTTTTGGTTTTCCTATTTTCCTGACCTTAATAGATACCATTATATTATATATCTGACTTCTATACTGATGTGAATAGATCATATTAATCCACAAGTTTTCTAAAAATTCAGAAGGACATTGGCTATCCACGGGGCACTAAAAAGTAAGAGAGAAAAACCCAACTCTAAGAACATTTATAGATTGCTTGGAGTGAACTTGGAACCCGTTAAAAACTAAGAGTTGGGTCAAATAAATAAATTCTGTTTCTGCTATAATTCTTTTAGTTACTGTTAAATATTGAAAAGTGTGCCTAGAAATTTAGTTTATAGTATATATGCCACTGGCTTCTTTACTATTTAAACTGATAATATCATAAAGCAGCATTCACTGGATAGTATTTATGTAAACATGACACTATGCTATTGTATATATGAAATCATTTTTATTCTTCTATTATCTTATTAACATATGGTAAAGGATATTTAACACAGTGTACTGATGTGAAATCTATAAGAGAATCAGAATGTATTGGTGCAAATCCCAAGAGTAGCAAGGAGATATAAAGTTGGCAGAGAGGCTTTAGGAATGTATATTCTGCATGGAAGTCTCTTAGAGGATAATTTCAGTTATTCAAACCCACACATGTGGTCTAAGCAATGGATGCATTCTCCTATAAAGTTAATTATTTATAGAGAACCAAGGCAAAATATTAGTGGAGGTTTTAGTGTTACCAATGAAGAAACACCTAAAATATTCAATTTCTGTATACAGTTTTTGAAAAACGTTAGATATGCAGCACCTTCTTTATTCTCTTAAATTTTTAGTAGTACACCTGTTTTGCCTAGTGTGAAACTCGTGAATTGTAATGGTAGAAAATTTCCTCTCTGATTTTATTTTGACATTTGCTTTTGTTTTTCTGTTTTGTTGTATCTCTTCTCAGTAAACAAGAAAACATGCTGACCCAGGTGACTGCATGGTTCCTTTTGTCAGAGAGGCCACTTAGAGTTCATGCCATCTTTCCCTCTCCCTTGATTGAGCCACTAGTACTGCAGGTACACAACGAACACGTGTCTTGATGGTTCTTTTATGAAAAGTGCTATGCATCTTTGATATGAGATCTGTTTATTTAAAAGCATTTTCAATTGATATTGTCAGAGGTCTTGCTGTTAGAGTCTGCTACTTAATTATGCTATGGCAGCAGGACCTACCTATATTCTATAACAGATTATAGCAGCAGGAGGCATAGCAACTTAATTTAAAAAAATAGAATCTAATGATTTTGGTTTTTTCAGTCAGCAGGTGGGGGGCTCCCTATAGATACACAAACCTGTGTCTGCAAAGATGCAGGTTATTTGTCACTCTACAGTTATAAACCTTTGGGAATATGAGCAAAGACTTGAGGGATACAAATAACATAGAGGAAAGGTATCAGAGGCAAAGGAAAAAAGATGTTTGAAAGGAGGGAAAAATAAAATGTTTAAGAAAGGAAGTTCAGCATTTGGAAAGTGGTTATTAAAAAATATGTCCATATTTGCATACCCTATTTTTTAGCATACCCTATTGTTATTGAGATGGATCACTTTCACATGTGCCTTTTTATTTATTTTATTGAAAACAATTTTTAAATGTTTATTTATTTTTGAGAGAAAAAGAGACAGAGTGTGAGCAGGGGAAGGAGGAGAGAGAGAGGGAGACCCTGAATCCGAAGAAGGCTCCAGGCTCTGAGCTGTCAGCACAGAGCCTGGTGCAGGGCTCAAACCCACAAACTGCGAGATCATGATCTGAGCTGAAGTTGGACTCATAAACGACTGAGCCACCCAGGTACCCTCATGTGTGCCTTTTAAAAAAGAAATTTCTTAATGCTTATTTATTTTTGAGAGAGAGAGACAGAGCATGAGCAGGGGAGGGGCAGAGAGAGAGGGAGGCACAGAATCCAAAGCAGGCTTCAGGCTCCGAGCTGTCAGCACAGAGCCCAACGTGGGGCCTGAACTCATGAACCGTGAGATCATGACCTGAGCTGAAGTGGGATGCTCAACTGACTGAGCCATCCAGGTGCCCCAATGTGTGCCTTTTAAATGTGAGTTGATTGTAAATGAGAACAAAGGATCTAAAATTGAAAAATTATTTATTGTAACTTTAGTAAAATAATATTAGAGATGGCATTTTCTGAATAATATTTACCGTGTATGATTATGGCAATCAAAGGACAATATATTTACCACTCAATGCTAATTAAAATTTGTATTTATTCTTTAGTAATTCAGAAAGCTTTCAAAATCTTATAGGTTGGGAAGGTTCTCCAGAATGATTCCTATTCTGAATTTTCATATAGTTTTTCTGGAACACCATCAGTTTCTTTATTCTGCATCTCACTACCATATGAAAATTCAATGAAAAGCAATCAAAAAGAAGAAGACTCCCAGAATGTAAAAATTTTAAAAACAAAAAAAATTTAAAAATTTCTCATGTATAGTTTTTTATAAGACTATCAATATTTAAATGTACCTCTCAAAATTTAAATTTTAATGCCTCTTTGTATAATAAAACATGTTAGAATACAACAAATGATGTAGCTGCATTTTCATATCCAGATAAAATTTTTTTGAAAAATTGTTTCTCCAATAAGTTAGCTGGTTCACTGTAATTACATTAAAAATGTTATGTGGTATAACCATAATAACCAGTCACAATATATAATTTATAAAGAGCACTATCGTATTTTCTAAAGAAAGTAAATAAAAATTTCACAAAAATTAAATATAAAAAAATTCTAAAATTGTACTTAAAGTGGTCATTTTAAGGAGAGAATTGACTGGGAAGAATATTTCTGGTTGTGGATTATGATTTTAGTTTGTGTCGAATTTGATAGTTTATAGTACCCACTTAATCAAATACTAACATAGGTGTTGCTGGGAAGGTATTTTGTAGATGTGGTGAACATCTACAAAAGTCAACAATCAGTTGACTTTAAGTAAAGGAGACTTAGAAATATGGATGGGCTTCATCTAATCAGTTGAAAAGCCTTAAAAGCAAAACTGAGGTTTTCCTGATGAAAACCTCGAGTCTGCAGTATGAACTTCTTGTCTAAGAGTTCAAGGATACTGGCGTGCCTTGTGGGTTTTGTAAGCCAATCCTTGTGCATAAGCACATTCATTGAAATCATGCATGTGTGATGTATGTGTCATATATGTGTGTGTGTATATGTGTGTGTGTGTGTTTTTAAAAATATATTCTACTAGTTCTGTTTCTCTGGAGAACCTTTACTGATTTAATGTGGGGATGCTTAGTAGTGTGAAGATACTAATCTACTTCAGTTAAATGATTCCCTCTAAATGATTCTGCAATATGACTAAATTTGATAAAAGTTTACCTGGACAAAATTTTTGAAAGATTGTATACTTAAATGGACAGTGGTCAGATTATATATGACAATATATGATCTACAACCACTGTAACAACCAGCCAAGGAAGCCAAAACCACAACCTCTGTAGCAATTAGTCCAGAATGGACAGGACTTACAGTGATTACCAACTTTGCCCCTGTTTCCAACACAGAAATAACAAGATAGAGCCAGATACTTCCAAAATCAATCATATAAGATACGTCGCTTCTAATTAGCCCACTCTCAGCACCCCCTATATGAGCAGCCTATAATCAGAGCATACTAGAAGCCTTTCTCTCTCCTCCCGCCTCTCTCTCTCTCTCTCTTTTTCTCTGTTTCTTCCCCCCACCCCACCCAAACATCTCTCAAGCTTTCCCATTCTTCTTCCTGCCTTTGAGTTTCTGTCAAATCAGAGTTATGGTGGCTGACTCTCTTGATAACAGCAAACTCTGAATAAATTGCCTCTGTTTATTCTCATTTGGGTTGTCTTTGTTTATTTCCACAGTTTTCCTGGAGCTTCTTTGGTGATAGTCTGCACTGCCCATTGCTGTGGTTTCCAATCTTCCATCAGGTATGATATTCAGAGGCCGCTTATGTCTTTTTTGCTCATGGCTTGTGGAGACCCTGCCGATGTATTAAGTCAGCACCAGGTCTGAACTTTACTCTCTTTGCATTGACTTCCTCAGCTATTTATTCTCAATTTGGTACTCAGGTTTTATTAGTTTCAGTTTGTTTAGCATCCTTGGTAGAAATGGGTAATTTTTTTTTCATCCTTTTTTGTTCTTTTTAGCTTGTTTTTGTATTGTGCTGCCTAACAGTGTTATCTGTGATAAGAAGGAGAATCACAGGTTGAATCTCAAGTCAAAATTAGGCATAGTCCTTATAAGCCTATTGTTGGAGCTAGCTAGTTTAGAAGACTAGTGAATTTGCGATTGTCATCAAACATGCACCTGTTTGGACACAATTTACTGTGGGTCACAAGTAAAACTGCATGAGTTTATCCTTCCACCTTCAATTTTTGTCCTGTGAGACCAGTGAGAATGTCCCGTCTAGTTTTCCATCTGTTATAGGGATGCAAACTATCAGGTCTGTGTTCAGAGGTGGCCAGCAGTGAGATTGGGAAACCAAGATGTAAAGTACACAAGTATTGCTTTAGAGTAACCGTTGTTACCTTTCATGTTCCTTTCATGCGATCATCTGAGTATAAATCGAGTATAAATAAATCTGAGTATAAATCTGAGTATAAATACTCTCCTGTTTCTTATATTCTTGTATACCCTCCTTACAATCCTAATTATTTTTTCTGTCTCTATAAATTTTATAATGTCAACAAGAATGATTTGTGAGAGATGTTTAATTTGAATAAAATTGTTTATATGAGAGGTTCCTTAGGAAAGAAAGGGAATAAGATTTGTCAGGCCTAGGGGACAGCATTATTTATTAGTGTATAGGGTCTCCAAACAAAATTCTCATTCAAAAATTGCTTCATTAAAAAGAATCCTTGGCTAGGGGCATCTGGGTGGTTCACTCAGTCGGTTAAGTGTCCAGCCCTTTATTTCAGCTCAGGTCATGATCTCATGGTTCATGGGATTAAGCCCCACGTTGGGCTCTGTGCTGACAGTGCAGAGTTTGCTTGGGATTCTCTCTCTCCTCTCTCTCTTCCCCACTCCCCACTTGTTCTCTCTCTCTCTCTCTCTGTGTCTCTCAAAATAAATAAGCACTTAAAAAACAACAACAACAGTGGTGAGAATGGACAAATCTGTTGTGTTCCTGACCATAGGGGGATCAGTTTTTCCCCAGTGAGGATGATATCAGCTGTGGGTCTTTCATATATGACCTTTATGATATTGAGGAGTGTCCTTCTATCATTGCTTTCTTGAGAGTTTTTAATAAGAAAGATGCTGTATTTTGTCAAATACTTTTTCTGCATCTATTGAGAGGATCGTATGGTTCTTATCCTTTCTTTTATTAATGTGGCATATCACATTGAATGATTTGTGAATATTGAGCAAGCCCTGCAGCCCAGGAATAAATCCCACTTGATCTTGGTGAATAATTATTTTAATGTACTGTTGAATTCAATTTGCTAGTATCTGGCTGAGAATTTTTACATCCAAGTTCATCAGGGATATTGGTCTGTAATTCTCCCTTTTAGTGGGATCTTTGTCTG
The DNA here is from genome assembly GCF_023721935.1 of Panthera uncia. NCBI lineage: Eukaryota > Metazoa > Chordata > Mammalia > Carnivora > Felidae > Panthera > Panthera uncia. Next base: position 56,792,141 of record NW_026057582.1, on the reverse strand, counting down.
GTTTTGGAATCAAGGTAATGCTGGCTTCATAAAATGAGTTTGGAAGCTTTCCTTCCATTTCTAGTTTTTGGAACAGTTTGAGAAGAATAGGTATTAACACTTCTTTAAATGCCTGGTAGAATTCCTCTGGGAAGCCATCTGGACCAGGACTCTTGTTTCTTGGGAGATTTTTGATAACAGATTCAGTTTCTTTGTTGGTTATGAGCCTGTTCAAGTTTTCTATTTCTGTTTCAGTTTGGTAGTGTGTGAGTTTCCAGGAATTTGTCCATTTCTTCCAGATTGCCTCATTTGTTGGCATATATATTCTCTTATAATTGTTTGTATTTCTGTGGTGGTGGTTGTGATCTCTCTTCTTTCATTCATGATTTTATCTATTTGGGTTCTCTCTCTCTCTCTCTCTCTCTCTCTCTCTCTCTCTCTCTCTTTAGACCTCTGGCTAGGTGTTTATCAATTTTGTTTATTCTTTCAAAAAGCCAGCTTTTAAGTTTCATTGATCTGTTCTACTGTTTTGCTGCTGTTGTTTCTACATTGTTTATTTCTGCTCCAATCTTTAAAATTTACATTATTCTGCTGGCTTTAGGCTTTATTTGCTGCTCCTTTTCTAGCACCTTTAGGTGTAAGGTTAGGTTGTGTATTTGGGACCTTTTTTGCTTCTTGAGGTAGGCCTGAACTGCAATGTACTTAACTTTTAGGTCTGCCTTCGCTGCATCCCAAAGAGTTTGGACTGTTGTGTTTTCATTTTCATTTGCTTCCATGTATTTTTTTTATTCATTATTTAATTTTCTGGTTAATACATTCATTATTTAGTAGGATATTCTTTAACCTCAAAATATTTGAGGGCTTCCAAATTTTTTCTTGTGGGTGATTTCAAGTTTCATAGCATGATCTGAAAATATGCATAGTATGATCTCGATCTTTTTGTGTCTCTTGAGGGCTGATCTGTGATCCAGTATATGATCTTTTCTGGAGAATGTTCCATGTGCACCTGAGAAGAATGTGTAGTCTGCTGCTTTGGGTTAAAATGTTCTGAATATATCTGTTAAGTCCATCTTGTCCAGTGTATCGTTCAAAGCCATTGTTTCTTCACTAGTGTTGTTCAACATAGTACTAGAAGCCCTAGCCTCAGCAATCAGAGAACAAAAAAAGAGATAAAAGGCATACAAATTGGCAAGGAAGAAATCAAAATTTTACTCTTTGCAGAAGACATGATACTCTACATGGAAAACCTGAAAGACCACCAAAAACTGCTAGAACTGATACATGAATTCAACAAAGTTACAGGATATAAAATCAATGTACAGAAGTTGGTTGCATTTCTATACACCAGTAATGAAGTAGTAGGAAGAGAAATCAAGGAATTGATCCCATTTGTAATTGTACCAAAACTGTAATACCAAGGAATAAACCTAACCAAAGAGGTAAAAAATCTGTATGCTGGAAACTACAGAAGACATATGAAAGAAATTGAAGAAGACACAAAGAAATGGAAAAACATTCCATGATCATGAATTAGAAGAACAAATATTGTTAAAATGTCTACACTACCCACAGCAATCTACATATTCAATGCAATCCCTATCAAAATAACAGCAGCATTCTTTATAGAGCTATAACAAACAATTCTAAAATTTGTATAGAACCAGAAAAGACCCACAATAACCAAAGTAATGTTGAAAAACAAAAACAAAACAAAACAAAAACAAAAACAAAGATGTAAACATCACAATTCTGGACTTCAAGCTGTATTACAAAGCTGTGATCACTATGGTACTGGCACAAAAACAGACACATAGATCAATGGAACAAAGTAGAGAAACCAGAAATGAATCCACAGGTGGATGACCAACTAATCTTTGACAAAACAGGAAACAATATCCCATGAAAAAAAAGACAGTCTTTTCAGCAAATAGTGTTGGGAAAACTGGGCAGCAACATGTAGAAGAATGAAAATGGACCACTTTCTTACACCATACACAAAAATAAATTCAAAATTGATAAGAGACCTAAATGTGATACAGGAAACCATCAAAATCCTAGAGGAGAAAATAAGCAGCAACCTTTTTGACTTCAGTGACAGTAATTTCTTACCCCACATGTCTCCAGAAGCAAGGGAAATAAAACCAGAAATGAACTAGGGGACCTAATCAAGATAAAAAGCTTCTTTGTGGTGAAGGAAACAGTCAACAAAACTAAAAGGCAACCAACGGAATGGGAGAAGATGTTTTCAAATGACATACGGGATAAAGCGTTAGTATCCAAAATCTATAAAGAACTTATCAAACTCACACCCCCCCCCAAAAAAAAAAACAAATAATACAGTGAAGACATGGGCAGAAGACATGAATAGACACTTTTCCAAAGAAGACATCCAAATGGCTAGGAGACACATGAAAAGATACTCAACATCACTCATCATCAAAGAGATACAAATCAAAACCAAAATGAGATATCACTTCATACCTGTCAGAATCACTAAAAGTAACAACTTAGGAACAACAGATATTGGTGAGGATGCAGATAAAAGGGAACACTTTTGCACTGTTTGTGTGAATGCACACTGGTGCAGCCATTCTGGAAAACAGTATAGAGGTTCCTCAAATAATTAAACATAGAATTACCCTATGATGCAGCAACTGCACTACTAGGTATATATCCAGGAAATACAGGTGTGCTGTTTTGAAGGGGCACATACACCCCAATGTTTACAGCAGCACTATCAACAATAGCCAAAGTATGGAAAGAGCCTAAATGTCCATAGACTGATGAATGGATCAATAGTTTTGTGTTTGTGTGTGTGTGTGTGTGTGTGTGTGTACACACACACACACACACACACACACACACACACACATACTACTCAACAACCAAAAAAGAATTAAACCTTGCCATTTGCAACAATGTAGATGGAACTAGAGTATATTATGCTAAGAAAAATAAGTTAGTCAGAAATACAAATATATAATTTCACTCGTGGAATTTAAGAAACAAAACAGATGAACATAGGGGAAGGGAAAGAAAAATAAGATAAAAACAGAGAGGAAGTCAATACAAAGAACAAACAGGGTTGTGGAGGATAGGTGGGTGGTGAGATGGGTTGAATGGGTAATGGCCACTAAAGAGGGCAGTTTTAGGGATGAGCATTGGAAGTCCTATGTAAGACATGAATCACTGGGTTCTATTCCTGAAACCAAGACTAAACTGTATGCTAATTAACTTAATATAAATCAATCAGTCAATAAAATTAAAAAAGAATCCTTGGCTAAAGCTAATGAGCAATTTAAAAAACTTAACAAACTAGAGTCATTTTCCTCGTAATTCCTCCTCCCAAAACTAAGCTGTATTAGATTGTAATTCAAAATATAACACAAATATCCATGAGTCCATACTGATATAAATGATTGAATAAAAATAATTGAATGGAACAGATTAATATCTTTGTGCAGCTTAATTGCAATTATTTTATGTAGAGACTCCATCCACAAATAGGTAGAACATAATTCTACATATTCCACAAATAGGTGGAACGTAATTGGGCTGTGCTTAGTGACTTCCTTGCAAAGAGTACAGTATGGCAAAGGGGATGAAAAGATGAAGTTTATAGTGGAAAAACCTATTAAACACTGCCCTAGCTGGGTGTTGAAGGTCAACAGGAACAATGATAAATCGTGTTGGTAGAATGTTCCCTTGATATGATATGTTGAAAATAGCACCTTACCTCTGTGGTCTTCCTCCCTTAAAAATGTAACTAATCTAATCATGAGAAAAAAAACAACCAGCAAAACTCATTTGAGGGACAGTCTATAAAATGTTTGACCAGTACTCCTTAAAACTTTCAAGGTCATCAAAAAAAAGAGAATAGCCTGGGAAATTATCGTAGTCAAGAGGAGTTTAAGGAGTTTTGACAAATAAAAGTAACATAATATCCTCGATGGGATACTTTAACAAAAAGTAGACATTAGTAAAAATTAGGAAATAAGAATAAATTGTGGAATTTTACTTAATAATAATGTATCAATATTGAACCTCTAGTTGTGACAAATATACCATACTAATGTAAGATATTAACAACTGACAAACTGGGTATGGAGTATATGGGAACTCCGTACTCTCCTCAACTTTACTGTCAATCTAAAAATATTCTAAGATGAAAATATTAGTCCAAAGCAATTGGAGTGTATTTATTTGTAAAAATATTTTTAAAAATTCAAACATTTAAAAATTTTTCATATAACTGTGGGTAGCTCAGGCATGATTCCCTTTGCAAGGTATGGGAGTTAGGTAGACTTTGAAAGAATATATAATTTAGACTACAGTCTTAGCAAAATTATATTTGCATATTTGCCCATGGAATTCTGAAAAATATTTATTTGTAAGAATAAATATATTTATTTTTGGATTATTTAAATTCATCTGTTCCCATGGTTTTGTCTATGGATTATCTATGTTTATTGATCTTTCAGTGACCTATGTTTAAAGTTATAAGAAGATTATGATCACAGTTTTGGCTAGGTAAAAGAAACACTGCTGTTTGGTGAAATAGAAATGAATTTTTTAAATTTTTAAAATACTAAGTCTATTTTATTCCCACTTTTCCTTACAGGGAGCTTTAAAAAATAATTTCAGGTTCTTTAGTCATGAGAATGAGATTAAGAACACTTATCACATAGTTGCATCAGACTTAACCTGTAATTCTTAGGTCTTAGGTAAATCTCTTACAGGAACATGATAGCTCTTAACATCTAAAACAATGAGTTAGGATTTGAAATATTTGGAATATTAGTAATCTGTGAAAGCTATAGTTATGTTGGCACTTACCTGCTTTTAATATTGAAAAAAATAATAGACAGTAATCACTTAAATTTCATATGTGAGTCCTATTATAACAAGCTATATTGAGAACTCCAGTATCGCATAATGAGAAGTTCTCTTTAACCAATGATGATACTATGTTAATTTTTAGGGCATTATTATAACGCTATGACAAAAAGTTTCCAAAATCCAATTTTAGGTAGTAATAATAGTACAGAAACTGGATCCTTATTCACAGACTGAGTTTAGACTATGTTTATTATGATCAATGCAATGTGTTTGTTATGCAATGTTGTTTCTTGCCTTCAAGAAGCTTATTGTGGGAGAAGGGACCAAGTTAAAAGAGCCCTGCAAAACCTTCTATGACAGATCTCTGATTAGGGAAACACACTGGATGACAAGGAAGCATGTAAGAAGGATTCTTAATCCAGGTTGATATAAGAATTGAAATAGGATTTGGTTCCTAGGAAATGCAATGCCTGAGCCCAATCTAAAAGAACAATCACAATTTGGGTAGGAATTAGTATATTCATCTTTACAGGTAGAACATATATAAAAAACACTGAGACAAGACAGAACACTTCTTAAAAAAATTTGTGAGAGTTCATTGTGCTTCAGGGCAATTGTTAGAGGCCAAAGAGGCAAGTGACAGGCAAATTTAACCAAGTCAGTAACAATGTACAAGTAATTTCTGGATACTCATTTCATACTTTTTATTAGTGTAATGCTAACAGGTAATTTTTGTAATTTGATAAAATTAAGAAAATCTGTGTCATTGCTAAAATAAGAGCATATTGATAACCTCAATATAATGGCTAATTTGGATGTATTTTTTAAAATTTTAATGTTTATTATTTATTTATGAGAGAGAGAGAGGGAGAGAGAGAGACAGAGTGCAAGCAGGGGAGGGGCAGAGAGAGAGGGAGACATGGAATCTGAAGCAAGCTCCAGGCTCTGGGCTATCAGCACAGAGCCCTACATGAGGCTCAAACTCAAGAACCGTGAGATCATGACCTGAACTGAATTTGGATGCTTAACCGACTGAGCCACTCAGGTGCTCCATGGATGTACTTTTTTTTAAAATTCAAGAATAATTAACATACAATGTTAGTTTCAGTTATACAATATAATTCAGCAATTATATACGCTACTCAGAACTCATCATAAGTGTGCTCTTAATCTCCTTCACCTACTTCACCCATTCTCCCTGCCCTACCCCCACCGACTCTCTGGCAACCATTAGAGTGTTCTCTATATTTAAGAGTCTGCTTTTTTGTTTGTTTTTTGTCTCTTTTTTCCTTGTTCATTTGTTTCTTAAATTCAACATATAAGTGAAACCATATGGTATTTGGCTTTCTCTGACTGACTTATTTCACTTAGAATCATACCCTTTAGATCCATCCATGTTGCAAATGGCAAGACTTCATTATTTTTTTTTAATGACTGAGTAATATTCATTGTGTGTGTGTGTGTGTGTGTGTGTGTGTGTGTGTGACATCTTCTTTATCCATTCTTCTGTGGATGGGCTTATTTGAGTATAGTTGACACAATGTTACATTAGTTTCGGGTGTACAACATAGTGATTCAACAACTTTATACCTTATGCCATGCTCACCACAAGTGTGCCAACCATCTGTCACCATACAATGCTATTACAGTGCCATTGACTGTATTCCCTATTCTGTACTTTTTATTCCTGTGGCCTATTCATAACATAACTGGGGGTGGACGGATGGGCAAAATGAGTGAAGGAGGGTAGAAAATACATGTGTCCAGTTATGGATGTAATTTCTTAATACATGTCACTGGTCATAATTATTTATAACCTAGAGGTCTGGTTGTAGAGGAGAGGAAGGAGAAAAGAGTAATCTAGTTTCTTTATCTCACCTAGAGGATTCTAGTAAGTGATTGAAATTGAAAGACGATCCCTACTGCTCTGTAAGCTCTAGACAGAAAGTACAGTTTACTTGAATTGTAGATATCCTCTAGTGAAAATTTTGGTAAACTGTACCTAACTGCTGATTTGATTTATGAAGCTTAGTAGGACTGTCATGTATTAATTTACCACCAAAAGTACTAGGATAATATTTTTCAAAGCATAGCTGGTATATTTATATAACAATGGACTTGAACATGCTTATTTTTATTTTTACACTTTTTAGGGAAAATCTGGTTGAAGATAGACTCTTTGACTTTTGCTCCTTACCTTTCTAAACAAGTTCAGTTTTCTCTGAACAAAAACCTGTAATGACCAGATAGTATAGTAAAACTTTAGATTTTGTGTACCTAAGATTTTTGAGTGCCTACTATACCCAGAGATTTTCCTAGGTACTACTGAAGTGGTGAACAACCTCAGCTACCCTCAAGTTGGTTGCATTCTAGGATTTTTAGCTCAAATGTGTAGAGCTTTATATGTTCCCACTAAAACAACTACATAAAAGTAGCAGACAATGATATGATTATACCTAATGGTAGAAAGTCAAATGTTACGGAGTCATGAATAGTGAGATCTAATTCAGCCTCTTTCAAACAAAGAGTAACAAAGCTGGGAGTCAAATTTTCTGTCCTATGCTCTATGGAAATTTCTATGCTAAATTACATCTCAGAAAGACTATGAAATAATCTGAAATTTGAAATGTGTGCTAATTATAAATAGCCACAATATTTCTATTAACACCAACTTTTATTAAAGTTGAAAAAGTGAGTTCCATTTTTGTCCAGTTTATAGAATCTAGGGTGCTAATGTAATTTTCTAAATACTCTGAAATTCACCTATCCTTATATGCTACACTATAAGATAATTGAATTCTCAGGGTTTTTTTTATAGGTTTGTTATATTTTAAGGATAATGAATCTATAAGTTAATTCTTTTCACAGTAGAAAGAACCACAGGAAAAACACATTCCACAGAGAGATTCACTTCACAAATTATTTACTAGGATATCAAATCACAAGAAAGTGTAGTTTTAGATGTTAGTTGGGTGGGGCTTCAGGTAGGGAGCTGAGAGCTAATTAAGGAAAACATATTTGGAACTTTTTTTACCTATGTCTGAAAGCCCCCCCGCCCTAAACACTCTACAATTTTAACTACTTGCATTATCATTATTATATAATTTGATTTAAAATTAAATTAACTACTTTTATCTATGTTTGATTCTCTTTTGTTGTAAGTGGAAAGATAGGGATTTATATTCTATATGACTTTATTTCCTTAAAATAATGCTGGATTTTCCACCATTACCATCACTTACTCTGGCAGGCTTCCATTATTAACATGATGAGTACATGAAACAAATGTTCAAGGAAGTTTAATGCTTTCACAATAGGAAGGCCATATGGGAACAGGATGATTTTTACAACAGAGCAAACTGACCTGGCCAGGTGGCCAATTAACAGAGAATATTTATTAAATAATACTTTTTAACAGTTTCGTAAAATCCAAGCCAGTACTGGAACAGAGCCATCTTATTGGTACCTGGGATTCGATTCAGATAATTTAGACAATTTTATCTCTGCCTACATTAGAAATGTGATTAAACACTGTTGACATTTATCTATTCACTAGTTACTTTGGATTCTTTGCCCGCTTGACTCTGAAAAATATGAATTGTTTGATTCAATTTCAGCCATAATGGCAGGGTTTGGAGACAAAATAACTTACAGTGTAAAATAGATGCTTTCTTATCCTAGAGTAAAACCTAGTGATACTTAACTGATAATGGGGAAAAAAAACCCACACAGATAGCTAGAACGCCAAGCTCATTAAAAGCAAGAATGTAGGGGTATCATGTTATCATCAGTATAATTAGGATAGAAAGCTATATAATGAATGTAACATTTTCTAAGCTTATTTTCATTCAACATTCGTAAGAATGAGTACTAATATAGTACAATGGCATATGCACTGAAAATACTAAGGAAATAAAATATTTTATTAATTTAAATGAGATCACAACTCACTAAATGAGACCCAGCAATAAAACAAGTAATTAGAATTCATTTTGATAGTGGACAGGGCACAGTTCTCACAACATCTGTAATGGAAAATGACTCAGATTCAACTAGAGGAGAATATGTCAAGGAATGATGCTAGGAGGTGCTGCTTGATCTGAACATTAAAGGACAAGAATTAGGTTTTCAGAGTATTGATAGAATAACATTCCAATTAATGATAGTCAGAATAGGTAAAATTGCACAGATGTGGAAAAATGTGGCATTTTGGGGTGAGAAGTTATTTGGGGGTAATTAGTCTGGAGATGAGGCTGAACAGGTAATTGGAAACAGATCAGTCAACTTACTCTCATCTACCTCTTTCTTCATCCATAAAATAGAGATACCCCTGTGTGCTAGTCAAGATTCTCTGACAAACAGAACCAATAGGGTGTGTGTATATGTCTGTGGTGTGTGTGTGAGCGTGTGTGTGTGTTGTATCTGGGACCTTAGTCCTGCATGAATTGGGTTGTAATAGTTTTCTGTTGACTTCAGTTACAAGTGATGTTACTAAGATGTCCTAAGTGATCTCCTGTATTCCAGACATCGTTTTCCTTACCTCCATTGTGGAGTAGAAATCGAATTTCCTCTGGGGGGTCAGGATCAATCAACCCAACCATAACTGTAACTCCTTTCTATGCCTATTGATTCAGAGGCATGAGGTGCCCAAAATGGCTGGGTGGTAGTCTTAACTTCCTGTTCATGAAATCATTGTTGTGTTTCCTGGTGGAAGCATTCCTCCCTTTGGAACCAAGACCTCTAGGCCAGCAGTGCATAAAGTCATGGTAATGGGAACCAACAGTTTTGCTAGTGGGTCATGTGCAATGTAGTGAGAGGGTGCCACTTCCGTTTCTATCCCTTAATTCTTGATCTGTGAATCCTGGCAATGGGAGGAAGAGCACCATATATTGGATGTTGATTCATAGCATTTACAGCATCCTGGAGAATCTTGCTCTAACTCTGCAAGATATTGTTATAAACTGACTTGGTAACTAAGTCTTCAAAGGGCCATTTTGCCATTCTGTCAAACTAGCTGCTTCACAGTGGTGGGGAATAAGATTAGGACCAATGAATTCCAGGAGCATGGGCCCACTGCTGCACTTATTTTGTTGTGAAATGAGCTGCTTGATCAGAAGCAGTACTGTGTGGAATACTATGACAACAGATAAGACACTCTGTAAGTACACAGATGGTAGTTTTGGCAGATGCTTTGTGTACAGAGAAATCAAATCTGCATGTAGAGTAAGTGTCTGTCCCAGTAAGAAAAAAAACTACTTCCGTGATAGAAGCTATGGAGTGTAATTAACTTGCCATCAGGTAGCTACCCATCAGCCCTGGGGAAGGGTGCCATACTGGGGACTCAGTATTAGTCTCTGCTGGTATATTGGGCACTCAGCAGTAGCTGTAGCCAGGTCTGCATTGCTGAGTGAAAGTCTATGTGCTAAGCAAATGGGTTACCTCTATCCCTGTCACCATTTTATTAACAGTAGAATATAGCAGCAAAAGTAGCTTATTTTAAAATTATTTATTTATTTATTTATTTATTTATTTATTTATTTATTTATTTATTTATTTATAGCATAAGCAGGGTAGGGGCAGAGAGGAGGAGGGGAAAGAGAGAATCCCAAGTGCAGAGGCTGACGTGGGACTTCATCTCATGAACTGTGAGATCATGACCTGGGCTGAAATCAAGGTTGGATGCTTAACTGACTGAGCCACCCAGGTGTTCCAAATGTTTCTTATTTAAATTATTCCATATGGGAGAAACATGTTTGTCAAGTTAATGATGAACTTTTTTTTATCACCACTTGTGACATTATGAGCTATACTAATGCCCAGATATATTTTTCATGATATTTTCATGAAGTAATACTTGGAAATATTTATCTCATTTGTATAAATCTCACCTTGGCTTATGATGAAAGGGCTAATGTCTTGATTGAAAGTAATGTATTCAGAGTCAGTTAATAATAAGCTTATAAAATGTTTAGAAAATTCACAGAAAAAAAATGTACCAACCAACAACACAAGCATATTTTGCTTTTTTGCAATAGCGAAACATGAGTGGCATATTTATTATAGATCAAGCATAGACATCAACAGCACTGTTTTTGTTCAGTGTCAAGTGAATCTTCTTGTATAAATAACAGGGTTATTCCATCTATCAAGTACTGATGTTTTTCAGGTTTATAATTATTAGAATGAAAAAAGCATTGATAACTTAGTAATTATGCATTTTTCTTTTTGTTTTTTTTAAGATTCATTTTTCTATTATATCAAAAGGAACAAATAATAAGTCCTGTTCTTCTTCAATAATTTTGATTTTCTTGCTTCACTACAGTTTTAAAGCTAACAAATCAAAAATACCTTCAATGAGAAAAAAAGATAAAATATTTTGAGATTTTCTGGATAAAAATTTCATTTAATTTGAAGATCTTTCAAGAAGTCACACATATTAAACCTATAATGTTTTACTATTGGGTTTTTATAATTCAAAATAAAAAATAAATAAAAATGAAACGACCTAGTTATCTGAGATAGTAAATATCCACGGTGTTCTCAAGTGCAGAAACCAGGGCATATTAGACACAATTGTTTCTGTGGCTGTGTTGAGATGATATAGAATAATGGGTGGTGATGACATGTTCTAATGACAGAGAAGTTTAGATTCTGACATAATTCGGGACCAATATGATTCTGTTTGCTTGTTTTATTGTGTTTCAACCAAGAGAAAAAATCCCTTTTGCTATTTTATTTTTTAATATGATTCATTTGCCCTGGTTTTATTTAGAACAGCTATTAAATGGCAGGTACTCTTGGTTCTTAGCTACATTAGAGCATACAATAGACAAAAGCCCTTCCTTCCTGAAGCTTATATACTAACAAGGAAACATAAATAAAAATAAATATTAAAAATAACCTTTATAAGATATTAGAAACTGAATTTCTATGGGGAAAGTAGAACAGGCTAAGAAGAATTAGCCTATTCCAGGGAAGCGGGTGGTTTGAGGAGACCCAGCTGAGAGGATGGCATTTGATTGGAAGCCAACATTTGCAGCAAAGCCAATAGTGAAAATTCTTTATGGTGGTTTAACACATGGCCTTGGTCACAATCAGGCTTATCCTAAGTAAAAATTAATCTATAATCTTATACATAATTTCTTCTTAAGCAGAGTGGGTTTCATAATACCTTACTTAAAAAGGTATTTTTTCCTCTTCAGCATTTTTTAAGTATTAAAATTTAGTTTCAAATGTATGTTATATTATGATAATTATTTCTATTTTTAAGAGAAAAATTGATTATATAGATAGAGTGTGTATTATGGGAAAGCTATAGTATTTTAGTAAACTTCCAACATCATGAAACTTCCTCAGTGGTTGTTTGAGTCAAGGGCATACCAATGATAACAGATTATTTTATTTTGTTTGCTTGCTTTTATGTTTACTTTTGTTTTGTTAAGTAAGATTTTCTATAAGAGATACATATTGAAAATGAGTCTCTTGTCCCTGCATTTCTGCTAATTACAGTTTTCAGGTTTAGTTTGAAATAAATGTTAAAATGTGCTTTGCAAAGATTAATTTATTTTTTATGAGACTTGGAGAAATGCTAATGGCTTTTAATCCTTGAGCAAAATGATGGCTCAGGCTAGCAAATTGAATAAAGTAAGCAAAATACCCACTTTCAAATCTGAACTATTTATTTTGAATTATTTGATTACATAAATATGTTCCTATACTCCCATTTTCTATGCCATATTTATGTGGTCTTAAAAATAATTTGTGTCAGGTATTTCCATGGATAATCTGAGTGTAGGTGAGCACTGATAACCAAAATAAATTGTAAAAGTGAATTGGAAAATAGAGTAGAGAAGAATTTATTCATTATTCTTTTGTAGTTAGGCACAGTAGGAGTCAAGGATGAGCTGGGTGAATGTGAGTAGAAGAGGGAAGTAGAAGGTGTTTTAGGTACATGTGGCATCTCTGCAAAAGTACTTAGGAAAATAAAATGGTGCATTCAGGATATATCAGTAATTTGATATGTGCAGAAAATAAGATTCCAAATGGAGAACATTGAAAGGAGAAGTTGAAAGATTAAATAGAAACTCTATGATGATTGTTATAAGAATATATAGATAGACCTATCATCTATCTATCTATCTATCATCTATCATCGATAGACTTTAAAGGCTATTTGACTATTTTATTTTAGTATCTTTTTCCAGTCTTATTGAGAAGTAATTGACATGCATCACTGTATAAGTTTAAGGCATACAGCATAATGGTTTGATTTACACATAATATGAAATGATTAACACAATAGGTTTAGTTAATATTCATTGTCTTATATACGTACCATAAAAAGAAAAGAAATTTCCCCCTTGTTATGAGAGCTTAGGATCTACTCTCTTAACAACTAATCTCTTTATTGCACAGCAGTGTTAACCATATTCATCACATTGTATATTACATTCCTAGTACTTATTTATCTTGTACCTAGAAGTTTGTATCTATTGACCACTTTCCTCTAATTTCTCCCTCATCCAACCTCCCACTTCTGGTAAACACAAATCTGATCTGTTTCTGAGTTTGGTGGTTTTTTTCTTTTTGATTCCACATATGAGTAGAACCATATAGTGTTTGTCTTTCTCTGTCTGATTTATTTCAGTTATCATATTGCCTTCAAGATCCCTTCATGTTATTTCAAATGGTAGGATTTTCTTATTTTTTTATGACTAATAACATCCTATTGCATATATATACCACAACTTTATCCATCTATCAATGGATATTTGGGTTATTTACTCAAAGTGGCTATTGATATTAATGCTGCAATGAACCTGAGGGTGCAAATATCTTTTCAAGTTGGTGTTTTTGTTTTCTTTGAATATATTCCCACAAGCGGAATTGCTGAATTATATGGTAGTTCTATTTTTAATTTTTGTAGGAACCTCCATATTGTTTTCCATGATGGCTGAACTGATTTACAGTCCTACCCACAGTGCACAAAGGTTTCCTTTTCTCCACATTCTCGCCAGCATTTGTGTTGTAGACTCTAAGTCCAAAGTTCTCTTTTGGCCAGCAAAAGAGCGGATGCAGGATTAAAGTGAGAGATGGCTAATGTCTGGGAAAAGATAAGAGCCCCGAGTAAGAGTTCTTGCCCTGTTTTTATTAGGATCAGAAGGCTTACAAACATGGTGATGGATGTGCACAAAGAGACAATGAATCTGTGAACATTAATTTGTAGATGTGAGCAAAAGGGGGTCTTGAGGATATTTGTGGTTAGGGGTTTGGGTTAATACAAAACAAAGTCTGAGTGCTGGGCAGTTGGGAGGAGGGTTGTTTACAGCAGACATGAGGCAGTACCTCTGTTTATCTTAGCTAGTCTAGGGGATGAGACAGATAGGGGGAATAACCTCAGGGTTGACAAGACACCTTTTGTTTTGTTAACCATCTCTGCTCTGGGGTGCTTTGCCTGCAGTGCAGCGCTCCGTAGTCCAATTCACCAATTTAACCTGGCCCTATTCTCCTGTGAAAGCAGCTATTCTGCCATAGTACTAAATTGGGGTGCTTTCACCCTGAGTGAAATCTAATCTTGTTAATTTCACATACCTATGTATTGGGCACCTTTGTGCTGTTTCTATTTCAGGCCTTTGCCTCTCCCTCTCTATTCTGGGGGTCTGCACCCCCCCTCTATTTCGGGGTGCCTTTGCACCTTCCTATTCCTGGCACCTTTGTACCTCCCTATTCTTCAGGTGTCTTTGTACCCCCCCCCCCCTCCACATTCTCAGGGTGCCAACCTGATTTACCCAAATGTGGGTGTGAGGATTTTATGGCTTTGTATTTCTTTATGCCTTGTTAACCCATTGGTGTAATCCTCAGGGGATTCCTAAGCTTATCCCCCACACATTTGTTATTGACTTAAAAAAAAATATATACACATACATACATACATATTTATATATTTTTGAGGGAGAGAGAGCAGGAGAGAATGCAGGGAGGAGGGGGAGAGAGTGAAGGAGACACAGAATCCCAAGCAGACTTCATGCTGTCAGTGAAGAGCCTCATGTGGAACTTAAACTCACAAGCTTGAGATCATGACTTGAGTGGAAATCAAGAGTCTGAGGCTTAAATGACTGAGCCATCCACATTCCCCATGTTGACTTTTTTGTCATATTTTGACAGTTTGTTGATGGCCATTCTAACAGACATGAGATGGTACCTCATTGTGGTTTTAATTTACATTTCACTAATGACCACTGATGTTAAGCATCTTTTCATGTACCCATTGGCTATTGGGATATCTTCTTTGGAGAAAATGTCTATTCACATCGTTTGCTCAATTTTTAATTGTGTTATTCGTATTTTTGCCATTGAGTTGTGTGAGTTCTTTATATATTTTGGATATTAACCCCTTATCAGATATATGGTTGGCAAATGTTCCCATTCCATAGGTTGTCTTTTCCCTTTTTTATTTTATTTTTTTTTTGTCTTTTCACTTTATCAATGGATTCTTTTGCCATACAGATTTTAAGTTTCATGTAGTCCCACTTTTTAATTTTGTTGCTTGTGCTTTAGGTGTGCTTGCAAAAGAAATCATGTCAAGGAGCTTTGTTTCTATGCTTTCTTCTAAGAGTTTCATGGTTTCAGGTCCTACATGTTAAGTTTTTAATCTGTTTTGAGTTAATTTTTGAATGGTGTGTGATAACGGTCTAATTTTTTTCTTTTACATGTGAACATCCAATTTTACAGCACTATTTATTGAACATACTATCTCTTCTGAATGAGTATTCTTGGTTCCTTATCAAACATAAGTTTAGTGCATGTGGATTTATTTCTGGGTTCTCAGTTCTGTTTCATTAGTTTATTTGTTTTTATATCAGTACCATACTTTAAATTTTTATAGCTTTTTATGATAACTTGAAATCAGGAAGTATGTTGCCTTCTGCTTTGTTCTTAGGGTTTCTCTGGCTATTCATGATATTTTGTGTTTCTATATAAGTTTTAGGACTTTTTTTCAATTTCTTTAAAAAATGCCATTATAATCTTGTTAGGTTTGCACTGAATTTATATATGACTTTTGGTAATATTGACATTTTAACAATATTAATTCTTTTAAGCTATGAACACAGGATTCCTTTCCATTTGTTTTGTCTTCTTTGAATTCTTTTATCAATATCTTATAGTTCTTTGAAGAGAGATCTTTCACCTTCTTGATAAATTTATTTGTAAGCATTTTATTGTTTTTGATGTCATAAATGAGATCAGTTTCTTTCTCTTCCTTTCTCTCTTCTTTTTTAGAAAATTTGTTAGGGTATAGAAATCCTACTGAATTTTGTATGTTAATTTAGTATTCTGCAACTTTACTGAATTCATTAATTATAACAATCTTTTGAGTCTTCAGGATTTTCTATACATCAAATCATATCATCTATAAACCGAGACAATTTTACTTCTTCCTTTCCAATTCTGATACCTTTTATTTCTTTTCTTGACTGATTGTTCTAGCTAGGAATTCTAGTACTATGTTGAATAGGAGTGGTGAGAGTGGGCACCCTTGTCTTGTTCATGATCTTTTACCACTGAGTATGATGTTAGCTGTAGGCTTGTTACATATGAGCTTTGTTATGTTGCATGTATTCTTTGCCCATCTAGCTTTTAACAATTTTTATCATGAATGGATGTTGGATTTTGTTGAATGCTTTTTCTGTACCTAATAAGATGATTATATGATTTTTAAATTTTATTATATTCATTTTATTCAATTCAAATTAATGTATCACACTGATTTGTGTAATTTGAACCACCCTTACATCTCAAAGATAAATACCATTTGATCATGGTGAATGATCCTTTTAATGTGCTGCTGAATTCAATTTGCTAGTATTTTGTTGAGAATTTTTCTATCTGTATTCACCAAGGATATTGGCTAGTGGTTTTATCTGGTTTTGTTATCAGGATAATGCTTGCCTTATAAAATGAGTTTGGGAGTTTTTCCTTCTCTTTCATTTTTGGGAACATTTTGAGAAGGACTGATGTTAATTCTTTTTTAAGTGTTTGCTAAAATTCACCAGTGGTCCTAGGCTTTGTTCGGAAGATTTTTGATTACTTATTCAATCTCCTTACTAACCATTGGTCTATGAAGATTTTCAGTTTTTTTTTTTTTTTTTTTTTTTTTTCTGATTCAGGCTTGTTGTATGCTTCTAAGAATTTTTCCATTTTCTTCCAGGTTTCCCAGTTTGTTGGCATATAGTTGTTCATAGTAGCCTCTTATTTGAATTTCTATGGTTTCAGGTATAATGTCTCCTTTTTCATTTATAATTTTGTTGATTTTGGACCTGTTTGTTCCTTGGTTAGTAGAGCTAAAGGACTGTAAATTTTGTTGACCTTTTCAAAGAACTAATTCTTAGTTTGGTTAATTTTTTTCTATTGCTTTTCTGTTGTCTATATTATTTACTTCTGCTCTAATCTTCATTATTTCCTTTCTTCTGCTAACCTTGGGCTCAGTTCACTCTTTCTTTTTTCTTCTTTTTTTCACTTCCTTAAGGTATAGAGTTAAGTTGTTTATTTGAGATCTTTCTTGCTTTTCAGTGTAGACATATATTGCTGTGAATTCCTACTTAGAACAACTTTTTCTGAAACCCATAAGCTCTGGTATGTTGTGTTTCCATTTTCATGTGGCTCAAGAAACTTTATTTTCTCTTTAATTTTTTTTTTTTTTTTGATCTGTTGGTTTCTCAGGAGAGTGTTCTTTAATTTCCATGTGTTTGCAAATTTTCCAATTTACCTTTTGTTTTTGATTTCTAGTTTCATGCTGTTATGGGCAGAGATAATACTTTCAATCTTCCTGAATATGGTAAGACTTGTTTTGTGGCCTAACCTACAGTCTACGCGCTTGAGAAGATTATGTATTCTGCTGTTGTTGAATAGAATGTTCTGTATATGTCTGTTACGTCCATTTGGTTTATAGTGTTATTCAAGTCTACTGTTTCCTTATTGATTCTCTGTCTGGATGACCTATCCATTGTTGACAGTGGGGTATTAAAGTCCCTAACTAGTATTATATTGCTGTTTATTTCTCCTTTTAGCTCTGTTCCTTTTTGCTTTATATATTTAGGTGCTACAGTATTGGGTACATAATTATTTATAATTACTGTATCTTCTTGATGGATTGGTCCATTTGTTATGTATGATGAGCTTTTTTTGTCTGTTTTTGTCATTTTTACTTTAAAGTTTATTTTGTCTCATATAAGTAAAGCTTTATCTGCTTGTTTGTTTATTTATTTAGATTACCATTTGCTTGAAATATCTTTTTCCATTCCTTCACTCTCAATCTATTTGTGTCTTTAAAGCTAGTGAGTGAGTTTCTTCTAGGCAAATATTGTTGGATATTGTGTGTGTGTGCGTGTGTGTTTATCCATTCAACTGTTTTATGTCTTTTGATTATAGAATTTATTCTGTTTATCTTTAAAGTAATTACTAATAGGTAAGAACTTATTGCCATTTTGTTCATTGTTTTTGGTTATTTTGTAAGTCTGTTGTTCTTTGTTTCCTATCTTGCTGTCTTTTTTGTATGTGTTTTGATGTCTTTTGGGATGAGTATATTTTGACTTCTTTATTGTGTTCTTTTGTGTAAATAGTACAAGACTTCCTACTATGATGCTTACATTAAATATCTTAAGCTTTTAACGCTCTATTGTAAACTTACAACAATTTAACTTCAATAGAATTTATATTCTTCACTCTTTTACTTCTGTTTCCCCCACATTTTCAGTCATTGCAGTCAATTTACATATTTTTATATTGTGAGCTAATAACAGATTATTGTGTTTATGGTTATTTTTGCCATGTTGACTTGCTTTTAACTTTTAAACTAGAGTTTTGAGTTAAGCACCACTATTACTATATTTCATATTCTAACTATGACTGTATATTTACCATTACCAGTGATATTTATGTCTGCTACCTTTTTTGTGTTTTAATCATGTTGATCAGCATTCTTTTACCTCCATTCAAAGATGTCTCTTTACCATTTCTTGTAAGGCAGTCTACTGCTTTCTCAGCTTTGTTTGGGAAAACTTTCTCAGCTTTGTTTGGGAAAGTCCTTCTCCCTTCTTTGTTTCTAAAGGACAGGTTTGCTACATATAGAATTTTTGATTGACAGTTTTCATCAACATTTTGAATATGTCTTCCCATTCTCTCCTGTACTGAAAAGTTTCTGTTGAGAAATCTGCCAAAAATCTTATGGGGGTTTTTTGGTATGTAGCTTCTCACTTTCCTTTTGCTTCTCTTAAAATTCTTTCTTTGTTTTTGACTTTTGATAATTTAATTATAATGTGTTTCCATGTAGCCCTATTTGGTTTAACCTATTTTAGGTCCTTTAGGCCTTGTGGATTTGGATGTCCATTTTCTCTCAAATTTTGGGATGTTTTCAGCCATTATTGCTTTAAATATACATTTTGTTCTTTTCTCCTTCATTCTTCTCCTTCTAGAATTCCCACAATGTGATTTTTTTTCTCTTATGTCCCACAAATCCTGTAGGCTTTCTTTACTCTTTTTCTTTCTTCTTTTTTCTGTTTTGCTCTTCTGATGGTAATTTTCAGTGTTCTTTTTTCCATGGTTCTGATTCTTCCCTATGATGAATCTACTTTTGAAACTCTATTTACTTCTTCAGTTTAGTTATTTTATTTTTCAACTCATGGTTCTGTTTGTTTTTGATGGTTGTCACACTTCTTTTTTTGTTCATGCATTATTTTCCAAATTTTGTTTAGTTATCTGTGTGTTCTTGTAGTTCACTAAACTTCCCTAAGAGTATTATTCTGAATTCTTTGTTTGGCAATTCATAGATCTCCATTTCTTTAGGGTCAGTAATTGGAGCTTGATTAGTTTCCTTTGTTGGTATCATATCTACCTGATTTTTCATGATCCTTGATTCCTTACATTGGTCTGTGAACATTTGAGTAATGGGGCTCCTCTTTCAAGGTTTGCTTTAGTACAGTTCTTCATCAGTCATCTCTGTTTGGATTTCTGCAAGTACCTTGTGGGAAATGTCTTTGCACAGGTAGGGCCTGCTATTATGGTCTGCTTTTGGGTAAGTCAACTGTTCAAGCTCTGAGGATGGGGGTGGGGGGGATGTGCCGCAATTTGAAAACAGTTGGCTTGGTTCCCTATGCAAGTGAAACTGTAGAATGGACTCCATTGTTGCCTGCAGTCTCTGGTAAGGGTTGCTAAATCGTTAGGACTGGGTACTGTATGCAGTAGATATCAAGCTAGAGTCTTATGCCTGTATAGCTCATTTTAGGGGGTCCTGAATCAGGCCCGAGTATGCATTGAATTTCCTGGTCAGGTGAGGCTACTGGTTTTGCTCTGCAGACAGGGAAGACATGAGCTGTGCTCTCTATTCAAGGGCCACTGTACGTAGGACTTTGGGATGAACACACTACTTCTTGTGTGTTCTGGTTAGGTTCCCTGGTCGGACAGTCTAAAGGCTATATTTGGTGATGAGCAGAACTACAAATTAGATTTTTTTTGTCCAGGTGAAGTGGGAGATGTAGCTCTAAAACTAATAAAGCTCTTTTGTTACTTAACTCAAGCCAGCATGCATCCCAATTTCTGGCCAAACAGGACCACCAGCCTTGCTTCTCAAGCTATTGGCTTTGTCTGCCCTTCTCTTGGTTCAAGTACTCTTGGGCTGCACAGCTTCTAGGTTATCACCAGCCCTTCTTGTCAGATGGAGCTGGAAGGTACTCTCCACAGTGGGTTGGGCTATGACTCAGCATCTTGCCTGGGCATGGGCAATCTCAAGGGCTGGCAAAACTCATTTGAGGACCTGAATCAGGTGGATCTGCACCCCATTGAATTTCCTAGTCAGAGTACACCACCAACTTTGTTCTGCATATGAGCCATGAGCGAACTCAGTTTGCCAAGGTCTGTGTGCCTTTCTACTTATTCATGACAGTCAGATTTCCAGTGTCTGGGCCCCAAATATTCCCCTGTAATCCCTGTGGTGTGAGGTCAAAGTAGGGCCTCCCACAGAGAGACTCCCAGTGCTGGGGGAGGCTGGTTGTCCTCTTTGAGTTTCCTTTTCCCACTGGAGAAACCAGAAGACTTCTTCATGGGTTGCTGCACTGTCGTGGGCAAGGGCATGGGGCATAATATGATTGAGGTATAGCCACATTTCTTCCCCTTCTAATGAAGTCTCTCTTGGTCTCTGTGGTGCAGGGGGTTACTTCAGTCTCACTTCTGTGTTCTAGGATTCTCTCAATGTTGTCTTGTTTTTGAATAGATGTTACTTCTTGTGAGAGGGTATGAAGTTAGGAATGACATGTCGCCATCTTGGTGACATCACTCCCCCCAATTTTTTCTATTGAGCTTTTTAATTGAATTCATAATAATTGTCAGTAAGTCTATTATCATATCTTTTAGAAAATGAACTTGTAAGTTTTGATCCCAGTGTAAAGATAAAATAATTCCTGAAATTATCTAAATAGATCAATTATTTGAAGCATCAGATGAAATTTGTAAATAACTTTCATCATTTATTCATTTATGAATTTTTCTGTTGTTTTGGCAAAACCCCTCTATGTCTCTTCTACTCTTAATACTCAACTCACAGAATACTTCATTTCTGGCACATGTGATCCTCAAATGTACAATGGAAGACTTTCCCCACACCAAGTAATTCTGCCACACCTGGTGGGTATCCTACAGTGTAAGTCAACTCTGACACTATCAACCTGGAGATAGCATCAGATCCCACAGCTTAAGAGCTCAGTCCCACAGGAGGCACCCACCCACCACCACCAGTTCGGATGCAGTCACAAATTCAGGGTGTAACCCGTGTTTCTGACTTATAAGCTACAAATGGGGGTTTCCTAAGACCCGATTTCTTTCAGTTGTTTGCTAGAGCGGCTCGCAGAACTTAGGAAACCATTTTACTTACTAGATTATCAGCTTATCATAAAATGCTACTAGTCAACTAGATGGAAGAAACAACCAGATGGAAGAAATGGATAAGGCAAAATTGGGAAAAAGGTATAGAGTTTCCCTATCTCTCTGGAACATCACCTCCCCAGCACCTCCATGTGTTCACCAGTGAGGAGGCTCTCTGAAACCCTTTGGTTAGGGTTTTTAATGAGGCCTCATTACATAAGAATGATTGGTCAAATCATTGACCACTGGTGATTCACTTAACCTCCATACCCTCTTCCTTCCTGGAGGTTGGGGGTGGGTAGGGATAAAAAATCCAGCCCTTTAATTATGTGTTTGGTTTTTCTGGCAACCAGCTTCCCATTCTTAGGGCTTTCTAGCAGTTACCTTATTAACATAAATTTAGGTGTGGTTGAAAGGGGCTTGCTATGATTAACAAAAGATTCTCCTTTCACCTTTATTGCTCTGAAACTGTTTTAGGAGCTGCAGATAAAAATCAAATACTATAACAAAAGATATTCCTACCATCCTTATCATTTAGGAAATTACAGTGATTTTAGGAGCTCTGACCAGGCGTTGGGTTTAGGGAACAAATATGTATTTCTTATTGTCACAGTCTGGTTCCCTTGCTCTTAGAAATAGTAAGTTATAGGAACCAGTGCCCATGATGGAGACCCCCAGCTGAAATCCCAGCCACCTTCTGGAATCAGCTTGCCAGCAATGGAAGTATGCCATCTTGAAAACTGAGAGTCCCCAGTCAGTTTGCCTCAGCTGATGTCATATGGAACAAAGTTAAACTGTCCATACCAAACCTTGCACAAATTGCAGATTTTTGAGCAAAATAAATGCCTGTTAATGTTTTAAGCCATTAAGTTTGGCAGTGGTAGGTTACACAGTAATAAATAAATGTTGAATTGAAGTAATGCAGGACAGAGAGATCAAAGTCCTGGCTTGTCCAGACCTATGCTCACAGGCATAATAATTATGCATTATTAGTTTTTGGAAGGAGAACTGATGGCATGGTTACACTAAATAATGTAGTTTTTCCAATGTATTTTTCATAAATTTTTTGAATAAAAATTGATTTATGTATTGTATGTAGATATTTTGTTAAGGTAGATCTAAACTGATTATTAGCTTCAAGGTTCTGAGTTTCAATGTGAGCGAAACAGTTAGGTATAAGCTTTATTGACTTCTAGGGATTTGAATTTAATGGAAATGTATATTTATAACTATCTTTTTTTATTGAACATGTGGGTAGGAGTATCCATTTAGGGGACTTATTAATGATAATTTAGTTTTCATACTTTTGCTTAAATTTTTTATGTCTCTCCCTTTAATGCTTAAAAATATTTTATTTACATTCCATATATTTGAAAACTCAAAATAACATGTGTTCCAGCATTATATAGTAAATCTAAAGTAAGAGTTCACTTTCTAGAGATACAGTGCTACACATTCTAGTTCTAGTTAGGTTTGGTGTCAATGTGTGAAAACAGGAGAATATTATAAACTGGGGTATTTATGGGGTATTCATTTCTATTTATTTAAATACTGATCTGATTTCAAATTGGATAAGTTTTTGGTTATATTGATATGCCCCGATTCGAGAGACCCCCCGAAAACAAACCACCAGAGTCCAGAGTCAAAGCCAAGCGGCAAGGGTCGTTTATTGCAGGTTGGAACCCGGTCCTCCGCGCACTCGTTGCCGGTGACGCTAAGAGGCCCCGATCAAGGATCTTACAGCTTCTTTTATAGACAGGCACAAACAAGTTAGGGATTTTTTTTGAGGTTACAGAGCTGTTATAGGTTGACATTTAAATTTGAACGGTCAGCAGAACTTGATTGGTTCCCGCCTTTATGTCAGACTACGACGGGGCGCGCCCTGGCTGGTTTCGGGAATGGCGGGGGAGGGGAAAGATCTTTTCTTTGCAGTTGTGAGTACACCTGGTAATTTTTCTCTTAGCCTCTCATTATCTCTTCTAGTCTTAAGTGATACATACATATTTAAAATAATTGTCATGATTCTTTGAATAATACAATATATGTTTACTCTCCCTCAAACCTTGCCTGAGACAATCTTTGTGAAAGAGAAACAACTTTTTGATTAATTTACTTCCTTCTGTAATTATATAATTTCTAAGAAGGAATGCCAGTGTATAATAAAACCTTCAGCAATGGAAGATATACATATCCTATCTTCTGATTTTTTGACAATAAGAAAAGTTGCATGTTTTCATCTTTCTTTAAAATTCAATGAAATGTGTCCGCAAAACTTCAAATGTGTCTCATTTTCTATGAACAATTTGTTTTGGTTCATTTCCTTTTTCAATTATATTAACATTTAATAAAATACAGATTATGAAGAAATACTCAAAATGGTAATTTTCAAAACGATTGTGTCTATGAAGTGGAACAAACACTAAAGGTAAGAAAATCGATTCTAATGAATACTTCAAGTTATATGGTAAAGAATAAGTCATTTAATGTGTTCCTTTTATATAAATTAAATTCTGTTCCTAATGAGTGTCTTCTTTGGAATATTTTGCTAACATTTATTAATTATTTTAGATGTTTATCAATGTATTATTAAGTGGAATGAAAGGTTTTATTACAAAGAGATGACATCAAGTATCTCTCCAAGAAAAAATGTTCTTTGTATAATAATTAATGGGGAAAAAATCATGACTATCAATGTCTTTTGAGAAGATAGTGATTCATTTGAATAATTTGATTCATAGTAGTTAAATAGAGCTCTTTTTCTGAGAAGTCAGATGCATTCTTGGTACACTATTTCAATTTGGTTATTTTATTTCCTGAGTTGAAACACAGTAATTCAAAATTTACTTAGCTTTATTACTTCTTTTAGTGTTTAGAATAATAGTAAAGCCCATCAACTTTCTTATGGATTTCTATAAGCCCTTAATTGATAACTACTGGCCAATTCTAAAATAGTATTACTTTACTTGATGATAAAACTATTAGGAAGTAAAAAATATTAAAGCATGAGAGAAGCCTGATGCTTCTACCAGTTGAGTAGGCAATGTCTGTCCTCTTGGATTCAACAAGCCATGGAGCACTCATGTAATTCCTATAAATTTATTTTATATTCCCATAAACTTATCCTACTCTAAAAGTTAAGTTAAAAATCATTAAGTTAAAGTAATGCAGTAGTCAAATTTTAACCTGTATATGTCAAATTAAACAATCATAATCAATTTCAAATATACGCAATTTGTAACAGTTTCTTCAGATTTTTCCAGCTAAATGTTTGTGATCTGAGTCACATCAGCTTGAAGAAATGGGATATCATCAATAAAAAATGAAACAACAGATGAACTGCAACAAAGTCCTAGGCTATCTTAGTTACTGTCTTGGTCATTATTGTTTAGTATTTCTTTTTTTTTTTTTAATGTTTGTTTATTTTGAGAGAGAGAGAGAGAGCACTCTAGCGAGGGAGAGGGAAAGGGGGAGAGAGAGAATCTCAGCCAGGCTTCATGCTGTCAGCACAGAACCTGACACCAGGGTCAAATTCTTGAACTATGAGATCATGACCTGAGCCGAAATCAAGTTGGGGGCGTAACCAACTGAGCCACCCAGCCACCCCAATTGTTCAGTATTTCTTTGATCAGGAAGAGTATGAGAAGCAGATGATTATGACGGTTGAAATCCCTGTTCCCAGAATGTGCATGAGATCTAATAAGATTACAGTGAAAGAATCTCTCTTTTCATTTCCCATGTGTACTTCCCTCAGGTCATTTTTTTTCTTTCTGTAAAATATGTTTCTCTTTTCCAGATTCTATGGCTGTAACACGATCCCAGTTTTATGTGTATTAACCTGGTATTTGCAATTCAAATTTCTGGGAATGAGATAGAGTAATTAATTAGCCTACTTTTTTTTTCGAGTCATATGGAAGACTGAGTACTATGCTTATTCCAAAATTATCTGAAAGTCTGAACTGGCTCCTGGCCATGGTTTGCACAGAGATTGAACTAGATAGTAGTTTATATAATGCTATTGAAATTAAAAATTCTCCTGCTGACAAGCAAGACTAGCTTGTTTGCATTACTTAGGGATGAGTAGATGAAAGTTTATACTTGGTTTAAATGGTTACACAGCATTATTTGACTAGGTGGCCTGTGGAGTATAAAGGACTCCTATGAAAAGTTTTCCCGGAGTTCTTCTGAAATGAAAATTTCTGTCGTTCATAATCCTGAGGTGAAATTCATTCTGTAAGACTAAGAAAGGTCAAGGAAACCACATCTAGATTTGCATAGGCCCTTAGGTTTGCTTGCATTTTTTTTCTTTCCTGTTATGCGATATACTCTACATTTATTACAGTCTTCTGTGAGTCCTTTCAATAATCTAAATCATGTAATCATTGTAGATTCAAATACCCATTACAATAAATTGTTGTCAGATTATAATGTTATATAAAAATAAAGAACATGAGTGGGTCTACTATTAACATACTGTCAGAGTAGAAAAAAATCAGCACTTTTCCTAAAGATGGGAATGGGAAGAAGCTTAGAGGGATCAAAAGTAGGCATCTACAAGATGGTATAATTTGAAGCTCCAGGTCCTCATTATTTGAAATATCAAATAAATAACCAGAGACTGACAAGAATAACTTTATAGGACCTTTGGAAAGTAGTAAAAAAAAATCTGTAGCAACCAAAGTGATGCCTATTCAAATAAAAATCACATTCAGAATTATAGGACATTTTGTGATATTTTCACTTGCTCTTACCCAATCCCCTTCCTTGTGTGGTTGGTGTGGTTGGGAGGAAGTAGTCCAATTCCTAGTTCCTTCCCTTGGCATGGAAAAACCAGAGCAGAAATATTTTGGAACGTTCTGGCTTGTCTGTAGGCTGCCTAAGGAACTAGTAAATGTCTTGCCTGACTTGGAGTTGACACAGAAATGGCAGGCTTGTTTGGACTTCAGGCTAGAAGCCACAGAGGGCAGTGGTAGGCACACTTTTGGTGTATGTGAGACCAACAGATGCCTGAGGGTGAGGATTATGGAAAAAGGAGTACAATAGGACATTTTAGGCCTTGAGAAGACCAATACAATAAAATACAATGTATCAAAACTTACATGATGAATCTAGGCTGTGCTTTGAAGAAAATTTGAAGCCTTTAATGCATGCATTAGAGAAAAAGGAAAAGAAAAAGTTAAAATGAATTAACATTGTTCTCAAAAAAAGATAAGCAAATTCAATGTAATGAAAGAAGAAATTATAGAATCAAGAGCAGCCATTAATAATATAAAGAAAATAATACAATACCAAAAAAGAGTTAAAAAGTTATTTCTTTAAAAAGTCATAAACTTACCTGAACAAAGAAAATTGATAAAAGAAAAAGGAGGAAAAAAAAGCATCAGTAGGACAAAAAGGGAATATCTGCTGAAATTAAAATGACTGTAAATTGATAAGTAAATTTATATTAGTACATTTGAAAATTTAGATGAAATGGGCATTTCTAGATAAATGCTGTTAGAATGAAAAACAAAATCTGAACAAAGAAGATGAAGGACATTTGAGATATTACAGGAATTGAATACATTATTATTTAAAAAAATTTTTGTTTTGTTTTTATCTAGGCTCCATGCCCAATGTGGGATTTGAACTCACAACCCTGAGATTGAGAATTGCATGCTCTACGACTGAGCCAGTCAGGTGCCCCCAAATTGAATACATTATTAAAAACCTTCCCAACAAGGAAATTTTAGGCCCAAATGTCATCAGTGACCCATTTAAAATATTTAAGGAATAAATAATGTCAACACTGAAACTTCTACAGAATATGACATGAGAAAACACTGCCTAATTTGTTAAATTTTAGAAGGCCAATATAACAAAACCTGGAAGAGATATAAAAAATGGGGGTAAAAGTTAAATGCCAGTTTCGGTTCTGAATATAAATGCAAAGATTCTGAATAAAATAATGTCAGATCAAATCTGGCAGTGTGTACAATGTATAACCACACACACATGCACACACATAGGTAGTATATCACAACCAAATTAGATTTTTACAGGAAAAGAAGTTTGCTTCAAAATAAAAAAAAATGCATCTAAGCAATGTAACAAAATTGAGATAAAGATTAAATATTCCAAATAACCATGGCAATAGAATGCAGAAAACATTTAATAAATTTAACATCTGATCATGGTTTAAGCCACTAGCTACATGGGAGTTAGAGAGAAAATTCTTTATCTGATTAAGGATATCTGTAAAATGTCAATAGAAAATATCTTGCTTAAAGAGAAATATTCAAAGATGAGTATATTCACTATCAACACTACTGTTCATTACACTGCACATTATAACCAATGTGAGACTAGAAAAACAAATTTTAAAAATTAAAATTTTCAAAGAAAAAACTCTCACAATTTGCAGATGAAATCACTTTTATATAAAACTGTCAAATGACTATGCAGTTAAAATTTTAAGATTAAGTGATCTTTAGCATGTTTTCTGGATTCAGGTTAAATTAAAAATATTTTATGTTTGTGTGTGAAAATTTTAATAATGAAGTAAAAAATAAAGTTGCCAGTTGCAACACAAACCCAAAGAAAACTAATAAGTCAAAGAAAATATATACAGTACCTCTACACAGAAACTATCAATTATTTCATTAAAAAAATTAAAAAACTTAACTAAATGAAATGTGGGAAGTTACTTGTTAATGGATTGGGAAATTCAACATTGTAAAGCTATCCATTCTTACCAAAGTGATTTATTTTGTTAGCAAACAAAATCCGCAATAGGATGCGTGTTTGTATATGCTTTGTGTGTGCGTGTATGTGTCATATGTGTGTATTTCTAAATCACCAAGATGTTTCTGAAATTTTCTGGAGATGCAAAAAAGGCAAGAAAAAAATAGCTATGGCACTTTTGAAGAAGATGGAAACATTTTGAGGACTTGAGTAATCAAGCTTTATTATAAAGATTTATTATAAAGGTAGAGTAATTAATGTAACTTAAAAATTTTTTTTTAATTTTTATTTATTTTTGAGAGGGGGGGGAGGGGAAGAGGGAGAGGTAGAGGGAGAGAACACAGATGGGGGAAGGGCAGAGAGAGAGGGAGCCACAGTCTGAAGCAGGCTCCAGACTTCCAGCTGTCAGTGCAGAGCCTGATGCAGGGCTCTAACTCATGAACCATGAGTTTATGACCTGAGCCAAAGTCTAATGCTTAACCAACTGAGCCACCCAGGCACCCCAACGTAGCTTTTTCTAGTACAAGAATATGCACATAGAAGATTGGAACTAATGAGACAATCCAGGAATAGAGCTATGCATATGTGGAAATTGATTTAAAATAAGTATATTACCAAAGATTGATTTTGTATTATAAACTATGCTGGGCCAATTAGATATCCATACGCAAACTGAAGAAAACTGACCACTGTTTATCACATGCACACACACACACACACACACACACACACACGCACACACACACAACTAGATGCAAAGCATAAAATAATATTCTAGAAGTTTCAAAAGGAGAATATTTTAAGGATATGGGGGTCTGGCAAATTTTGTTTTCTTTGTTTTCTTGAAGTAACTGGACTACATTAAAATTTAAAACTTGTTTATTAAAAAAACGATTAAGTGAATGAAAATGAAAGAGACAGAGAAGTTATTTATAAGCTATAGAACAGGCAATCCTTTTTCTTGAATATTTAAAGGATCTATACAATATAATAAGAAACAAAAATTGAAAGGAAAGGTGGGCAATAGATATAAAAAGGTGCTTCACAAAATAATGTATTAAATGGCTAATAAACAGTTGTATGGAAACCAATTTGACAATAAATTTCATATCAAAAAGTGTCTAATAAACATATGAAAAGAGTTTAATCTCAGTAATGAGATTAAATGGTAATGTTCATTACAATCATTATGATATACCATAAAACATCCATCAAAATGGATAAAATTAAATATACTACAGCTCCTTGTCACATTGAAAATATAAAGAAATGGGAATCTTTTCATACTCCTGGTAGTAAATTTTCATAGACACTTTGATAAGTGGAATTATCTGTTGATGTTGAGCATGTAAATTCTCTATGACACAACAACTGCACTCATATCTATATACCCAATATAAATTCATGTTTATATGGACAAGAGGACTTACACAACAATGTTCATGGCCGCATTATTCATAATAATCCAGTATTAGTTTACTAGGGTTGTCATAACAAGTACCACAAACTGGATGGTTTAAACGGCAGAAATTATTGTCTCACGGTTCTGAAAGTTAAAGTCCAATATCAAGGAATTGGCAGTATTGCATCCTTCTGAGGGCTATAAGAAATAATCTTTTTTTATGTCTCTTATCTAGTTTATTGTGGTTTTCTGGCAATCTTTGGCAAGTTTTAGCTTGTACAGGTATTACCCAGATTGCTGCCTCAATCTTTACATTCTGTGTGTGTGTGTGTGTGTGTGTGCGCGCGCGTCTTCAAATTTCCATTTTTTTTTTTATTAGACACCATTTATATTGGATTAGGAATCACCTTAATGGCTGTATTTTAACCTGATTACTTCTGCAAAGACCTTGTCTTCAATGAGGTCATTTTCTGATATACTGGGGGTTAGGACTTCACCATGTGAACTGGGGGTGGGGGGGTGGGTAACACAGTTCAACCCATAAGTCCTAAACCAGAAACATTCCAAATGTCCAACAATATTAGGATAATGAATAAATTGTGGAATATCATACAGTGGAATAACAAAGAACAATCAAAATTGATAAAATATCACTCTGTGTAGCAATTATATGTCATCAACATATTGAAGACACAAAAATATGCATACTTAATAAATATTGCAATGTAAGTTTCCAAAAAATCAGAGCAAGTTAAAATATAGTCTTAGAGGGGCACCTGGGTGGCTCAGTCTGTTGAGTATCCGACTTCAGCTCAGGTCATGATGTTTTGGTCGTCAGTTCGAGCCCTGTGTCAGGCTCTGTGCTGACAGTTCAGAGCCTGGAGCCTGCTTTGGATTCTGTGTCCCTCTCTCACTGTGCCCCTCCCTCGCTCATGCTGTCTCTCTCTCTCTCTCTCTCTCTCTCTCTCTCTCTCTCAAGAATAAGTAAAACATTAAAAAATAAAATAGGGGCGCCTGGGTGGCTCAGTCGGTTAAGCATCCGACTTCGGCTCAGGTCATGATCTCACGGTCTTTGAGTTTGAGCCCCGCGTCAGGCTCTGTGCTGACAGCTCAGAGCCTGGAGCCTGTTTTGGATTCTGTGTCTCCCTCTCTCTCTGACCCTCCCCTGTTCATGCTCTGTCTCTCTCTGTCTCAAAAATAAATAAACGTTAAAAAAAATAAATAAAATATAGTCTTAGAAATCAGCCTAACAAGTAACCTTGGAATGTGGCTAGAGATGGTGATTAATAAGAATAGGAGGCAGCTTCTGGGGGCTCAGTGTTTTATTGTTTGGGTGATGGTCATATGTGTATTTGCTTGTGATAATTAGTCGAGTTGTATATTTATTAACATCACATGTATGTGTGTTGTGCTTCATTAAACATTAATGAAGAGCTATCTTGATGGGTAGATAGGTGGATAGATAAGTAGATAATATGTATATATTTTTTATGATTATAGGACATAGGTCTAGGTATATATACACCAAACTGTTATAGTTATTTTTTTAAGAGACTAGATTTGGGGAAGTTAGGTAAAGACATACTATTAACTTCTTCTGTTATCTCTTTCTGTCTTTTAACTTGCTATAGAAAACATGCTTACTTTCAAATTTAGAAAATTAGAAAATGTTACAAAAAGAAAGCAATATGACAATGCATTAAGAAGCAGTCAGTGGCTTTTAAGATCACATTTTGAAGACAGGAAAATCTTTGAGAATTTGCCTTCATTCCGTCAACTTCTGGCATCATATATTTGGAACTCATAAACACTGTGTTAGATATGCATGTATTCTCCTGCCAGAGATAAATAGTAATGAAACACCGTGGATAGCTGAAGTTCCTTAAGCCTTGGACTCTCATTAATGTAAATATGAAGTGGAAACATTTAAAAATGATATACTCAAAGAAAAATAAAAATAATTTAAAGCTTTTGATAGTTTAAGAAAAAGAGCTAAAACATTTTCCAGTCATTGTAAATTGCAGTTCACATTCCTCAGATAATTATGAGTTTATTGGAAATGATCTATCCAATTGAAATTTTGGAAATTGAAATTTCTCCAGTAATTCTAAAATATTTAAGAACCTACACTTAAGTTTTGAAGTGACAGGACTGCTTCAAATCTATTATAGTTGTCAATTATAATGGTATATATTCATATGTAACTTTGCACATTAAAAATCCTACATTATTTTCGTATACATTTAGTATCTTCCAAGCTTAAGAAGACATTTTGTAAATATTAAAAAGTTGGAATGAGGAGACCCTTGTTCTATTCCCTTTTCTTATCTACTTCATGCTTTAAGAATTCATGTTTTTTAAGTTTTTATTTAAGTTCCAGGTAGTTGACTAACATACAGTGTAATATTAGTTTCAGGTGTACATTGTAGTGATTCAGTGTTTCCATACAACACCTGGTGTTATCACAAGTGCCCTCCTTAATCCCCATCACCTATCTCACCCATCCCCCCACCCACCTCCCCTCCAGTAACTCAGTTTGTTCTCTATAGTTAACAGTCTGTTTCTTGGGTTGTCTCTCTCTCTTGTTTTTTAACCTTGGCTAGTTTTATTTCTTAAATCCACATATGAATAAAATCATATGGTATTGGTCTTTCTCTGACTGACTGATTTTGCTTAGCATAATACTCTCTAGCTCCATCCATGTTGTTGCAAATGACAAAATTTCATTCTCTTTTATGGCTGAGTAAGATTCCATTGTATATATATACCACCTCTTGTTTATCCATTCATCTGTTGATGGACAGACACTTGGGTTGTTTCCATAATTTGGCTATTGTAGATAATGCTGTTATAAACATTGGGGTGCATGTATCCCTTTGAATAAATATTTTTGTATTCTTTGGGTAAATACCTAGTAGTGCAATTGCAAGATGGTAGGGTAACTATTTTTAACTTTTTGAGGAACCTCCATATTGTTTTCTAGAGTGGCTGCACCTGTTTGCATTCCCACCAATGGTATAAGAGAGTTTCCTTTTGTCCACGTCCTCACCAACATCTGTTGTTTCTTGTGTTTAGTCTAAAATTCATGTTTTTGACTCTTTGATTTGTGTTCATAGGTTTGTTAAAAAGAGGAAGAAATGAGATAGCTTTACTGATAAAAATCATAGTACCTTCTTTAAGCTTAGCTAAGATGCATTAGCCAGAAGGCCAAGGCCAAGGTTTCCTGAAGTGAATGAAGAACAAGAGACCTTAGAGAAAAGGAAGCACACTAAAATATTTCCTGTGTCTAGAGTGCTAACCAGAGGCATAATTTCCCTGAATTTTTATCCAAAGACTGGGACTCTTGCCCCCTTTTTCTTGCTTTTTTGCAGTTTGTTTTCACTCAATAATGCTATTGTGAGCATATAGCTATTTGTACATATTAACAAATCACTTACTAATTATTCAGATGTACTCAGAAACTTTAAGGGGGGGCTAAGTTATGTAGGTGGTAGCTATGATTTTAACTAAATGAACAATATATTTCTTCACTATAAGCAACATTTGCTTCTTTTGTCATTTGGAATGCATTTAAATGGAAATAAAACAATATCCACCTTTGAGGTCAAGACCCCTCATGAGATTAAAAAATTAATAAAAAAAAAAACCTAAGTAAATGTGTGTTAAAAAAAATTGTTTTTAATGTTTATATATTTTTGAAAGAGACAGAGCACGAGTTGGGGAAGGGGCAGAGAGAGAGGGAGACAGAGAATCCCAAGCAGGCTCTAGGCTGCTGGGCTATCAGCACAGAGCCTGACTCAGGGCTTGAACCCACGAACCATGAAATCATCACTTGAGCTGAAGTCAGATGCTTAACCGAATGAGCCACCCAGGTGCCCCAGTCAATGTGTATTTTTAAATAAACATTGTTCTGGGTGATACTATGAATATGAGTAATATATAAATCCTCGTACTGCAAATTAAAAACAAAATTTACTCTAATATGTGATGAGTGCTGTAGCCAAGCGATACACAAAATACTATGAAAGCACAGGGAAAGGCAATTAATACCATGAACAACAAGAACAAGAAAAAAGGAAGAAAAAAAGGAGAGGGCTTTACAAAGATAATGCATGACCTGAGATGTGTAGAAAACAAAATATAATGAACTACATGAAAACATGAGACCAAAATATAGCAAGTGTTTGAACTTGCTGGAGATTGATTAGAAAAGGACTGATTCAGAAATATCAGTATGGAACATTAGCTTTGGGGCCTGAATATCAATGACATTTATTTTATAAATAATTAAAGATAATTTATTTTATAATTATCAAGAGAAAATGTTAATCAGATCCATATTTTAAAAATATTAGTGTCTTCAATAGATTACTGTAGACAGAAAGGAACTGGAAATGGGTAAGTTATTTGGTAGCTTTTATACATGTCAAAGCAAACAATAATGAAGTTCTGAACTGGATTATAGAAGCAGGACCAAAAGGATTGGATAACTCAGAGAAGCACTCAGAATGAAAAATTATAGGACATAAACTTTAATATTTGAGTAATAAAGAAGAGAGAATTGCTTTAAAATAATTCTCAGATTTTTAGCATTATGTTTCTCTTACAGGAATCATCAAATAAGGCAAGTTTGAGGAGTAATTATTGAACTTAGGGGTCAGTAAGAGACAGTAAAGGAAGTCATAGAAACAGGACTTGTTACATCAGTATATAGAAGGCAATTTAAACCATGAGATTGAATTGAGTTAACCTAAATTGCAACTTATATTCATAAGAGGGAGAGGAGAAGGTCACAATGTGATACTAAAAATAAGAAAAGGCCAATGTTGGAATCTCAGTATAAAAACAATATTCTCAGAAAATAAGTTGTTTTTCAGTGGCTTCTCAGTGTTAATTCTCTCAGATATAGCTAAGAGATTTTACAACAAAACAGTCAGGTTTCATAAGAAATATAATTCCTATTACTTATACACTAAATATACAGAAATCTAGGGCATTGAAGGACATAGAGGAAATAAATTGAAGGACATTCTTTGAAACAATTTATTAATAGGCTTTTTGCCTTAAAAATAATACATCCAGATATATTCTTGCTTTATCAAAAATTTATCAATGAAAAATACTGTATATTTTATTTTTTGCATCTGATTTTGAGAATTGCCAAAGATTAATATTAAATAGTTCAATGAAATATAATTTGTACATTATCTTTGATTTAGAGAAAAATAAGAGAGAATAGTAGGGAGATGTAAGATAAATCTGAATTTGGAGCAAGAACAGTCACTGAAATCTCAGGTGTATATTATCATCAGAAAGATTCAGAGGTCAAAAAGTTGTTTCTCTGTACAGAGGCACATATAGAAGATATAATTAGTGGCATCTGAATATCAGCTTATTGAGATGAGATCGGGTGCATTCAGGATGGTATGGCCATAGACTGAATATCAGCTTATCAAATAAGGATGTTTAATATCATAAAGTTATTCAGTTTAATGCTTTTGGGACAATTATCCTCAGGTGGCTCAGAAATTTCATTTAAATTAATGGCCATTTATTATCCCAAAATGTCTAAAATTTTTCATCTAAAGGGTGGATGAAATTTGCTTTCAAGAGATGTTGAAAATAATACACTCTGAAATATCAAGACCTAGGTCTGAGGTGGATATTTGTTCCATAAAGCCTTTATTCAAAAATAAATTGAAGTAAATTATTTCTCCATGGCAATTCTTGAATGTGAAACTCTTGACACTTATTTCTTTAGATCTTTTTAATATGAGAAATATTTTCTAATTATATAAATAGATAGTCTTTACTTTTAATAAAGGCAAATATTCAGGCAAAATACCTTATATGTGGTTTTGTGTTTTAAAATGTTGGCATTTTCAGTTGTTCTGGTCATAGTAAAAGGTAAATATGGTGAAATAAAATGCAAAATATATATATATACATATACATACATATATATATATATATATCAGTTGGATTCAGTTATCAAAGTATGTAGGAGAAAATAACCTCCACAGAAAAAACTTTGGAATAATTTTCACATTGATACTGGACATGACTATTTTCCTGAATTGCTTTTAAATATCAAAATCATATGATTAGCAAAGCAAAAAAATGTTAAAATTATCTGAAAGTTTGCAGTTTTTAAAAAATAGTTACATATTTTATTAAAGCAGAGAACTAATTATCATAACTTCCAAATTCATATTAACTTGGTCAAACCAGATAAGCATTTCTCCGAGTGGAGAATTGAGTTGTCAAGCTTATTACATACAATTAAAAATTTTTTTTGTTGTATGAAAAGAGAAAAAAAATGCTACTTCTTATGGTTCAATGTCTCTCCAAACTTTCAGACTCTGGAGAGAGTGATAATTCATACCAATGGGCTTTATTTATCTTAGAGAAACACATGGCCATAAAATATTACTGACAGATAAATACATAGTATGTACATTAGTCTCTTGAGTGAGTCTATTATAAGCATTAAACTTTCTGTGAACTTGACTTTGTATACTTTCTGTAGAATTCTTACTCTAATAATACCTTTTCAAGATGAAAACCACAGCACCATTGCAAATAACATCTGTTCATAAGGATTCAATGACCTTAGTTTAGATGACACAGCTTTCCAGGTGTCTTCTTCAATAAAATTTCAATTCGTAAACAGTCACATAAAATCTAAAAAACAAAATAAAATGTGTTGGTGTTCTAATGTTAAAATTCATCAAAAATTAAACATATTATTTAAAACCTAGAGAAGCAGAATGATCTAGTATATAATAACCAAACCATATTTCCTAAAGTAAATACTATTCTATTAGAATAGTATAAATAAATTTAGGAAGCCTTTATTTATAGGGTATTGTCATTGTGAAATCGTAGAGAAAGAAAATACTGTGTTTCCTAAGTTTTTTCTTTTTTCTTTTTCCATAATGAGTCCCTTTTGAAATTAGTAGAATGACTTTTGACAATGTTGATTTAAATGATCATTAATTATTTTAAGGATCATATATTGACACAATCAGTTGTGTGTTTTTTAATGTTTTTCATGCTTTGTAATCATTTACGAATTATAGTGCAGCTAATGATAATGGTTAACTGACTGAGGGAATAAAGAGTATGTGTGGTCATCAGTCCCTAAGCCATCACTGAGCTTGCTCTTTCCTCTGTCACTGTCACATTTTTGCAACCACTCTCCTTATTCATTTGCACTAAAGGCATTTTCACTTCTTTGTTTATACACAGTCAGAAAAGAAAAAAAAATTTTTTTTCAAACTTACTTCCCCCTCCCTGCCCTGATATTATTTTCTCTGCTAAAATTCTCTCCATATATCTTCACCTGAGGAGATCTCATCTGTCTGCAGGGATTATTCCACTCACTGATAATAAACAATGCTGCATAAAATACATTTTTGAAATATATTCTTCATATTATTGAAGATCTGATAATGTAACACAATGAAAAACTCAAAGGACAATTTTTGCATGAAGGCTGTGATCAAAGAGATAAGACAGTTTTTGAGCATTAGAGTTATTTATTGTATTACATAGGCATATGTCTATACAGCAGAGATTGTGACGACAGCCCCTTGGGATAGAAAGTTTTATCAGAGATCTCATTTCAATGAGGTAGATTAGATGGGACAGTGACATTAGGTAAGGGGCCATTATATCTGGACTACAATTCTCTCCTTGCCAAAATGACATTAAAAATAAAAGAAACAATTCTGGAATAGCAAAGTAAGGGCCTTCAAAAATTCACTTCTCAGTAAAAGCCATAAAAACAATGACAATAATTTTCAAAATCAATTCTTCCAGGATTCTGAAATTAACCAAAAGCTTGCAAAAAATTCCAAGAAGTGTCTCATCAAGAACAATTACTGAGTTTTGGTAAGAATAGCAAGATTCATGGCCTATTAGCTTGCACTCCTCCCTTACATCTTCCAAAGCCTGCAATAGCCTTGAAAACCAACAACTTTGGGGCTCCTGGATAGCTCAGTCAGTTAAGTGTCCAATTTTGACTCAGGTCATGATCTCATGGTTTGTGGGTTCAAGCCCCATGTCAGGCTCTTTGCTGACAGCTCAGTGCCTGGAACCTGCTTCAAAATTCTGTTTCTGTCTCTCTCTGCCCCTCCCCCACTCAAGCTCTGTCTGTCTGTCTCTCTCAAAATATAAATAAACATTAAAAAAAAAAAAAGAAAACCCAACAGCCTTGCAACAACTTAAATTAATGCAAAGACAT
Source organism: Panthera uncia (assembly GCF_023721935.1). NCBI lineage: Eukaryota > Metazoa > Chordata > Mammalia > Carnivora > Felidae > Panthera > Panthera uncia. The sequence continues at coordinate 56,754,042 of NW_026057582.1, read as the reverse complement.
CCCATGCTTATTTATTGATTGTCACCATTTGGCTAAAATGGAAATGCTCTTCAATTTGATGTACAGACAACACAAGATCTACAAAGATCCCAGCTGCTTTTTTGTAGAAATTGACAAGCTGATGTGAGATTCATAATGGAAGGCAAGGCATGCAGGGTAACCAAAACAATCTTGGGAAGAAAGAAAGTTGGAAATCAGGAAAATTTCCTGATTTCAAAACTTATTACAAACTATAATAGTCATAACAATGTGTGACTGATATCAGGTTTGATATCAGTCCTATTGATTAGGGGAATAAAATTGAGAGCCCAGAAATAAACCCGTGCATTTATGGTCAATTGATATGCAGCAAGGCTGCTAAAATAATTTACTTGCAAAAGAACAGCCTTTTGAACAAATAATGCAGAGATACATGCATATTCACATGCAAAAGATTTAAATTCCCTTTCCTCACATTATTGCTATATGAATTGTATCTCAATAAAGTTATAAAAACAAACAAGCAAAAATGCTGGTCAGATCTGACAATATTGACACAGGAGGAAAGAAAGGGAATAATAAAACAAACACATATCTTCTCTGGGAGGTAATGACCACAGATGCATCCCCTCCCTAGGATTTATACTTTGCCTGGGTGCACATAGAATACAGGGGCCAAAGACTCTCAAAACCTGAACTTGTTTTTTAGACAAGCATTACTAAGTCCCTAGTCCTTAGGTAAATGCAAATCCTCTTCAGAGGAGAGCACATTCATCCATGGTTTCAGGGTCTTGCTACAGATAACTTTACAAGTATAAGGTCCAGCAATCAAAGATTACCAAACATACAATAATGTTTAAATATTAACAAAACCAATAAATACTACAGAACATACCTTCTTAAGACTTCCAATGTTAGAACTGTCAAAAATAGAGTTTAAACCAGCTATATGTAAGTTGTTTTATAATGTATTATTGAAAATATCTCTAGGAAACAGGAAACTATAAAAATGATATGGCTAGTGTAAATTAGGAGCAAATAGAACTTTAATAAAAATATAACTGAACTTTAAAATCTGTTGGATATGTACTAGCAGATTCTGAGAATAGAATTAAGAATTTGTGATTTGATTGATAGATCAGATGAAATCAGCCATAAGCAGGAAAGGAAATCATGAAAATCTACAGGAGACATGATTGAAGACCCAGAGATCTTGCATAAAGAATCAGATAATCTAACATATATTTGATAGGAATTCCAGAAGAGATTAAATGAGAGAAATGAGAGACTGGTATACAATCAATATTTGAGGAGTTAAAAGCTAAGAGGAAAGATAACAACCCATACATTAAGGGAGTCTGACAAATTCCAGACATAACATATAAGGATGAAATATACACCAAGACAAATTATGAAAAAGTTACATAAATTTTTTAAAAGGTAAATATTAATAGAGGAGAAGCAACATAGGTTGGCACACTCCTCATTAGCAATAATGGAAGTCAGTAAACAGTGGAACAACAACTTTAATCTGAAAGAAAGCAAGTACTAATCTGGAATTATATACTCAGGAAAAAAATATTTCGAACTGAAATTAAAGTAATGGCCTTTTCAAACACACAGTGTCTGAGTTTATCACCTAAAGATTTTTCTAAAGGAAATTCTAAAGCAATTCTTTTTTTCAGGAATGGAAAAGTAATTCCTAGAGGGAATGTCCAAAAGTAAAAGTAGCATGATGAACAAAAAAATGGTAAATAGAGGAGTACCTGGGTGGCTCAGTCACCTAAGGGTCTGACTTTGGCTCAGATCTCCTGATTTGAGGGTTCGAGACCCGTGTCAGGCTCTGTGCTGACAGCCCAGAGCCTGGAGCCTGCTTTGGATTCTGTGTCTCCCTCTGTCCCTTTGCCCCTCCCCCACTTGCATGCGCACACACACACTCTCTCCCTCTCTCTCTCTCTCAAAAATAAACATTAAAATTTTTTTTTAAAAATTGGTAAATAGATAATATGATTTAAGATGATTTATATTAAAAAGTTATAATAACCTAAGGTGAGGTTAAAAATTAAACAAAAAGACCCAAAATACAGATAAATTTTGGGTAAAGGTATTACTGGAGGAAATAAATGGGTAAATGGAAGTTAATGTTTAAAGGCTTTATATATTCAAGGAATGTGTGTGTGTGTATTTAAAGTATACTGTTTTCCCCCAAGAATAAAGAAAGTTTAGAATAAGTGACCGAATGATTGACTATGACCAAGTCTCAACATTTCAAAGGAGTGCAATCTATTTTGTTTATTTTTGACCACATGGAATTAAACAAGAAATCTAATCCAAAAGGGAACTCAAAATGTGCATATTTTTGGATATTAAAAATATTATGTAATAACCATAGGTGAAAGAAGTCGTAATTGAAAAGGAAAATATTTTTAATTGAATGATATAAAACCTGCTACATATCAAAAGATAGTAGCTGCAGTGAAAGCAATAATTAGTTTGACATTTATGACTTACAATAAATCTACTGAAAAAGAAAAAAAGAGCTGAAAAGTCAATTATCCAGCTCATGGCTAGTGTCGCCATTCTCAAAGTGTGGCATCTCAAGATCCCTTTACACTCTAAAATTTGTCTTCTCTCCATTTACCAGTTATTGAAAAAGGAGTTCACACCATCAGAGAGATTTGACCTAATATATAGGTGTTGTAATGGGTAGAATGGTGGCCTCCAAAAAGATCTTTCCACACCCTAATCCCTGTAACCTGTGGCTCTGATCTTATCTGGAGGAAGAGTCTTTGCAAATATGATTAAGGATCTCCAGATGGCATCATTTTACACTATCCTGGATAGGTCCTAAATCCACTAGCAAAAATCCTTATAAAAGACAGAGAGGAGAGACGCGGCAGCAGAAGGAAAGGTCATGTGAAGACTGAGGCAGAGGTGGAATTATACAACCATAAGCCAAAGGGAATGGCTGCATCTGCCAGAAGGTGCAAGAGGCAGGAAATGCTTTTCCACTAGAGTCTTTGGAAATCGAAGTACTAACACTCTGATTTTGTACTTCTTTCCTTGAGTACTATGAGAGAATAGATTCCTGTTGTTTTAAGGCACCAAGTTTGTGGTAATTTGTAACAAGTCTGTAGCCATGGGAAACTAATACAAGTCTTAAAGGCATTTTGGAATAGCAATCCTATCTTTCAATAATGATGTAATTGAGACATATAACTTCATTGGGTGGCATCTGAAGGGTTGGAGACTAGATCCATATAATCAATTTTGACATCCTTTGCCAGTTACACTCTGGAGGTTGAAGATCTAAAATAGGATGAATGAGTTGAGAGATATTTAAAGAGCTAATAGGACACCAATCAGATTAACTTGTAGTTAATGGTCTTCTCTATCTGGGTTTTTCTGCATCCATAGTTAAAGGTGTAATCAGTCGTTCCTTGTTGAAGTGACAAGTGTTTATATTTGTTGTTGTTATTTTCAGAAAATCTAAAGACTGGACTATGAGCCAGAGAGTAATTCAAATATCAGAATTAGGAGCCAAACTAATACTGCCTTTGTCAGGAGGAGTTAATGGAGAAGATCCATATTGTTGGAGAGAAAGTACTGATTCCAAATGAGTAGAGTCCTATATTATACCCACATGCATATAGTTTTACTCCTACATCTCTATTATTTGTCATCTTTTTATATGAAATGCTTTTCCTCTGCTTATTTATGGTAGTGTCTCCTACTTTGTTTTTCTACCCACCCATTCAAGTAGTTTCACTTAACACCTATATATCATATACTCATATATATATCATATCATATACTCCCAAATCTCTAGCCCTGGTCTCCCTTTTAAACCCTAGAAAAAAAGAGCTTCAAAAATGGAAATGCAATTGCCTAGTGACAGTTTGACTTTGTTTTTCCGCAGGTACATAACTTCAAAGTACAAATCAGACACTTAAACATCTTAGCCTTCTCCTTTACTTACTTGTCTTTGAATGAATGGCATTATGAATATTCCAAACCAGAATTTGAATCTGTTCCTGAATTTCTGCCTCTCTCTTACCATGGCATATAAAGTTAATCACCAAGTGTTGTTTAGCATATCTACTTTATAGTTCCTGAATCTTTCCAATTTTTTAGCTTGTCATCATCTTTATTAGGGTCCCATTCATTATTTCCTGCCTGCAATACTTAAGAACTGGCTAATTTCTCTCTCTCCTTGTCTTGTTTCTTGGACTATATTCTTCTCCTGTTGTCAAGATGATCTTGCTAAAGCATGGACTCCTACTAAACTGCTTCAAAACACATTATCCCCATTCCTGACTATACCATCACTGGTTGCTCAAGCTAAAGTCAAAACTCCTTGTAGACTGAATAAATTCCCTTAATTTATTTGTTCTCTGAGCCTTTTCTCTTTACATCACACTGAATTGTATGCGTTTCTCCAAACTGGCCGTATGTTTCTTCAAGGCTTTTACACTTTTTCCCTCTGCTTAGAATTTTTTTCCCCTATTCCCCATGGATGAGACCAAGTCCTATTATATGTTTACCCTGGATGTCACTCACCCGGAGTGAAGATGTTCCATATCCTCTGTGGTTAGGTTAGTTACTCAATGCACCATAATCATCACTCTTCTTATTTACCAGCTATTATTTGCATCACATATACAAGATTATGAATCCCTGAGGGCCTACATATGTCTTCATCAGTGTTTAGCCCCAGACTCTGGTGCAAATATCACACATTCCCATGCTGTAAGGCCAACTGTGTAAAGAAAAGTATATAACTACATTGAGAGGGCAGTATGTGTTAAAAGCACAAGATGGTGGTACTGCCAGTTATTGTGTTTTCAGGCCACGTTTGGCCCATCTGCAGTCGGTCTGACTGACAAAATATTATATATTCTGGATTAGCCCTATTCTCAAGTCACAAATAGTCACAATGAAAATTCACTGGATTAATTATAAGTTAAAATGCATCCTTTTATTAATCAGTTTTTGATTGAATATTGCTTTCAGTGTATGAGTTAAGACAATCTCACCCCCCCCCCCCCCCCCCCCCCCCGCCCGTCCCCAGGAAGTCATTTTGTTGCTTTAGGAAAACCAAAAGTTAGTGACAAACTAGTGGTTTTAATATGATACAGTGGAGGTATTATAATGGTTATTTTCCAATTATAAATAAATAATTTTGAGATAAATTGAAGGCTGTTCTACTTTCTCTGTGAGTAATATATATATTAGAGTAGTATAGATATTTTTGACATAGATTCAGGGCAATTTCAATTTCTCTGTAATATAGATATATTTGAAATATACTTGAAATATTTTGATAGAGCTTATGAAATATGTTATAAAATTTTGTAATACTTAAAATTCTTTGTAAAGAGAAATGAGTAAGATAAAAAAATCATGAAAGTGACATCAATTATATATTTTTCTTGGCAGATTTGTTATATTAATACATGAATGAATTTTTGTATTCCATTATTCATCTGCATATTTTACCCCTATTCAATGGGTAGGTTTTTATTTGAATATAAATAATAGGCTATAAATAGGTTTGACTTTTGAATATGTAAACAGAATTATATTTTCAACATAATGAAAATGAGAAAAGTTTTCTTGGACATTTTCAGATAAAGAAAATAATTATTCCATGTATTTTTAATGAAAATATTATTTTAAAATAAAATGTTTTTTTTAATCCTGTTGTCATATAGAATAGAGGTAGGTACAATATGACAAAAACAAAATGTATAGAATAATTTTGTGCAAAGGTATAATCTTTGCATGTTTTGAGTAATATTTTGAACTTTACATTTTTTTCCTAAATAGATGTATAGAAAAAAACTGATTTGTGAAAATATTTTCATTCTGGGACTAGAGTTCCACAAATTTCTGCTCACCTAATTGACAATATATAAATCATATTTCACCATCTAATTGAGTGAATCGCATTGTACTGTAAGAACTGATTTTCTATACGGTTGGTGCAAACTTAAGAGTTACATGTTCACCTAACTTTGAGAGGACTTATTTGAAATAATGCTATAGTAAAATTGATTTATATCTTATATCATTTTGCATATATATCAAAGATTTAAGCCTTCCAAGAGAATAAAAAGTAAAGCCTATGAGAATGAAATTTTTTTGTCCTAAAAAGTAGAAAGAATCCTATATATATGCTGTTCAGTTATTACTATGTGCTGGTTTCAGATCCAACTCTGACCTTAATTTCATGCTGACTGCTTCAGTTTTGCTTTGTACACAGAAGTGATAAAATATCTTCAGTGAGTGAATATATCATGTTTACACAACAGTTGAGTTATTTGGAGTGATTTAATTTGTTAAGAATGCAACAATATGAAACTGTCATTCACTTGAAGCACTCTTGGAAACTTGTCTTCTATTGTGATAAATTGTGTTTCTCTGATACAAGCAGAAGTTTGATCCCCTTTAGGATTCCCTTTGTAGTTTCCTAATGAAGATTTGTATTCAGAGCCATTTCAGATAGTGTAAAACTTGTTTTTTTCTTTTACCTGAATTTTATTTTGTTAATGTGAAAATCAACATTTTCCAGCAAAGCCAATTTACTGAATATTAGAAGGATTTACATTGTTCATTAATATTAAAGTCACTAGTCTTTGGAAGCAAAATTATGACAAACTTCAAGTTTATTTGGGCTACGTTTAAGTTATATGAAGCATATTATGTTAGGATTCCATTGTAGCAAAAGCTGCTTTTAGTAAATTAAATTTTTTTACCATTTATTTATTTTGAGAGACAGAGACAGAGCACAAGTGGGGGAAGGGCAGACACACACACACACACACACACACACACACACACACACAATCTAAAGCAGGCCCCAGGCTCTGAGCTGTCAGCACAGAGCTTGATGTGGGGTTCAAACCCATGAACTGTGAGATCATGACCTGAGCCAAAGTCAGATGCTTACCTGACTGAGCCACCCACGTCCCATTAAATTAAATTTTCTGAACAATCTATTTAAAAAACTCAAATTGTTGCTCTAACAATAACTTATCAAGTTTTGTTGTTGTTGTTGTTGCTGTTTAGCAAGAATATATAAATATGGCACGATGAAAGTTCAAAGGAGGAATTGTTTAGTGTAATGTCTCTGCTGTGGTGTGGCAAAATTTCAGAAAGGAAGTGGCATATCCGGAATGAAAGTTAGCCATTTTATGTGCTATTATCCATCAGGGGTTAGGGGGTTATTTATTTATTTTTTTTAGCAATGAAGACTACTTAAATATCTGATGAATTTTATAGGTTGTTGGGAACAAAAGCATTATTATGGGCTTCCTGCCACTATTAAGGACAACATGAAAATAAACATTCTGTTAGACTTTTGAAAAGAAATTAATGTGATACATGGTGAGAGAATTGGAAATTAGTTGGTGTGGAGAAAATAAATGATTTTTTTTTCTGTAATGGGAGCAATGACAGCATATTAGTGCCATCAGGGTACAAAGACAACTCTAGGACAGTGCATCCATTGTGTCATATAGGCCACTTAACAAAGAAACATAAAAGCATGTCTAATGGTAATTTTAAAATGGCAACACCTTAGAGGAGGAGCTAAGATGGTGGCATAGTAGGAGGACTATAGGCTAGCCTCATCCCTTGAACACAAATAGATAACTATCAAATCATTCTGAATACCCCCAAAAATCTCCCTGAGGACTGAGAGAATAAACTGCACAACCAGAGAGAGAGAAGAGGCCACATCAAGGAAGGTAGGAAGTACGGAGATGTGGTTTGGGGAAGAAATGGATCCCAGGTGCTGTGGAGGTGAGAGAGCCCTGGCTGTGGAGAACTCAGGCAAGACAGAGTGGAGTGAACATGGATAAGCACAAGGAGAACACTTCCCCAAAGATCTTGGCTAGGAAGATGAGAGGAGCTGTTTTTTGTTTTTGTTTTTTTGAGTTTTTGCAGCCTGCAGGGCTCAAAAATTGGAATTTTAGAGGTCTTCAGGCTTAGTTGGGATAGAGACCTGAGAGTGCTCCCTGAGTCTTGGAGAGAAGGCAGGCAGAAAACCTTGGAGCAGACTGTGTGATCTGAAGATCACCTAAAGGGCATGGGGAGAGATTGTTCGTATTTCTTAGAGAAAATCTGTGAGAGGTGGCATTGCCTCTCCAGGGACAAAAGAACTGGTGGGGGACATTTCACTTTCCCATTTTACTCAGCATAGGCACAGAGACACCTACTGAGAGTGGCTAATCAGGACACTGGCTATAGCCTGCTTTGCTCCAAATCCCAAGGCCCTGCACTCTGGCACGACCACCCTTCTGGGTCAAACCTGCATCAGCCACAACACAGCAAGACCCTGTCCCAGAAGACCAGTGCAGGTCCCTACCACACCAGGACCCTAAAGTTTGGAGTTTTAAGAGTCAGCAGGCTTGTCTAGGATGGAGCCCAAAATGCACTGCACTATTCCAGGCAGGGAAGAAACCCAGAGACAGTGTGAAAACAGCTTTCTCAAAAATGCATACACCAGGTCTACTGACCATAGGGTTCTGCAGAGTTTCAGTTCTAGTGGCAGTAACATCAAGTTTCATTTAACAAGCAGACCAGAGCAAGCCTAGTTAAAACTTGCCACACTCTGGTCAAGGTACAAATACTGTCCACTGTAGACAAGGAGAAACTCTGCAGATGACACACCTGAGGGAAAGAGCTGCCAAAACACTACAGGAGAGTGCATGCAGCATACACCAGAGACACTTCCTGAAGTGCCAGGCCATGGACGTTATATGACCTCTTCTTCATAAAGCCATTACCCTTGGGAGCAGGAAACATAACATGATTTTCTAACACAAAGAAGATGACAGAGACCTAGACAAAATGCCAACATGGAGGAATTCATCCCCAAAGAAAGAACACAGACAGAGATCTAATTGAAACAGATATAAATAATATATGCTTGTTGCTGAATTTAAAGCAACAATCATTAGGGTATTATCAGGGCTTGAGAAAAGCATTGAAGACATTAGGGAAATCCTTACATCAGAGATAAAAGACCTAAAACCCAATCATGCAGAAATGAAAAATGCAATAACAGATTTCAAAACTGTATGTAGTGACCACAAGGCTGAAAGGAGCAGAGGAATGAATAAGTGATATAGAAGAAAGAATTTGGAAAATTATGAAGCTGAACAAAAGAGAGAAGAAAGACAGATCATGAGAGTAGATTTAGGGAATTCACTAACTCTATCAAAATGTAATAACATTCATATCATAGGAATCCCAGAAGTAGAAAGAGAAAAGCAGGCAAAAGGTTTATTTGAGGAAAATAGTTGAAAACTTCCCTATCTGGAGAAGAAAGCAGACATCCTAATCCAGGAGGTACAGAGAACTGTTAAAATCAGCAAAAGGATGCCAACCACCATCAAAACATATTGTAGTTAACTTTGCAAAATGTAGTGATAAAAAAATCCTAAAAGCAACAAGACAAAAGAAGTCCCTAACTTACAAGGGAAGACCCATAAGGCTAGCAGCAGATCTCTCCACAGAAACTTGGCAAGCTAGATGGGAGTAGCATGATATATTCAATGTGCTGAATGGGAAGAATCTGTGGCCAAGAATACTCTAACCAGCAAAGCTATTATTCAGAATAGAAGATACAATAGTTTCCCAGACAAACATAAATGAAAGGAGTTAATGACCACTAAACCAGCCCTGCAAGAAATATTAAAGGGACTATCTGGGAAGTAAAGACCAAAAGTGACAAAGACCAGAAAGGAACAGAAAAAATATCCAGAAATAACAATAAAACAAGTAATAAAGCAGCATTAAATACATATCTATCAATAATCACCCTGGATGTAAATGGACTAAATGCTTCAATCAAAAAACATAGGGGGTCAGAATGGAGGACAAACACACAAACAAACAGAAAAACAAGACTCATGTATATGCTTCCAACAAGAAACTAATTTTAGACCTAGACAACTGCAGATTGAAAGTGAGGGGATAGACAAACATTTATCATGAAATGGACATCAAAAGGAAGCCAGAATAGTTATACTTATATCAGACAAACTAAACTGCAAGCCAAAGACTGTAACAAGAGTTAGAGAAGGGCACTATATCATAATAAAGTGGACAATCCAACAAGAACATCTACAATTATAGGTATTTATGCCCCCAACCTAGGAATATCCAAATATGTAAAATAATTAATAACAAACATAAAAGAAGTCATAGATAATAATGCAAAAACAGTAGGGGATTTTAACACCATACTTAAAGCAATGGACAGATCACTGAAGCAGAAAATCAACACGGAAACAACGGCTTTGAATGACACACTGGACCAGATGGACTTAACAGATATATTCAGAACATGTTATCCCAGCAGAATACACATTCTTTTCACATGCATATGGGACATTGTCCAGAATAGATTACATAATGAGTCACAAATGAGGCCTGAAGTACAAGGAGAATGAGATCATACCATACATCTTTTTGATCACAGCACACTAGGAAATTTGAGGTCCACCACAAGAAAAATTTGGAAAGATCTTATATGCTTGGAAGTTAAAGAACATCCCACTAAATAATGAATAGGTCAACCAGGACATTAAAGAAGAGATTTTAAAAAAATACATGGAAACAAATGAAAAGGAAAACATCATGGTCCAAAACCTTTGGGATGCAGCAAAATGGTCGTAAGTGGGAAATGTATAGCAATACAGGTTTATATCAAGAAGCAAGAAAAGTCTCAAATAAACAACCTAACCTTGCACCTAAAGGACGTAGAAAAAGAACAACAAATGAAGACTAAAGCCAGCAGAAGAAGCAGAATAATAAAGACTACAGTAGAATAAATGATATAGAAACTACAACAACAACAACAGAGCAGATCAATGCAACCAGGAGCTGTTTCTTTGAAAAAAAACAAAATAGGTAAGCTCCTAGAGCCAGACATATAGAAAAGAAAAGAGAAAGGATCCAAATAAATAAAATCACGAATGAGAGAGGAGAGATCACAACCAACATGACAGAAATGCAGACAATTATTATTTTTTTAAATATATGAAATTTATTGTCAAATTGGTTTCCATATAACACCCAGTGCTCATCCCAAAAGATGCCCTCTTCAATACCCATCACCCCCCTCACCCCCCATCAGCCCTCAGTTTGTTCTCAGTTTTTAAGAGTCTCTTATGCTTTGCCTCTCTCCTACTCTAACCTCTCTCTCTCTCTTTTTTTTTTCCTTCCCCTCCCCCATGGGTTCCTGTTAAGTTTCTCAGGATCCACATAAGAGTGAAAACATATGGTATCTGTCTTTCTCTGTATGGCTTATTTCACTTAGCATCACACTTTCCAGTTCCATCCATGTTACTACAAAGGGCCATATTTCATTCTTTCTCATTGCAGTGTAGTACTCCATTTTGTATATAAACCACAATTTCTTTATGCATTTATCAGTTGATGGACATTTAGGCTCTTTCCATAATTTGGCTATTGTTGAGAGTGCTGCTATAAACATTGGGGTACATGTGCCCCTATGCATCAGTACTCCTTGGTAAATTCCTAGCAGTGCTACTGCTGGGTCATAGGGTAGGTCTATTTTTAATTTTTTGAGGAACCTCCACACTGTTTTCCAGAGTGGCTGCACCAGTTTGCATTCCCACCAACAGTGCAAGAGGGTTCCTGTTTTTCCACATCCTCTCCAGCATCTATAGTCTCCTGATTTGTTCATTTTGGCCACTCTGACTGGCGTGAGGTGATATCTGAGTGTGGTTTTGATTTGTATTTCCCTGATGAGGAGCGATGTTGAGCATCTTTTCATGTGCCTGTTGGCCATCCGGATGTCTTTAGAGAAGTGTCTGTTCATGTTTTCTGCCCATTTCTTCCCTGGATTATTTGTTTTTCGGGTGTGGAGTTTGGTGAGCTCTTTATAGATTTTGGATGCTAGCCCTTTGTCCGATATGTCATTTGTAAATATCTTTTCCCATTCCGTTGGTTGCCTTTTAGTTTTGTTGATTGTTTCCTTTGCTGTGCAGAAGCTTTTTATCTTCATGAAGTCCCAGTAATTCATTTTTGCTTTTAATTCCCTTGCCTTTGGGGATGTGTCAAGTAAGAAATGGGCTACGGCTGAGATCAGAGAGGTCTTTTCCTGTTTTCTCCTCTAGGGTTTTGATGGTTTCCTGTCTCACATTATGAAAAATTGCATGCTAACCAAGTGGACAATCTGGAAGAAATGGATAAATTCCTAGAAACATATAAATGATCAAAACTGAAACAAGAAGAAATAGAAAACTCAAACAGACTGATCACCAGCAAAGAAATTGAATCAGTAATCAAAAATCTCTGAGCTGAGCAAACAAGAGTCCAGGGCCAGATAGCTTCACAGGGGAATTCTACCAAACTTTTGAAGAAGAGTTAGTATCTATTCTTCTCAAACTATTCCAAAAAATAGGAATGGAAGAAAAACTTACAAGCTCATTTTATGAAGCCAGCATTACCCTGATACCAAAAACAGACAAAGACTCCACTAAAAAAGAGATCTATAGGCCAATATCTCTGATGAACATGGATGCAAAAATTCTCAGCAAAATACTAGCAAAACAAATCCAACAGTACATTAAAAGAATCCCTACGATCAAGTGAGATTTATTCCTGGGTTGCAAGGGTGTTTCCATATTCACAAATCAGTCAACATGATACACCACATTAATAAAAGGGTAAGAATTATATAATCCTCTCAATATATGTAGAAAAAGAATTTGTCAAAGTATAACATCCATTCATGATTAAAAACAAAAACAAAAAACCCTCAACAAAAGGTTAGAAGGACCAAACCTCAACATAATAAAGGCCATATATGAAACAAACAAACAAACAAACAAACAAACAACAAGCTAATATCATCCTCAATGGGGAAAAGCTGAGAGCTTTTGCTCTCCAGTCAGGAACAAGACAAGGATGTCTACTTTTACCACTGCTATTTAACGTAGCCCTAGCCTCAGCAGCCAGACAAAGAAATAAAGTATCCAAATCAGTAAGGGAGAAGTCAAACTTTTGCTGTTTGCAAACAACATGATACTCTATGTAGAAAACCTGAAACACTCCACTAAAAAATTGCTAGAACTAATACATGAATTCAGTAAAGTCACAGGATACAAAATCAATGTACAGAAATGTGTTGCATTTCTTCTTTTTAAAATTCTATTTATTTATTTTGAAAGAGAGAAAGAGAAAGGAGGAGAGAACCTCAAGCAGCACTGAGCCGGATGTGGGGCTCGGTCACATGAACTGTGAGATCATGACTGAGCTGAAAGTCAGACACTTAACTAACTGAGACACCCAGGCACCCCATCTATTGCATTTCTATATACTAATAATGAAGCAGCAAAAAGAGAAATCAAGGAATCAATCGCATTACAGTTGCACCCAAACCATGAGATAGATACCTAGGAGCAAACCTAACCAAAGAGGTGAAAGATGTGTACTCTGAAAACTGTAGAACACTTATGAAAGAAATTAAAGATAATATAAAGAAATGGAAAAGCATTACATACGCATGGATTGCAAGAACAAATGTTATAAAATATCTGTCCTACCCAAAGCAATATATTCATTTAATGCAATCCCTATCAAAATAACATCAGCATTTTTCAGAGCTAGAACAAACAATCCTAAAATTTATTTATTTTATTTTATTTTTAAAAATTTTTTTTCAACGTTTTTTATTTATTTTTGGGACAGAGAGAGACAGAGCATGAACGGGGAAGGGGCAGAGAGAGAGGGAGACACAGAATCGGAAACAGGCTCCAGGCTCCAAGCCATCAGCCCAGAGCCTGACGCGGGGCTCGAACTCACGGACCACGAGACCGTGACCTGGCTGAAGTCGGATGCTTAACCGACTGCACCACCCAGGCGCCCCAACAATCCTAAAATTTGTATGGAACCACAAAAGACCCTGAATAGCCAAAGCAGTCTTGAAAAAGAAAGCAAACCTGGAGGCATTACAATTCTGGACTTCAATTTATATCACAAAGCTGTGGTGATCAAAACTGTGTGGTACTGGCACAAAACCAGACACAATGATCAATAGGACAGAATAGAAATTCCGGAAATGGATCCACACTAATCTTTGACAAAGCAGGAAAGAATATTCAGTGGAAAAGAGACTGTCTCTTCACCAAATGCTATATGATTTTACTCATATGTGGAATTTAAGAAAACAAATGAGCGTATGAAATGAGAGAGAGAAATCAGAAAACAGACTCTTAACTATAGAGAACAAACTGAGGGTTACTAGGGGAGGCAGGCAGGGGGATGGGTTAAGTGGGTGATGGGTTGAGGAGGGCACTTGCTGTGATGTGCTCTGGCTGTTGTATGTAACATTGAATCGCTAAATTTTATGTCTGAAACCTGTATTACACTATATGTTAAATAACTGGAATTTAAATGCAAACTTAAAAGAAAAAAATGATAATACCTTATACCTTTGTTATAGAGTGGATCCCCCCATTTCCTTTTCTTCCTCGTTTAAATTATTTTCTTGTATAAAAAATATTTGTTACAGAAAGGAATAATATTATATTAAAATATTCATAATTTATTCACTAAGGGAAATAAGTGATAGTCTATCAATACATAAATTTCTACATCTTTGTAGTATGTGCATGAGCATGTAAATGTGTGTTATATGGGTATACTAAAATATGGTTGTACTCTCATACTCTTTGTAACCTGCTTTTTCACTCAAAAAGGAAAATACATTCATTTCATTTAAGAATATGTTATCTTAGACTTTGAACTTGGAGTCTCAAGTGTTATAACAAACACTAAAATTTTACTCATTTTATGAGAAAGTATAAAAATATTAATAAAATTGATATCAATTTAGTTTATTATAAAAATGAAATTTTAGATCCTCTTAAGAGTTTATTCCAGAATATAACCTATCACTAGATAAAAGCTAAGACTGCGATACATTTTTCATTGTATGAATATTTAGAAAAGCTGTTCCTGTAAATTTCTGAGTATACAATATTTCAGGTATCTGGAAATTATACTTGATTGATTGCATATTCTTTTCACTTTTAAATCTTTCTTTCAAACATGTAATTTTGCAATGTTAACAAATACATTTCAAACGAATATGGTATAAATGAGCAAAAAACCATAGGAGGGTAATTGCCTAGATTGGGCCAACGTGGTAGCTCAAGGAACATGTCTATTTGTTGCCCCTTGCTCAGACCCAAGGTGAGCCTGGGTGCTGCTTTGGAATACTTTATAGCTATTACATAGAAGCCTTGATAATCCTCCATACTTGGTGTTCCAACCAGCATTGTCCCTTACTAGCCAGTAGCCAGACCTTGAGGTGGATGTGACATAAAAGAAACCTTCACTCTGCAGCTCTTGCCTGTTTCATGTCTTTCCTGGGTTTGTTCATAGACCCAATCCCTTACATTTACTTGATTCTTTATTTGTTTTCATGTTGGACCTAACTTCACCTAGTTCAGAGATTCTGAATTCACTTTTCAGCTATCTAAAGTTATTGTTAATCAGTCAGCTCCATGTATTTCTTCTCATAACTCTGGCTCTCAAATTTCCAGATTGCTTTGAAGGCAAGTTCTAACCTCAGTTACTATTTGTACTTTTAAAAATTGCCTTTTAGACATTTTCCCTAGAAATAGAAGAGCAATGTTGTTGACATATTTATATTGTAGAAAACTTGGTGGAATTACCTTTATATATTCATATAGATATTCATATTCATATACACACATTCACAGCAAAACTGACTAGAGGCATTATTCTTTTTTTGAAGGTTTATTTATTCATTTTGAGAGAGAGCACGAGTTGAGGGAAGAAGCAGAGAGAGAGGGAAAGAGAGAATCCCATGCAGGCTCTGTGCTGTGAGTGAGACCATGACCTGAGATGAAATCAAGAGCTGGACACTTAACCAAATGAGCCACTCAGGTGCCCTTAGAGGTATTATTCTCTTATTCAAGATTATTTTTATTATGGAAGTTTTTGACTCCAAAGTAAAATTATTTTATTTCAACTCCCAAATTCTGACATTCCTTCTGTTCTCTTCTATATTTTTCTACATTGCATTCACTATTACCTACCATGTTATTTATAATATATAATTCTACTTATTTAAATATAATTAATAATATATACATATAACATACAGATAAATACTTTGTATATGTCTCTCTATATTTATTATCTGTCATCCCTCACTAAAATGTAAGTTCCATGGAAAAAGTAGATTTTTTCTATCGTAGTCTTAGTTCCTAGAGTAGTAATTTAGTTCCCAGAGTAGCAAAGCATATGCACTTGATACATATTTGTTAAATGAATTAGTGAACATATTAATAATTGTCTCTCTCTTAAGGTTTTGTTTTAGCTTTTTTTAAGTATTGAATGTTTAAGGAGAAATAACTTTTGAATTTTGAATGAGTAAAAAATAGAACTCTTGACTTGATATTACTAGCACCAGCAAATCAGAAAGAAATCGATAGTAGGTCAGCTTTGTAATTTTGTAAGAGAATGTTTTCAATCCACAGTATTAGCATGCAAGATGAAAAATAAGGTGGAAGAATTTTTCTATCATTGTTCTAAATTTAGCGAAGCACACCTCAGAGAGAAAAAAGGCAGGGAAAAAGGTATAAAAGGCAATCACTTCAAAAGTCTGAATTGTTAAGGCTATTTTCTCTTACCTTTAAAAATACAACACAGACAGTTTTAAACCTCTCAAACCTCATATTAATATGTCCAGTATTACTAAAAAACATGGTATCAATGCCAAACCATTCATCCATCCAGTTAAATATGGAATAACTTAAACAAGAAGAATATAACACTGCTAACATTACTCTAAGAGATTACCCAAGCATTTACAGTTGTAAAACAATTCCAAAGAAAATAGAAATAGAGGATAGAAACTGGAGAATCTCATGCATGTGCCCCAGGAAGACAAAACTTAAGGAGTGAGACTGATTTCCCATGGGAAACTGATAGTGTTGGAATTTTCTTGGATGATGGGAGGTTGAACAGAGGTATCAACCTTGGGAAGTTTTGCCAGAGTTATGAATGGGAGATGATCTGGGTTACACTGGTTCCATGAGTTGGGCTAAATTGAGCTTTGTTTGTGTGCCTGGACTGATTCTGTCCACTCAGGAAATTTTCAAGGCTGGTCTCCATTTGGCTTTTTATTTTAACTGACTCTAACTGAATCCTACCCTGTTTATGTTCCCTGCCCATAGATCTGACCTATCCCAAAGGCTCAACAGACTCCTCTGTAACTTGCTACAGTTTGCTTGTCTTGAATTACAATTCCTCTGCTATTCCCAAATAAATTCATCTTTTTGAGCTGGCCTCAGTTTACCTCTTTACTTAGATTAACATAGTCTCTACAGGGAAATACTGGTCCTATTAACTATTCTCAAAATAGCTTGAGGAGTGGAGATAGATACTGTAATTACATTCTTTATCTCACATTTATCTTAGTAGGTAAAAATAGACCAACATTAGCTATCAAATCATACCATTCTTTAATGATAACATGGGTTAAATGTGAAGCCACATTATACAAGGATTGACACACCTAATAACATGTAGGTTCTATATAAGAGTCTTATATGATTACTTGCTTTTCTTCACACATCTCACCAGAGTCAATCTTTCAACTTTTATTCTCTTTTAAGGTGCATTGTGTAAGCAGCTGTACAATTAGGATTTGACATTTAAATTCAGCTCCTCAAAATATAGTCAATAATATTTCACCATTGCACACTTTTAGCAGTTGTCTGTTGCATAATCAGCATGAAATCTAACAAAACTGTGTACCAAAGAAACTCAAAGACATCTGCCTAACTGCTTTATTGAATGTTTGAGCAATTCTGTGGAAGCTTTGCCCACATCACCTGTGGTGGAACAGATGTGGCTACTGTGTGAAGCATATATTTAGGGTTATAGAATACCTGCAAGAAAGAAATTCTAAATGCAGAAACATATATTTTAGCTTATGAAAGGGGCCTCAAGGGAATTAAATTACCTTCTCTTATTACACAGTTATAGGCTGAAAAGATCATACCATGCAAGACAGATCCTGCTGAATAAGGATTTTATATTGAAGAGCATGCATAAATTATAGTTTTAAAATTTCTTATTTTTAAAAAACACTAAAACTCTATTTTAGGTATAAAACTGAAAATCACAATGAATAAAATTTTTGTGAGGGGTTCATTTCAGTTTTATTTTAGTTTTTATTTTTTTATTTAAATTTTTTAAAAATGTTTATTTATTTTTGAGAGAGAAACAGAGTGTAAGTGGGGGAGGGGCAAAGAGAGAAAGGGAGACACAGAAACCAAAGCAGGCTCCAGGCTCTCAGCTGTCAGCACAGAGCCCAACATGGGGCTCAAACCCACGAACTGAGAGATCATGACCTGAGCCAAAGTTGGGTGCTCTACCCACTGAGCCACCCAGGTGCCCAATTTTAGTTTTTATTTAAACGAATCCTTATCAAGACAGATTTTTAGGGAATTATGGAAAGTGTATTTTGTAATATTTTAAGTAATTAAAGTTTACAACAGCTCGTTAGTACTTCTATGAAAGGATGAGGTAGTAGAAAAAGTAAAAGGTATAAAAATGAAATAAGAGTGCAGGAGAAGGATTCTGTCACAGTGGGACCCTTATCTTCCACCCCTGTCGTATACTAGAGGAGAGACTGCAGATAGACCATACTCTCAACCACTGTGAATCTGACAAGAAGTACATATGAAGCATATGCTCGTTACTGTGTAAGAAAATACAATAAAATTTAGGAGAGAAAAGTATCCCATATACCAATGGCATCCAATTTTTCATTAGGATCATTTACCTCCTTACACTTTAAAAAGAGATTTATTCCAGTATAGTTGGATCTACAGGATAAAGGTAAGGCAGTCATCATGAAATTTTAGAAACATTTAAGAACTTATATGGAAATATATGGATGAGGTAGATATTAATATGTCCAAACTTTATTAACTTTATAATTTCATAGAGAGCTACCAACCCTTAGATAAAATTGTATTAACCTTGTAATTTCTTAGAGAGCTACCAACGCTTAAAGCTACATGACTTTCAATTTATCTTTCCCCCACCCAATCAGTAGTAAGACTGGACATAAATCAACATTAGATACCAATCTTAAATGAAGATTAATTAAATTAAAATTTTAATTAATAATTAAAATTTAATTAAAAAGAATGATTTAAACATAATTCAGTGTATACATTATTTGGTTATGATGAAATCAGCAATTAACCTTTTGAATTAAATATTCATATTGTTCGTATCTCATAATTTACCACACCTCTGAAATCTCAAATATCTTAGCCTTTGTAATTTTTATTAAACCTATTATTTCCTGGGGTGCCTGTGTGACTTAGTCACTTAAGCGACTAACTTCTGCTCACGTCATGATCTCATGGTCCATGGGTTGAGCCCTGTGTTGGGCTCTGTGCTGACAGCTCAGAGACTGGAGCCTGGTTTGGATTCTCAAAAATGAGTAAACATTAAACAAACAAACAAACAAACAAAAAACCTATATTTCCTCCTTTCATGGGGAACTGACAAAAGAGTTTATTTAAAAAGATGTGACCAGATGTCTAGTTGTCTAGCAGTCTCTTTTGTCATGTTTTTGGGGTTGTGTTATTTGGAATTTCTTATAATGGTTCACTTAACTTCTTTGTTGAATTGATTGTTGTTTCTAAAGTTTATTTATTTGAGAGAGAGAGAGGGAGGGGCAGAGAGAGAGGGAGACAGAGGATCCGAAGCAGGCTTTATGCTGACAGCAGAGAGCCTGATGTGGGACTCGAACTCAGGAACTGGGAGATCATGAGCTGAGCCAAAGTCAGATGCTTAACTGACTGAGCCACCCAGGTGGCCTTAATTGTTCTTTCTAAAGCCATTATATTTTTCTGTTGGGTTTACTTCAAGGAACTTCCAGAGCCAGGGAGTAGCTCTGACTCTTTCTTTTTTCTTTTTGTCCTTCTCCTTGTTTGTTTCCTCCTGTTGTCTCTTGTTTTATGTCCTCCTTAGCACTGCACACATTCTGTCTTCTGTCTTTCTCTCCTTTTTGTTTTCTTAATCCTGCAGGGTAGAAATGCTTATGCACTTTTTCTACAGAAATCCAAATTATTTTGAAAGGAAAGACCTAACAAGTGGCAAATCAATCTGCATACCAGTTGGCCAGATTACAAACCCTCCATGTTGAAATCTAGAACATGGGTTCCCTGAAAGAAGTAATAGGTCTTAATCTTTGTACTTTGTGACTAATATTGTATATATATATATATATATATATATATATATATAAATATTATAAATATATATTATAGATATATATAATATAAATATAAATATTATACATATATATTTTATAAGTGTGTGTGTGTATATATATATATATCAGATACTCATTTAGTGATTTGAACCTAGACCTGTTTTATTTAATATGCTGCCTTAGGGGACAGAAAGGAAAAATGGAGGTGAACAATATTGTAAAAAAGAAAAATAAACAGAACCTTGGGATTGATAAAATATTAAAGAGCAGAGAGTCAAGAGAATCAATACTTTGGGGGCCTGACTACTAGAAGCAAGGTGGTTTGATGAACAGTGATAATGTATGTAGGGAGGAAGGATTGTAAGTGTGCTTTAGAATTTTTGAAACTAAGTTTAAATGGAAAACATTCAGAAGTATTTTGCAGATTGAAACCTATTCAGAGATCAAAAACAAAGGGTGGGTGTGAGTGAAACTATGTTGTATAAATGTTTGAAATACTGATTTTATTCAATTTTAAAATTTGCTGAGTTACGTACAGTTATAAATGCAGTTTCTTCATATTACTTTGGGAAGGATAGCTTCTCTGTTATTTGTTAATTTTTTTTAATGTTTTTATTTATTTTTGAGACAGAGACAGAGCATTAGCAGGGGAGGGGAAGAGAGAGAAGGAGACACAGAATCTGAAGCAGGCTCCAGGCTCTGAGTTGTCAACACAGAGCCCGACGCGGGGCTCGAACTCATGGACTGTGAGATCATGATCTGAGCTGAAGTCGGAGGCTCAACCGACTGAGCCACCCAGGCACCCCAACTTCCCTGTTATACGTGTACATGGACCATTTGTGGAACAATGATCATGTTATTTCAAACCAAAAGGATCACTAAATGACTTTTGAAGAGTATTTAACCTTCCTCTATTAGAAATAATAACAGACTTTCTTAATTTCTCACAATTATATTTTTACATTTTAGATCCTTTTTTTGAAATTGTGAAAGGTTACCTACAATAAAATTTAATGAAATAAATAAAGCAGAGGGGAGTCACAGCCTTCATATTTAAAGTTTATTAAGCATATTCAGGGGTACCTGGGTGGCTCAGTCAGTTAATCATCTGACTTTGGCTCAGGTCATGATCTTGCGGGTTCATGAATTCGAGTCCTGCACCGGGCTCTGTGCTGACAGCTCAGAGCCTGAAGCCTGCTTCAGATTCTGTGTCGCCCTCTCTGTCCCTACACCCGCTCATGCTCTGTCTCTCTCTCTCTCAAAAATAAATTAAAAAAACATTAAAAAATAAAGTTTATTAAGCATATTCAAATTTTTATTATTTTATAGTATAAATAATAATGTGCATTGATGTTTTGGTCTTAGTATTTTTCTTCTGTTTTAGGTAACATATACTCCATTCATCAAACAACAAATAATATCCATTTCAATTTATTAATCATGGTAACTCATGCCTCTGAATATTAAAGAAATCAATACGCATATCTGTGGGGAAATGGCAGTTGTGGCAATGGTGGCAGAGTCATATTTTGTAAGGCTTTTTGGAATATTAAAATCAACTTTCAGATTTCTTATAGAAACTTTAAAAAATTGTTTATGATAGGGGCGCCTAGGTGGCTCAGTTGGTTAAGTGTATGACTTCGGCTCAGGTCATGATCTCACCTTTTGTGGGTTCGAGCCCCATGTCGGGCCCTGTGCTGTCAGCTCAGAGCCTGGAGCCTGCTTCGGATTCTGTGTCTCCTTCTCTCTCTGCCCCTCCCCTCACTTGTGCTCTGTCTCTCTCTGTCTCTCAAAAATAAATAAATGTATATAAAAAAATTATTCATGATAAATTGGAATCATAATTCTATTTAATTAAATTCTATCTATACCTTTAAGAAATTTAAAAAAATCGAATTTTGACATGAATCTTAAATATCAGCTAAATGGCTACCATTTTTCAAAATCAATTTTGCTTTATTTATTTATATGCAATGTTTTGGAATATTGGCTATGACTTATCAATCATCCACACTTATATAAAATATGCAGGGTTGGAATACTAAATGAGTATGTTCCAAGCACAAAGACTGCGTTTCAAAATAATTTTTCATCTATTCTCCTTCATACTTTATTTAATCTCATCACTGACTCCTGAGTGTTACCTCTTAAGTATATACTATATACTTTTAATTCTTACCTATATCAATCTACTGTCTTCTCCAATTGGCTAATCTCATAGCCTATGAACTCACTTAACTCTGGGCCCCATCTTATACCACCTTGTAGATGCTACTTTTAGGCAAAAAGCTTGAGCCCCACATTTGATGGCACACAGGAGGACCTCTGTTGGCCTGGGACTCTCCCCAGATTCTCCAGGGGTTTCTCGGGACTTGCTCTTGGTGGACCAACTCTGGTACTACTTGGGGAACTGATGACCTCTAGCCAAAGTTACTTCTTGATGAGAATCTGAAGCCCCAGGGGGAACCCACCATACTGCCTGCCTTTGCTGGAAGGGCAACAGGGAAGAATGTGAGGCACTTTCATTGGATGGGGGCCAGCAGCTTGGGTGGGTGAAAGAATTCACCTGAGGCAGAGAGAAAGAGGTAGAAGTTTATTGAATACAATGCGAGGGAGTGGTGGACGGAACAGTCAGGAATGACTGTCTGGGACAAGACAGTGCTGAGGGGCCACAGTTACAGGGTGGGATGAGGGAGCATGGGGATGTATGGAATTTTTCTCTTTTGGTAATCTTAGTAACTGTGCCTGGTTGTAACTGGTCAATTAGAGCCTATGGTTATTTTGAAGTGGGTCATTTAATGAGCTTGTTTTCATTCATCTTGGTGGTCACTGTGGGATCTTCTGCCTTGCTTAAGTTTCCATTGCTCAAGCCTGTTGCTTAAAAGCAGTCTCTACACATATATTATCTAAATTTATATTTTTCAGCACACACATTATATTGTGTCAGAGTCAAATCCTTTCCCCCTTCATCCTGTACTCAAAACTTAAAAACCTTCAGTGGATGCCTATTGTTCTTAGAATACAAACTAGCACTTTTAACATGAAGTTGACAAGGACCTGTGTGATTTGATTCTTCCCTCACCAGCCTCATCTAGATTCTCTGCACTGTTTCTCCACATGGAAGAGAAAATAGTAGGAGTCTTCTGACCTAGACCTTGTTATGTAAAGGAAAAAAAATATATACTGGACACTTGTTAAAAACATCAAGGAAGAATTCATTCAAGACTATTATAATAGAAGAAAGAGATTGAACTCAATTAAGTTGAAACAAAAGCTGAAAGAATTTTGAAACCCTGGGGTGAGCTAATAGTGAAGTATTAGAGGATGTTCATGGGGAGGTTGGTCAATGTGATTAGGCCATCTGTGTTTTCTAATTGTGGCTTATTGAAGTTACACTCCTGCCCATCCACAGAGAGTAGGAGACTTGGAGCCTTACTTTTTTTTGATGGTTACATTTCAAAGGGATAGCTTCCAGGTTCTTGAGAAAGGCATTCAGAGGCTGTATAAGATTTACATCACAAAGGAGTAGAAAAAGAATTTACAGTTACTAGTTTTCTAAAATAAATGCTGTATAAAGAGACATCAGGGGCCTATCACCAGGAATAAGCCTGTCTAAAGTTTAGTCAAGCATATCTTGGTCAAATAGAAGATTTGGAATTTGGAAATCCCCCTCTCTACAAAGTCTGCTTTGAAAATTATTCCCTTGCTGTGGAGTTACTAGGATTTTAAAACTGATCAAAAGTATTATTTTACTTGATGGTACCTGACTTCTGCTTTCTCAGGGATAACAAGAAAAAACACAATGATTTAAGAGAGATAAATCACAGCGATAATGAATAAACTCTCGAGACATTGCTTAATATAGAGTCTTAGAGCTCAGCTTCTGATGTTGGACATTGTATGAATAGAACTTCTGCTTTCTTTCTCTAACAGTCTTTCTATTACCTAGTTTCTTTACCTGTAAAATGGAAATAATAATAGTGAGGTGTCTAAATGTGGTGTCCCAATCAGATGGGGGGCCCCAAATGTGGGGTGATGATTAGGTGAAAGCTGGTGTCTTGGGCAGTGATAGAATTCACCTGAGACAGAACAAAGGAGATAGAAGTTTACTGAATACATAGCAAGGGAGTGGTGGGCAGCCCAGCAAAGGAGAGGCTGTCTGCTATGAGGCAGTGTGTAGGACTGTTTTTAGAGGGAGAGGGTGAGGAGGTATGGCAATGTATGGAATCTTCCCTTTTTTGGTACCTGTGCCTAGTTGTTAAGTAGCCCTTTGGTCAGTTAGGGCCTATGGATATATGAAGTGGGTCACCTGATGGGCCTGTCTGTATTCAGTGAGGTGGTCGTTTTGGTCCTTTTCTAGATTCCATAGCTCAAGCCTGTTTGCCTAAAAGCAGCTTCTACAAATAGCACTTAGATGGCAGGATTTGTGAGAGAGTAAATAATGCATGCAAATGTGTTAATAAGATTGGCTTTTTAGCAGGTATATAATACATGCTAGCGATTATTTTTTATTGTTAATACTGTTGTAAAGACTTTGTTTTGCTTCTAGAAATGGAATAGTAGTGTTGGCTATTCTAATATTCAAACTAAGAGTTAAGTGGTCTCTTCAAGTGGTCTGACCTAAAGAATGAATGAGAAAAAGTGTGCGAAAACATAGTAAGGGATCTAACATTTTTCCTCCCTATATCTCCCACGCACTTCCCTCAAAAAATTAAAAAGAAAAAAAAAAGGAAGTAACTCTTAGAATCTTATAGTTTCTGTGGGAAAACAGGCTATTCCAACTGACTGGCTTTGGTTTCTGGACAAGGTGCATGTGTAGCCTTTCAATGAGGGCATACCAATCAGTTATTGTCAAGAGTCCTAATTGCTTTACCAAATGTTTATGTTTCATTACAGTCAACTGGTCTGTCTTTTAAATGATGACAACAACCTATTTCTCAGAGATGATGGTGAACATAAAGGATTTAAATAATACACCATATGAAAACTATTCATATTTTTCTGTATTTGCATCTAATGTATACATCTGTCTAGTTCTCTACATTTACACAAAAGAACAGGAATTTACAATTTCTTGAAATATATAGATAATTTATATACAGGGAGAAGACTGTTTCCCTGTTTAACTGACTTTTATGCTGTACCCTGTGTGTTTCTATTAGTCCCCTAAGGACATGTATTTTCCCCAGCAAGCAGCGAAATGACATACTTAAATTTGGATGGGATGGCATACCTGAGAATATGTGATTTTACACAAGTGCAGCCCACATTAAATCTTGCCTCAGCTTTTAAATACCTGATATTGGATGCGCTCAAATTAATATTCTGACTTCTTCAAATAACCTGATTATATTAGTCTATACAAATGAGATTAAGAAGGTGATGTATTAAAATGTCACATAATAAATTTCAGAGTACAACATAAATGACATATAGAGAAGAAACTCTATTGGCCTAAATGTCTTTGATTCCCATGTTTAGCGACAGTAACTGAAAGCCAACAACATGATATTAAACTGTAATTGTAGACACACAGAAATGTTTCTGAAGACCTTGCCAAAATATCCAATGGTGTAGGATAAAATTGCCTAGGCTTCTCTTTGGCTCCATTTCAAAAGCATAATTAGTTTTCCTGGTTGTTATTTTTGACTTGCATTTTTCAAAGCAAACAATAACTTATGGAGAATTACTAGGCAGATATGCATGTGGTATTAAATCATAATTATATCTTGACTATTAATCTTACCTTTGTTGTAGCATTTGAAAATATCACAAGAAAATTAAGATATATATTTACTTATATTACAAAGTTAGTGGCATAATCTATATTGATAACCATAGAAGAGAGTCTTTCTTTTTTTTTAATTTTATTTTTTATTTTTTTTAAAATTTATATCCAAATTAGCGTATAGTGAAACAATGATTTCAGGAGTAGATTCCTTAGTGCCCCTTAGCCATTTAGCCCATCCCCCCCTCCCACAACCCCTGCAGTAACCCTCAGTTCTCCATATTTATGAGTCTCTTCTGTTTTGTCCCTCTCCTTGTTTTTATATTATTTTTGTTTCCCTTCCCTTATGTTTATCTGTTTTGTCTCTTAAAGTCCTCATGTGAGTGAGGTCATATGATATTTGTCTTTCTCTGACTAATTTCATTTAGCATAATACCCTCTAGTTCTATCCATGTAGTTGCAAATGGCGAAATTTCGTTCTTTTTGATTGCTGAGTAATACTCCATTGTGTGTATATGTGTGTGTGTGTGTGTGTGTGTGTGTGTGTGTGTGTGTGTATACATATATACCACATCTTTATCCATTCATCCATCAATGGATATTTGAGCTCTTTCCAGACTTTGGCTATTGTTGATAGTGCTGCTATAAACATGGGGGTGCATGTTTCCCTTTGAAACAGCACACCTGTATGCCTTGGATAAATGCCTAGTAGTGCAATTGCTGGGTCATAGGGTAGTTCTATTTTTAGTTTTTTGAGGAACCTCCATACTGTTTTCCAGAGGGGCTGCACCAATTTGCATTCCCAGAGAAGAGAGTCTTTCAACAAGATTATGAACTGTAGAATCTAGGAAGTTATTTGAATTAAATTAGGCACATGAGCATGCAAACATGTCTACACAATGCCAAAGTGACTAATGATAAATAAAGAAATTCAACAGTAAATAGGGCTCTGCTCTGGTGGCTGAATTGATTTGACTCTGACAAGACAAAATCCAAAAAAGAGCTTCCCAATTCAAGCAGTTTATCTTGACTAATGTTTTTATTATTTTTATTTTTAAATCTTCATTCTGGGGCAGAAAGTCTTTCTTTTGGGAATAGACATAGGAGGATAATGAGGCTATAAGTGAAATACTTAAAATTTCATTTGGAAGGGTGCCTGGGTGACTTAGTCAGTTAAATGTCTGACTTTGGCTCAGTTCATAATCTCACATTTGTGAGTTCCAGCCCCGTATAGGGCTCTCTGCTATCAGTCTGCTTCGAATCCTCTGTCTCCCTCTCTCTCTGCCCCTACCCTGCTTGCTCTCTCTCTTTCAAAAATAAACATTAAAAAAATTATTTTTGAAATGAAGGTAGCATTTCTTATATAAACAAACAGAAAAAAGATACTTTTGAAGATTGCCTACCTTCTTTAGAGGACTGATCTTCCTAACTCATGTGAGAGTTTAGATATTTTGATTCTTTAAAGTGGGAATAAATTGATTTAAAAGAGATTTAAATGCATATCACATATAAATAAGTAGGCCTCATTTTCTAAGATCTCATCTCTTCGGGCAAATGAAGTAAATGGAAAAGACCTATCGTTTTTATTTTTGTGTGTGTGGTTTCTGTCAAGATTTTTAATTAGTTAATTATTTCTTACTAGAAAATAAAATATATAAGGTTTAAGAGACTAAAAGTGAATATATTATATTGAATGCAATGAGGAAGATATATATGATAATAGGATATATAGAAGGATATATAGGTTATATAGGATATATAGAAGGATATGTATTATTAGGATATATAGAAGGCTGTAAAGTGGTATGAGATATCCTAGTGTGTAGGAGGTCAGAAAGCAGGAATCCCAGGAAACTCCTAATGATTTCAGCTGTGTGCAACAAAGATGTGTTTGTTTTCCAGCAGATCACTGTACATTATTGACCATAAGCTTCTGGGGAAATAATGACATTTTATTCTCTTCTGTCTTGCATAACTTGTGCAAAGTCTCTCTATAATGAAAGTAAACCCAACTGGAACTCTGGAACTCTGCTGGCAATGGAGTCTATCAAATATACCCTGAAGAACAAGGAGAGAATTGAGGAGAGACAGAATGGTTCACATATCCTGGTAGAATTGTCTACTCTGTGGTCAGTGATTATTTAATCTGAGGTCTTATATCTCCTACCTTACACGTAAAATATTCTTTGTGTATTTAAATAATTTACACGTCAATTCATCAAAGAAAAAATATACGTTGTGCAGAACTGTTTTATCTATGGTTAAGATGGTATTAACTTTTGATGATTTTATACAAGACTTAAAATCAACAGATTTTCTTTTGAATATTGTTTAACAATGTATAAATTCGTGACCAAACCATCTCAGTTTGCCCAGGGTTGAGGTGTTTCCTGGTGCTGTGAATTGTTTTCCCTCAAAATTCATATGCTAAAACCCTAACTCCAATGTGACTATACTTGGAGATAGGGCCCTTAAGAGGTAATTAAGGTTGAATTCGGTAATAAAGTTGGGGCCCTAATCTGAAAAAAGAGATCTCTTTCTGCTCTCATCCAGAGGAAAGTTGATGTGAGGATGCAGTGAGAAAGCAGTCCTCTGCAAACCAGGAAGAGACAGCCATCAGAAACTAGACCTTCCAAAACCTTGATTTTGGACTTTTCCCGCTCTAGAACTGTGAAACAAAATGAAGCCATATAATCTGTAGTATTTTGTTATAGCAAGCAGAAAAGACTACTACACCGAAGCAGAGGACTTCCACTGCTAAGACTGGAGAAGACCTGGTCAAACTGGGATGGAATGCTGGATACCTTAGGGTATCCTTTTGAATGAAAAATGTTGTGCTATAGAAGAGCTTAAGATAGGGTTAATATTCAAGAAGTTTCAAATATATGATACATTATATTGATGTGAGAAACAAAGGAAAAATTAAAAAAATTTAAATATCCATGCTATTTACAACCCATTGACAAGTCCTTGAAACAGACAGAGTGACCTTCCTCTGGGAGCTCAGCTGCCTCCATGTTGACATTTTCCTAATGGCAAAAGGCAATCTTAGCTTAACATTATTTTGACCTCTAGGATCCTGTGAGTCTGCTTGAAACAAATAGAAATTCCTTTGGAAACTTCCTTTGTCTCTACCCTCCTTCCCCAAATATATGTTAGCAATCATCCTTCAAACATATGGCCCACTGATACACATCTGAAGTATCTGATATACATCTGATGTATATACACTGATATACATCATGACTGAGAGTTTACTGAAAGTAATAAATGACTTTTTCCTAACAAAAGCTAGCTCCTCAGGGTTCTGGAAGCCTTGTTTGCAAAATTCCTTGAAGGCTTGTGCTGCCCTATGCCCCTCCCAACTTGAAAGTATATAATTAGTCACCATCACAACCTCAGTGCTTCTCTTTCTGCTCATGGGTCCTGTCCCCGTGCTTTAATGAAACCACCTTTTTGCACCAAAGAAATCTCAGAATTTCTTTCTTGGCCATCAGCTCTGAGCCCCAACATTTCCACATCAATATGATATCTAATTGCCATCTGAGCATCATTTAGGTGAATCATAATTGTCTGTGTGTCTCCTAAGTATGTACTTTCTATTCATAAGAGAAAGGAGTAACATTCTTTCCTTTGAATCGTCTAATCAAAGATTAATTTTTTTTCATATTTTAACATTTCTGAAATCAGTTACAATCTGCATCTTACAATCAGTGATATCTGACAACTATTACTGACAACATTTTTTTCTCTCTCTTCTTTTAAAGTTTATTTGAGAGAGAGAGAGAGAGAGAGAGAGAGAGCATACACAAGTGTGGGAGGGGCAGAGAGAGAGAGAGAATCCAAGCTGGCTCTTCACTGTCAGTGCAGAGCCTGACACAGGCCTCGAACTCACCAACCATGAGATCATGACCTGAGCTGAAGTTGAACACTTAACCAACTGAGCCACCCAGGCACCCCTAGCATTTTTTTTCTCTTAGTAGATATAAAATACTGATGCAGCCTATGATTCATGTTTGTCTTAATTGTGATAGAATATGTAGTGATATTTATTAATGTATGCACCTACAAAAACTTAGACATATGAACATACACAAATAATCTCTATCATTTTGATTGCCTAGGAGAATATTTGCTGTTATACTCTTAAATTGGATTTTGAAACTGAATGAACAGCTAAGCTCTAAGTCTAAAGAAACACAGGGGAATTGTCTTGGCAAAAAGAGAAGAAAATAGAAAGATATATTATTCACTGAGATATTTGGGTAATACTTTGATCACTGCTTATAAGTCACTCAGGTCCACAGGGAACTACTGAGCAAACTTCTCATCATAATGGAGGCTTTTTTATTTGTTTGTTTGTTTGTCACTGGCATTATCCCAGGAGATGAGAAGTGCCTAGCTTTGGATAACTATGTAGAAATGACAGGAAAAGGGAAATATCTGCTAGATCCCAAACAGTTTGACAGAGCCTCCAAAAGTGCACTACTAAAACACATACCATTCTTTGGTAATCTGTATCATTCCAGATAATATTAGTAAATCTCTTGATTAAGTAAAAGGAAGTTGGAATTGATACCATTGTTTTCAGTAAACTCACAAGATGATTAACAATTCCATGTGATTTAGAGAAGATGGAGTGGGTCAAACAAAATTTTGCATCCAATCATTTGGAAGTATAAAAAGATAATAATAAATAATGATAAATAAATAAAAACAAATAATAATAAAATGTGTCCCTATGTAATATGTATAGATACTTATGAACATATCCACAGCTGTAAAGGCCATTCAAAGAGAAAGCATTTCCCAATGAATTCAACTCTCTACAAGAATGTTTATACAAATTATCTACTTTATAGGACCACTGGGATTTTTATGAACTCTTTGTATTAAAGTGAATAAAGGGAGGGAAAAGATTGCATTTTCAATGTAAAATTTAATTGGTAGAATAGAAAGTTGATAAAAAGGAAATACATTAAGTACACTCTATTTTAAAGAAGACATATAGTATCTATATAGAGTACCCAAAAGGATTATAAACAATGAGTTGTTACAAATAATGTGCTAGGATGCTTTAAAGCCTACTAAGAAGAGATTTGAGTTTCTGGAAAGCATCCCTTTTATTGCCTCAAACATATTAACCTAATGAAAGTATGTATGCCTTTGACAGAAAGACTGTTTAATCCTAGAACTACAGACAGATAAACCTTGAAAAGACCACACAAAATGACTTGATCTAGGTCATTGTGGGTAAATGTGTTTAAGAAGAGGAAGAAGAAAAGGATACTTGTACAGAAAGAGAATTGCATTACAAATGCAGAGAATTTGAGAACAAAAACAGGATAGAAGAAAAAGTAAAGAAAAGTCTACAAAATGGGGGAAGATATTTGCAAATGACATCTCTGATAAAGTACTAGTATTAACGCCATATAAACGACTTCTACAACTCAACATCCAAAAAACAAATAATTGAATTTAAAAATGGGCAGAATACATAAGCAGGTATTTCTCCAAAGAAGAAATGCAGAAGGCCAACAGACACAATGAAATGATGCTCAACATCACTCATCACCAGAGAAATGCAAATAAAACTACAAAGAGATACCATCTCATACCTAACAGAATGGGTAAAATAAAACAAAACAAAACAAAACAAGAAACAGCATGTTGGTGCGGGACGTGGAGAAATAAGAACCCATACACTGTTGGTGGGAGTGCAAACTGGTGCAGCCACTGTAGAAAATGGTATGGGGGTTCTTCTAAAAGTTGAAAATTGAACTACCCTATGATCCAGCAGTTGCACTACTGTGTATTTACCCAAAATACAAAAACATTAATTCAGAGGGATAAATGCATGCTGATGTTTATTCTGGCATTATTTATAATAACCAAAATATGGAAGCAGCCAAGTATCCATTGGTAGATGAATTGGTAAAGAAGAGGTGGTGTATATACACACAATAGAATATTATTCAACCATAAAAAAGAATGAAATCCTGCCATTTTGCAACAACTGGGACAGAACTAGAGAGTATTATGCTATGAGAAATAAGTCAGTGAAAACAAAGACCGTATGATTTCACTAATACGTGGAATTGAAGAAACAAATGAGCAAAGGAAAGAGAGAGAGAGGCAAACCAAGAAATAGATTCTTAACTGTAGAGAACAAACTGATGGTTACCAGAGGGGAGGTAGGTGGGGAAATGAGTGAAATAGGTAAGAAGATTGAGAGTACATTTGTCATGATGAGCACTGAGTAATGTATATAATTGTTTAATCACTATGTTGTATACCTGAAACGAATACAACACTATTATATATAATATAAATAATGTTAACTATACTGGAATTATATATATATGTATATGTATATGTGTATATATACACATATACATATATATATATATATATACATATATATATAAAGAAAGGAAAAAACAAACAAAAAACTTAGCCTTACAATTAGTTTAGAAGGAATGAGAAATCCTAGTTATAATAGCAATGTTATTTGACAAAAAATCTATAAGTAACTCAAAAGGACATAGTCTTCTGGATTCATAGTATTCATTTCATTAGATCTGCTTCAAACTGAGTACAAGGTACTAATTCTTTATCTTATTGAACTATTACCAACCCTCTGGTAAGAGGAAATTCACTTTTTCATAAGTAAAAATCACTTTAAGGAATGTAGTATAAAATACAGTATAGTATATTTCATTGTATATACTTTAATTATTTAGTTAATATGACTTAGAGTTTTGTACAACAGTGAATATTAGGCCTTTTTTTATTTTTTTTATTTTTTTTATTTTTTTTATTTATTTTTTTTAATATATGAAATTTACTGTCAAATTGGTTTCCATACAACACCCAGTGCTCATCCCAAATAGGCCTTTTTTTAAAAGTAAGATTTCTAATTCGTTCTTGTGTGTATTTCTTGTGAATAGATGGAGCCCATGTTTTTGCAAATTGATAGGGAATTCAATTGCTGGGTGAGAGGAGAAGAGAGAATTATAAATTGTTGTCTAAGAAGAGATGGTTGCACAAATTACGATGACAAGTCTTATTATTATAGAGTTACCAAATTTACAGAGTATTCCTATATATTCCTCAAATATATATTGAGATCTTATCAGGTTTCAGGCACTGTTTTGGGTGCTTATGGTATATCAGCGAACAAAATAAAAAGGCCTTGCCCTTGTGGAACTTACAGTCTAGCAGGAGAGATAGATAGTAAAGTATGTCCTATGGGAAAATAAAACATTACAGCAGAGTTAGGGAATAGAGAATGCAGGAGTAGGGGTTCAAGAAAATTGGAATCCTCTAATTTTGCTCAAGCTTTACAAGGGTGATAGAAAATCTGCTGATATTCTAGTTAGATATTAGACTTAATATAGTTTAGAGTCACGTTCACCACATTATTTCATGTAACCTTTTTCTAACATAATGAAAATCCACCATTTCTTGTGAGGATACAACTATGTTATCTTACTGCTGCAAAATGCCATCTATTATGTGACTTATTATCAAAAAATAGACCTGTAATTCTAGTCTTCCCCATCTTCAGTTGTTAAAACAATCAAATATACTTGCATTTACAGGCTCCTCCACCATGGAACTATTATTATCCACTTCTGCTATCCTTGCAATATTCTTTGATTGATTTGCTAATAACTTAATTTCTCATTTTGTCATCTTGCAGACATTTTATGCTAATTGTATTTAATGGACTGTGAGCTACTGAAATATTTAGAGCCATTGCTAGTAAATGCAAAATATGCTTACTGATAGAATATAAAAATAAGCAATTGGTAAACCAATGAAGATATACATTATCTGGGATCATTGAGCTTATAAAAGTTTAATGGAGGCTAGAAGAAATATCTCATTACCATTCTAAGAAACTAAAAAAAAAATAGTGCTGGG
Source organism: Panthera uncia (assembly GCF_023721935.1). NCBI lineage: Eukaryota > Metazoa > Chordata > Mammalia > Carnivora > Felidae > Panthera > Panthera uncia. The sequence goes on along the minus strand of NW_026057582.1, from coordinate 56,720,089 downwards.
CAGATTGATGTAGCAAACTAATATTTGAATATACTGGAAATCATCATGTTATTCACTGATAACTTTTAAATTTATTATAGCAAACATTACTATGTTCCCACGGTTGGTTGATTTTACAACCAAATCTCATCATACTTGACTACAACCAAAGCTAGTTTTCTCTTCATTTACCTTTTCTGTCATTTAATGAAATCCTTTTAAGCATGTTTGTTGGCATTAGTATGAATAACTTCTATTCAATGTAGACGTTATAGATGTTTACCTTTGTTAGTTTGCTTTAAATATATATATATATATATATATATATATATATATATATATATATAAACTTTTGGTTTCATTATTTTATTTTGTTTATTGTGATAAAAATTGTTAAATTATAGAGTTCTTAAAGCTGTTTCACCTGAGATTTTTAATTTTTTTTTTTTTTTATTTTACACTTTGCCTCCATCTGTTCTGAGATTTTGTTGGACATAACATAATACAAGTAGGCAAATAAGGGTGATATACGCGGCAAGAAAAAATACTTCTGTGTGATTCTTAAGGTGTATTAAGATGAAGTAATTTAGTGTCAAGGAATAGTAGAAAATAAGTTTTGATAATGAATAGTAATTAAAACCACTTATTCATACGTATAACATGTTTAAATGTTACCTCCAATATTTAAAACAAAACTATGGCTAAGTACAATTGTCTTCATTTTGCAATTCAGTTAATCCAGGATACAAACATGCTAGTGACTAAAAGCTAGAGGAGTCAAAAGGGGGATTTTCCTTATGTCTCTGATTCTGAAGTCGGTAGTTTACAGTATGCTTCCCTGACCCTCCAGGGTGAAACAATTAGTGCTACCGAGGATTTTAAGGAAGGAGAAGGAGAAAGGCAGGCTATGAAGTGTAGAGTTTAGGCAGTAACAGATGTTTGAGGAATTTGATTAAGGAAGTCATATGATAATCTCAGTATCACAGGCAGATTCAATCTAGCTATGGTGTACAATTGGAATTGGTGTTGGGGAAGGAAGGGAGAAGACAGCTAGCTGGTCATTACTCTAGATATGAGTTGAATATTATATTAAATAGAGATTTGATATATATGAAGGGGAAAAATGATTATAAGATGTTTTTAAAGAAATAGCAACAGGATTTAGTTGTGGGCTGAGTGTAAGTAGAATGGAAGTAAGAGAATTACTCTAAATGTTTACATATTGCAAATGCTCTGAATTCCGTTTTTTGAGTGATTTTGTGCAAAACTATTTTCTCTGTCCTGTTGACTTTAGAGGATTCTTATAGAAATTCTAGGACGTAAAGGTCTACAAAAGTGTTTTATAAACAGTAAAAGCCCAACAAATATAATGTGACTTTTGTACTATGACTTTAAAAAATTACCAAAAAGAGTTATTAAAAATGAATTTCCACCTCTGTAGCAAGTCTGAGGGAATCAATATTATTCAAGTAAATGACATTTTGGTGAATCTTCAAATTATATTCATATTCCATTGTCAGCATTTTCTCTCTCTGAAGCAAATGCAAAAGATAACACATTTCTACTTCCAGCAGAGAGTCTAAAATATAATGAGTATAAGAGAAAGTCACAGAAGTCAGAACGGAATCAAGTTTTCATATTAAGTCTGCATATTTTGGCTAAGGCAAATAATTGCTGTTGTAGCACAGTGTTATAATAAGGGCAGAAATGTGTTATGTGTTGTAGACATGATTAACCTATTGTCATAAACATTTTAGGGAGATTCTTCATTGTTGGTTCTTCTGGGACCTTGAGATATTCACATCCATTGATTTTCTTGAGGTGAAACAGTCTGTAATTTAGTCAAGTCCAAAGTTGTTTTCAAGATGTGTACAGACCTGTTGGATGGACAAGAAATTTGAGATGTAGGCTAGACTTAAAAGACAACAGAACTTCTGAGAGAGATTTTCTGTAAGTGAGAAGGTTTGGAGTGTGGGCCACACTCAACAGCAAGCCTCAATGGAAGGAGAGCAAATTTATTCCACATATATTTTAGAAGCTGTTTCTTGCCATTTCCTCGTTTAGCCCATCTCTGCAAGGTCAATGGAACATACAGAAGAGAGAGAGTGCAGAATAAAGAAAATAATAGGTGGGAGCAACAATATTAGTAGAGAGGAGCCCACTGAAAGGGCTGTTAAACAGAAAGGAAAGGGCTCAATAATTCAGAAAAGACTTGTATAAGCACAGTGTATAGTGAGTAAATGACTAGGTGCAGAAGCTGGGGCCAGTGGGCCACAAAGATAAGGAACAGCAAGAACAGGACTAGAGCAATGGCAGAGGATTAAATATATTCTAGATTTCCCTCTCCTTCTCTGGTCACCTGGAAATTCCTCAGGAGAGTAATGTGGAGGAGAATGAGAATAAGACTGGATTCTTTACTAAAATAGTGGATGAGTGTTAAATCCATGAAATTGGGAGTGTTACTTTAAATGTGATACACCAGTGATCTATGGAAGGCGAGGGCAGAAAGATAGTTTAAAAAGCTGAGGTTCATACAGTTGTTATATTACAATCCCATTTTATAATGTATAGTATTTTAAATTGAAAACAAAATCTCAGTCAGTAAAATCAAATAGTTGTTATTGTACCTACTACAATTTTTATTCTCTTTAGGCAATGTCTGTATATCTTCTAAAATTTTAGAGAAAGAAAATTAGTCCACTAAATTGTCTTGTTATTTAAAAAGTTGTTTTCTGTATGATGGCAAAGTCCCACTTTTTTCTAAATATAAAATTTTGAGGGGGACTTATCTCTATGGTTCTTGGTCTCTTCCCAGAGTTATGTTAAGTTTACTAATCTTTTCAAAGAACTAAGTTCTGGATGATCCCTTTATTGTGTATTACCCTGTTATATTAATTTAATTTTTCCTTTTATTTCCTTTTATTTGCCCTTTTATTTGCTTTCTATTTTATTGGTTTCTTCAGTCATTAATATTTAACATCTTTATATTTTAATATAATAATTTAATGCTGTATATTTTTTCACAAAGTACAGATGTTGATGCATCCTACACAGTTTGATGTGTCATATTTTCACTGGCATTCAGTTACAAATGTTATCTTTTTATTTTGGTTTTTTGGACATATGTAGTATTGAGAGGTTATTATTTATATCTGCTATTATAGCTCCTGTTATTCTTACTATGTCTTATTAATATTGCCTCAATATCTTAAGCAGTCTATGTTTTTATTATAGTGCATCTAGGTAAAGATGTTTTATTTGTTCTGACTGGACATCTCTGTGCTTCTTGATTCTGAAAAAATAAGTCTTTTGTTTATTTTGGAAAACATCCTCAATTACTATCTTCTCAAATATTGTTTCTTCTCCTAATATTTTTTTACCTTTGTCTTGAAAATGTAATTAGAAGTTGTTGGACTTCTCTTTCAAAAACTCTTTGTCTCAGTTGCATTTGGTGTAACGTTTTGCTTCCATCTTTTAGTAATTAATTTTGTCTTCATTTAGGTCTAAATTCAGATGTTATATTTCTTTCTTGATTTTTTTTAATGTTTTTATCTTATTTTTGAAAGCAAGAGAGTGAGCAAGTGCGTGGGGGAGGGCAGAAGGAGAGGCAGACACAGAATCCAAGCAGGCTCCAGGCTCTGAGCTGTCAGCACAGAGCCGGGCTTGAATCCACAAACCGTGAGATCATGACCTGAGCCAAAGTTAGACTTAAATGACTGAGCCACTCAGATGCCTCTGTATTTCCTCTTTAGAAGTTGTATTTTTTTTTTCAGGTAATTATGTATTTATTTATTTTTCTTTCTTTATTTTTTAATATGAAATTTATTGTCAAATTGGTTTCCACACACCAGTGCTCATCCTAGCAGGTGCCCTCCTCGATACCCATCACCAACTTTCCGCTCCCTTCCACCCCCCATCAACCCTCAGTTTATTCTCAGTTTTTAAGAGTCTCTCATGGTTTGCCTCCCTCCCTCTCTAACCTCTTTTTTTTCCCCTTCCCCTCCCCCATGGTCTTTTGTTAAGTTTCTCAGGATCCACATAAGAGTGTAAACATATGGTATCTGTCTTTCTCTGTATGACTTATTTCACTCAACATAACACTCTCCAGTTCCATCCATGTTGCTACAAAAGGCCATATTTCATTCTTTCTCATTGCCACGTAGTATTCTATTGTATATATAAACCACAACTTGTTTATCCATTCATCAGTTGATGGACATTTAGGCTCTTTCCATAATTTGGCTGTTGTTGAAAGTGCTGCTATGAACATTGGGGTACAAGTGCCCCTATGCCTCAACACTCCTGTATCTCTTGAGTAAATTCCTAGCAATGCTATTGCTGGGTCATACGGTAGATCTATTTTTAATATTTTGAGGAACCTCCACCCTATTTTCCAGAGCGGCAGCACCAGTATGCAATCCCACCCGCAGTGCAAGAGGGTTCCCGTTTCTCCACAACCTCTCCAGCAGCTGTAGTCTCCTGATTTGTTCATTTTAGCCACTCTGACTGGCATGAGGTGATATCGCAGTGTGGTTTTGATTTGTATTTCCCTGATGAGAAGTGACATTGAGCATCTTTCATGTGGCTGTTGGCCATCTGAATGTCATCCTTAGAAAAGTGTCTATTCATGTCTTCTGCCCATTTCTTCACTGGATTGTTTGTTTTTTGGGTGTGGAGTTTGGTGAGTTCTTTATAGATTTTGGATACTAGCCCTTTGTCTGATATGTCATTTGCAAATATCTTTTCCTGTTTCATCCATTGCCTTTTTGTTTTGTTGATTGTTTCCTTTGCAGTGCAGAAGCTTTTTATCTTCATGAACCCCAATAGTTAATTTTTGCTTTTAATTCCCTTGCCTTTGGGGTTGTGTCAAGTAAGAAATTGCTGCGGCTGAGGTCAGAGAGGTCTTTTCCTGCTTTCTCCTAGGGTTTTGATGGCTTCCTGTCTCACATTCAGGTCCTTTATCCATTTTGAGTTTATTTTTGTGAATGGTGTAAGAAAGTAGTCTAATTTCATTCTTCTGCATATTGCTGTCCAGTTCTCCCAGCACCATTTGTTAAAGAGACTGTCTTTTTTCCATTGGATATTCTTTCCTGCTTTGTCAAAGATTAGTTGGCCATACTTTTGTGGGTCCGATTCTGAGTTCTCTATTCTGTTCCACTGGTCTGTGTGTCTGTTTTTGTGCCAATACCATGCTGTCTTGATGATTGCAGGTTTGTAGTAGAGGCTAAAGTCTGAGATTGTGATGTCTCCCGCTTTAGTCTTCTTCTTCAATATTACTTTGGCTATTCGGGGTCTTTTGTGGTTCCATACAAATTTTAGGATTGCTTGTTCTAGCTTCGAGAAGAATGGTGGTGCAATTTTGATTGGGATTGTAATGAATGTGTAGATTGCTTTGGGTACTATTGACATTTTCTTGACAAAGAATATTGACAATATTCTTCCAATCCATGAGCACGGAATGTTTTTCCATTTCTTTGTATCTTCTTCAATTTCCTTCATAAGCTTTCAATGGTTTTCAGCATACAGATCTTTTACATCTTTGGTTAGATTTATTCCCAGATATTTTATGATTCTTGGTGCAATTATGAATGGGATCAGTTTCTTTATTTGTCTTTTTGTTGCTTCATTATTTGTGTATAAGAATGCAACTGATTTCTGTACGTTAATTCTGTATCTTGTGACTTTGCTGAATTCATGTATCAGTTCTAGTAGACTTTTGGTGGAGTCTATTGGGTTTTCCATGTATAATATCATGTCATCTGCAAAAAGTGAAAGTTTTTGGTGAGTTCTTTATAGATTTTGGATACTAGCCCTTTGTCTGATATGTCATTTGCAAATATCTTTTCCTGTTCCATCCGTTGGGTTCCAGTTGAAAGCTTGACTGGAAAAGCTTTGCCAGTTTTGATGCCTTTGATTTCCTTTTGTTGTCTGATTGCTGATGCTATAACTTCCAACACTTTGTTAAACAACAGTGGTGAGAGTGGATATCCCTGTCGTGTTCCTGATCTCAGGGGGAAAGCTTTCAGTTTTTCCCCATTGAGGATGATATTAGCTGTGGGCGTTTCATAAATGGCTTTTATGATCTTTAAGTATGTTCCTTCTATCCCGACTTCCTTAAGGGTTTTTATTAAGAAAGGATGCTGAATTTTGTCAGATGCTTTTTCTGCATCAATTGACAGGATCATATGGTTCTTATCTTTTCTTTTATTAATGTGATGTATCACATTGATTGATTTTCAAATGTTGAACCAGCCCTGCATCCCAGGAATGAATCCCACTTGATCATGGTAAATGATTCTTTTTATATGCTGTTGAATTCAATTTGCTGTATCTTGTTGAGAATTTTTGCATCTATGTTCATCAGGGATATTGGCCTGTAGTTCTCTTTTTTTGCTGGGTCTTTGTTTGGTTTGGGAATCAAAGTAATGCTGGCTTCATAGAATGAGTCTGGAAGTTTCCTTCCATTTCTATTTTTTGGAACAGCTTGAGAAAGATAGTTATTATCTCTACTTTAATTGTCTGGTAGAATTTCCCAGGGGAGCCATGTGGTCCTGGACTCTTATTTGTTGGGAGATTTTTGATAACTGATTCAATGTCTTCACTGGATTTGGGCTGTTCAGGTTTTCCATTTCTTCCTGTTTGAGTTTTGGAAGTGTGTGGGTGCTTAAGAATTTTTCCATTTCTTCCAGGTTGTCCAGTTTGTTGGCATATAATTTTTCATAATATTCCTGATAATTGCTTGCATTTCTGAGGGATTGTTTGTAACAATTCCATTTTTATTCATGATTTTATCTATTTGTGTCATTCCCTTTTCTTTTTGGGAAGCCTGGCTAGAGGTTTATTCATTTTGTTTATTTTTTCAAAAAACCAACTCTTGGTTTCATTGATCTGCTCTACAGTTTTTTTAGATTCTATATTGTTTATTTCTGCTCTGATCTTTATTATTTCTCTTCTTCTGCTGAGTTTGGGGTATCTTTGCTGTTCTGCTTCTATTTCCTTTAGGTGTGCTGTTAGATTTTGCTTTTCGGATTTTTCTTGTTTCTTGAGATAGGCCTGGATTGCAATGTATTTTCCTCTCAGGACTGCTTTCACTGCATCCCAAAGCATTTGGATTGTTGTATTTTCATCTTCATTTATTTCCACATATTTTTTACTTTCTTCTCTAATTGCCTGGTTGACCCATTCATTGTTTAGTAGGGTCTTCTTTAACCTCCATGCTTTTGGAGGTTTTCCAGACTTTTTCCTGTGGTTGATTTAAGTTTCATAGTATTGTGTTCTGAAAATGTGCATGGTATGATCTCAATTCCTTTATACTTATGAAGGGCTGTTTTATGACCCAGTATGTGATCTATCTTGGAGAATGTTCCATGTGCACTCAAGAAAAAAGTATATTCTGTTGCTTTGGGATGCAGAGTTCTAAATATATCTGTCAAGCCCATCTGGTCCAATGTATCATTCAGGACCCTTGTTTCTTTATTGATTCTGTGTCTAGATGATCTATCCATTGTTGTAAGTGGGGTATTAAAGTCCCCTGCAATTACCACATTCTTATCAATAAGGTTGCTTATGTTGTGATTAATTGTTTTACATATTTGGGGGCTCCTGTATTCAGCACATAGACATTTATAATTGTAGCTCTTCCTGATGGATAGACCCTGTAATTATTATATAATGCCCTTCTTCATCTCTTGTTACAGCCTTTAATTTAAGTCTAGTTTGTCTAATATAAGTATGGCCACTCCAGCTTTCTTTGGACTTCCAGTAGCATGATAGATAGTTCTCCATTCCCTCACTTTCAATCTGAAGGTGTCCTTGGGTCTAAAATGAGTCTCTTGTAGATAGCAAATAGATGTGTCTCATTTTTTTATCCATTTTGATACCCTATGTCTTTTTGTTGGAGCATCTAGTCCATTTACATTCAGTGTTATTATTGAAAGATATGGGTTTAGAGTCCTTGTGATGTCTGTAGGTTTCATGCTTGTAGTGATGTCTATGGTACTTTGTGGTCCTTGCAACATTTCACTCACAGAGTCCCTCATAGGATCTCTTGTAGGGCTACTTTAGTGGTAATGAATTCCTTTAGGTTTTGTTTTTTTGGAAAACTTTATCTCTCCTTCTGAATGACAGACTTGCTGGATAAAGGATTCTTGGCTGCATATTTTTTCTCTTTATCATATTGAAGATTTCATGCCATTCCTTTCTGGCCAGCCAAGTTTCAGTAGATAGGTCTGCTACTACTGTTATGTGTCTACCTTTGTAAGTTAGGGCTGTTTATCCCTAGCTGCTTTCAGAACTCTCTCTTTACCTTGTATTTTGCCAGTTTCACTATGATATGTCATGCAGAAGATGGATTCAAGTTATGTCTGAAGGGAGTACTCTGTGCCTCTTGGTTTTCAATGCCTGTTTCCTTCCCCACATCAGGGAAATTCTCAGCTATGATTTGTTCAAGTGCACCTTCAGCCCCTTTCTGTCTCTCTTCTTCTGGAATTCCTATGATACGGATATTGTTCCATTTGATTGTTTCACTTAGTTCTCTAATTCTCCCCTCATACTCCTGGATTTTTTTATGTCTCTTTTTCTCAGCTTCCTCTTTTTACATAATTTTATCTTCTAATTCACCTATTCTCTCCTCTGCCTCTTCAATCCATGCTATGGCCACCTTCATTTTATTTTGCACCTCATTTATAGCATTTTTTTAATTCCTCATAACTATTTCTTAGTCCCTTGATCTCTGTAGCAATAGATTCTCTGCTGTCCTCTATATGTTTTTCAAGCCCAGCAATTAATTTTTTGACTAGTATTCTAAATTATTTTTCGATTATTTGCTTAAATTGGTTTTGATCAATTCATTAGCTGTTGCTACTTTCTGGAGTTTCTTTTGAGGAGAATTCTTCAGTTTCGTCATTTTGGGTAGTCCCTGCAGTAGCTCCAAACTGCTGGGGAATTCCCTTGTGTTGTGACACTTGTGTTGGTGGGTGGGGCTGCAGTCAGATCTGATGTCTGCCCCCAGCCCACCACTGGGGTCACAGTCAGACTGGTGTGTACCTTATCTTTCCCTCTCCCCAGGGCAGGACTTGCTGTGGAGTGGTGTGGCCCCTGTCTGGGATGCTTGCACACTGCCAGGCTTGTGGTGCTGGTTTCATGGGATCTAGCCAAGGGTGTATTAGCCAGGGTGGATCCACAAGGTGTACAGGGGTGGGAGGGGCAGGCTTAGCTAGCTTTGCCATCAGTGGTCCCCTGCGGGAGGGGACCTGCAGCACCAGGAGGGAGGCAGGCCCGTCGGAGGGATGGATCCATAGAAGCACAGCGTTGGGTGTTTGCGTGGTGCAAGCAAGTTCAGTGATGGAAACTGGTTCTTTTTGGAATTTTGGCTGGGTATATGGGAAAGGGAAATGGCACTCACCAGCACCTTCATACCCCCAATGATCTGTGTCCTTCTGGGGCTTAACAACTCTCCTTCCCGCCAGTCCCTTTAGCATGCACTGCCTCTCTACCCTTCCTACCCTCTTCCATGGGCCTGTTGTCTATGCTTCCCTCTGGAGAGTGCATTCTGTTAGCCTTCTGGCAGTTTTCTGGGTTATTTAGGCAGATGTGGGTGGAATCCAAGCGACCAGCAGGATGAGGTGAGCCCAGTGTCTTCCTATGCCGCCATCTTCCTCTATCCCAGAAGTTGTATTTCTAAATTGTATCTCGTAATTTTAACAATCTTCTCCTACTTATCTTTTTTAAATTTCCTCTTTACCTCTTTAAGTATGTACATACTACTTGTTGTATATCTTTTAACTGATAATACTGATATCTAAAGCATCTTAGATTTGGACTGAAGTTTTAATTAAAAAAAATATTTTTGTAAATTGTGTAAATTTAGTTTTTCCATCCACTCAGTGAGTGGGCTTTGGACCCTAATACCCAAGGAACGATGTCATTTTATTTCAAATCATAGCCAAGGCTTACCTAGACAAAATTTCTGTTTTTGTCTGAAGTTTGATGGATTGACTAATTTAGATTACTCCTCTTTGCAGGGATGCAGATACTTGTCTTATCCTTTTTACATGACCATCAAAAACAAAAATTCAATCTACTATATATTATAGGTACCCTCAAAGTATTCTGCAGATACTCTTCCCTGGATTCACTTCATAACTGGATATTATCTTTTTTTATCACTGCTGTAATAAATTACCACAAACTTTGAGGCGTTGTTACACAATATAAATTTATTATTTTGCACTATTATAGTGGTCACAAATCTGACCCAGGCTGCAGTGGGTTAATATTAGGAACGCATTCCTTTCTGCAGGCTCTGAGGAGGCATCCATTTCCTTGGCTTGTGACCCTCTTTCTTCATCTTCTAGGACAGGAACATTTCATGTCTCTGACTCTTTATTTTTATATATTCTTCTAACTATAGCTGAGAAAGGTTTTCTGCTTTTAAGTACTCAGATTGGTTCCACCTGGATAATCCAGGGTAAACTCCCCATCTCTAGGTCCATTACCTTAAACATATCTACAAAACCCCTTTTACCATGTAAGATAGCATATTCACAAATTCCAGGGATTAGGACATGAACATTTTTGGAGGCCATTACTCTGTTTACCACACTGTCCTGAGACCTTCTCTTATTTGGTGCAAGTTTACTCATACATTAAAAACAAACAAACAAACAACAAAAGAAAACATTGAATTAGAATTTTACATTGTTACTAAGTGGGAGAATATAGAATATATGATGACAAAATGGCAGAAAGAGAAACTGTTGGGTGCTTTCCAAGATCCCATGTCCTCATCCATCACCTATAATTACCACCCACAAACTGATAGCTAAATTGATTGTATGAAGCAAATACTAGAGGAAAACACTTTGGTAATATACATCATAATCTCACCAACAACCCTAAATGGTGAGAGATTTCCTTGTTGCATTCTAATGAAAGCCTAACACAAGATAATTCACAGGATTTTACCAATTCACCTCAGCAGTCCAGAGAACATAGACAGTATTTGGTGCTGACACCTGCCACCCTCTTAAGAATTCCTTGTATGCTGCAGAAATGTTTATACTTTATTCTAACTAGTGTCAGGCACCATGGGAACACATTTGCTTGTGAGATGTCCTTTTAATATTATTCTTGCATGTGCTATCTTTATCATGTCAGAACTTAAAATGTGCTACCTGAGGTTCATCAAAATAATGTAGATCAAGGAAGAAACTCCACTTGTTTCTGACTATGCCAGAATCAAGCTACTTAGGGAAGTGGAGATGGCTTGAAATCCACTGTGAGACTGAACACAAATCTTTTTGTTGTTGTTGTTTAAGTTTATTTGTTTTGAGAGAGACAGAGACAGCTAGGGGAGGGGCATTGAGAGAGGGAGAGAGAGAGAATCCCAAGCAGGCTCCTCACTGTTAGCATGGAGCCCGATGTGGGTCTTGAACTCACAAAACCACAAGATTATGTCCTGAGTCCAAGCCAAAAGTTAGACTTTCAACTGACTGAGCCACTCAGGTGCCCCTGAACACAATTCTTAATAAGAAATTCTCCATAATCACAGGGAGAGGAAAACACAGCAGTAATGTATTTAGTGTCACAAAAGGTAAAATAAAGTATAAAATTTGATGTGTTGGAAATTAAATACCCTCAAGTGTTCTGGATTATAATTATGTCATATAAATAAATGTCATATATGAAGAGATTAAAGACATTTAAGACAAATACACTATTAGTGACTTTAAATGGTACTGTAGTCACTTAGGATAATGAATGTAAGAAAAATGAGATCAATTAAGTTTTGAAACTGCTTAGAATAATGGGAATGTACCCTAGAGGTTACTTCTTAACAAAAAAAGAAGAGGTGGTGTGGCCTTCAAAGGAGAAAATTCTTGGAGAGACAACAAAGATAATAAATAATGAAATAAATATAAGAGGAGCCAACAGGTTCTAGGCTTGATGTAAAATCCAGGTATTGTAATTAATTTCAATCTGATAAATATAACTGTCACAGAAGGTTTTTATAAACTGTCAAATAGTTTCCTGAGCAAATCACAATAGGTTAGATAATTACTTTAAATATATCATTTCAATGCAAATAATTTTTATCATTGATCTTTGTATTCAATGTGAATATTTATGTGTACAATTAGCTTTGCTTTTCTTTTCATACAAAAATAGAATTATTTTCACTTTTTGTTACTGTAGAGTTTCTTTTCTTCTTCTTTTTTTTTTTTAACATTGTTTTCATCAAAAAAGCTGAAGTACCAGCTATTGATTGCGTGACTGTAATTGATCTGGCAGTGGAAAGTGGAATTTTTCCAGTTGACGCAGTGATTAGAATTGATTTAGCAGTAGAACTCATAAAAGAGTCAATAAAATACAGAGAATAAGGCAACAACTGCTCTTACAAAAGACTGTAATTCAATTACAGCACTCAGCTCTACTTACCTTAATTAATCTAGTCAGCGTTCAGCAGGAGACTGAAATTGCTATTTCAGGTTGGCTCTCTAGAAGACGCAGAGCTCTTAGAAAAAGAGTCATTCTCCATAGGGGTTTTAAAATCAAGTCACATATTTACTGTGTCTTTTTACTTCACTTTCCTATTAGGCCCAGCTTCCTAAAAATAGTAAGTTGTGTATTTGCTCCATGGTGTTAGTAGTGATAACATTCTAAGAAGCTTTATATTGTTAAAGGTATGCTATCTTTAGAAGTTCTTAATAGTTATTGACAACATAGTGTCATATAATGTGTTTAACTCTGTTCCCCAATATCTTTGTGTACTATTCAGAATTGTAAGACATATTTCCTGTATTATATTTCTCTGTTTTTATTACAGGCTAGTGATTATTTAGGATATCTTTCCTAATTTTTTATGTCTTTCCTACTGTTAACAATTTTTGTTCTTCCTCTTTTCTGCAGTATTCCTTCTTTCTTCATTGTTTTTATCAGTTCTGATTTTATGTCTGACTCATCTAATGTTTTATCTTGTTTTATTATTTTGTCAAAGTTATTACACATGGTTCAGCTGTTTTACTTCTTAAAAGGTATAAATAAGTTCTCAAGATGTATGAAATTATTTGATGATAAACTCTTAATGAAGCCTACAATTCATATAAACTCTTATTTAAAATTAATTTAAATTTTATCAGAGTAATAAATGTATATGGTTGAAGATATCCTAGTTCCAAATTGCTTATAATGAAAAATAGGAATCACTTCTATCTAACTCATATCTACCCTTCCTACTGTTTGCCAAGAAAATGGTAACATTTTTCACTTTTGAAAGTTTCCATCAATATATCTTAAAACCTTCTTATACTATTATTTTTGGCTCATACATTTTATTTTTTTATGTTTACTTATTAACTTTGGTGGGGGGTGGGGGGAGGATAGAGAGACAGAGACAGAGAATCCCAAGCAGGCCCTGCACTGTCAGCACAGAGCTCAATGCCCCTGGTGAGATCATGACCTGAGTCGAAATCAAGTCAGATGCTCGACTCCAACTGAGCCACCAAGGTGCCCCTGACTCATACGTTTTAGATAAATGTTAATTTTCTGCCATATAATTGAAAAATACATCTCTCTTTCACCATCAGCCATTTTTATTTTTCCTCCAATTCTTACAACATTTTTGTCAGAACTCTTGTTTAAATTCATAGTCAGTGACCTGTACTAATGCAATGATACTCAAACTGTTGGGGATACAACAGAATAAGGAATGCATGTAGGAAAGAAAATCAATGCACTTCTTTCCTGGAGAAAATCTTGTATGAAAAAAGAACACCTGTGGAAAAAAAACAGTGTGCTCTTTCATGCAGTTGATTTGCTTAAACAAATTTGGCTGAAGCTACTTACTCTTTGCTACTTGAGAATACACAGATTGAGGACTGGCAGCCAGATCAGGGAACCATATTTTGAATAGCAGTGTTAGTATACTATAATTTTTAAGTTATAAAACCTTTTTTCCTTGAATTAAGCATTATTTCACTTTTCCCTCATTTGCTTACTTTAATCTTTTTAGAATCCAAAACTTCTGTCAAAAATTTTTCAAATACCAATACTTTTTAATCTGAAACATCAATAATCTGTCATTTGAAATTACTATTTTTTAATAGTCTTTCTCACACACTTCTCTGACTTCCTGCTGCAATATGGATTGAGAGCTCTCTCCACCTGTCACAAGTCTTCATTTTGGTATTTCCTTCACTCCCTGACTCTTGTGAATTCTGTCTCCTAAATTTTAGATCTTCTCTTTTTCATTAATTCTTTCATTTTGCTGACTAACAAAATCACTTTTTAAGACCTTCCTAATTTGGCTGTGAATAGAATTCTAGGATGAAGTTATATTCCCTGAGAATTCTGAAGGTTTATTTCCAGTGTCTTCCAGGATATTGTACAGTCTTGAGCTTGTTGATGCCATCCTGCTTACTGTTTGTGTGTGTTTGCGTGTTTTTGGTTCTTTTTCAAAGTTTGTTACAATTTGAGGTTTCTCACTGATGTGATCTATATCCACTCATTTAACTGGCAGTTAAGTTTGCCTATTCATTAATTACATTTGGATTTTAAGTCTTGGACATGTTTTTGTAATATTCCCCTCATAGCATGTTTCTTTCTGTTTTCTGTCCTCTTTCTTTTTGCAGCTCCTGTAATGAAACTCCATATCTTTTTATACTAATTTTGTTTCTTAATTTTATCTCCCCGCTGTTTTTTTTTTTAATTATTTTTTAAGCTTTTAAAATTTTAGGCATCCGATCATATTTTTAAATCTGGAAGTTCTTTCTTGTTCTATTATTTTATAATCTTGTTTTGTGGACAAAATGCCTCTTGTTTTTAATCTTTCTAAGCATATAAACCATGGATTTGGCTTTTAAAAAGATATTTTCTACTCGCTAAATTTTTATATTTCTTTCATGTTTCCTGCGTTTTTAAATTTCCTTGTCTGCTTTGATTCTCCTTTTTATGACAGAGGTTTTTTCTGAAATATCTCATGATATCTGGCGGAGCATTTATACTTAAAAATATGGCATTAAATAGATTAGAATTGATATTGCCATGACCAAAGTTTTATTAGGTGAATGGTTCTGTTGTAGGATGATTCAGAGACAAGCCAGCTTTTCCAGTGAGATGCTCTCAAGGATCAGCATTTTTTAAAAATTATTGCTTTTTAGCTGTTTAGTTTCAGTAGTCTGGTATCTTATATTGGAATAGCTCACTGCCAGCATTTTGTGTGTAAGACACGTGAACTCTGTTCGTGATAGTTCATCAACTGTTTTGGAAGAGAGAGGGTAATTAGTGGTCCTGTTTCAACACAGAACTTTCACACATTTCCTGACCTTTAACCCTTTTCCTGACCACTGCTTGCATGGTATGTGAAAGTCCTAATTGTCAGACCTTCAGAGTATGGTTAGGTAATATTGTGTCCCTTTGTTTTCATCTCTCTCACTCCAAACATTAAGTTTATAATTTCTTTCATAACTTAAAACAGATTCTGCCAAATATTCCCTTTTTCCAAAATTTACTGAAATCCGACATCTGTTTTTTAAAATATTTTTATTTTTTTTTTTATTTTTATTTTTAAAAAATTTTTTTTAACGTTTATTTATTTTTGAGACAGAGAGAGACAGAGCACAAATGGGGGAGGGTCAGAAAGAGAAGGAGACACAGAGTCTGAAACAGGCTCCAGGCTCTGAGCTGTCAGCACAGAGCCCGACACAGGGCTCAAACTCATGGACCGTGAGATCATGACCTGAGCCGAAGTCGGACGCTCAACCGACTGAGCCACGCAGGCGCCCCCAAAATATTTTTATTATATGTATACGCAATACTTTCTTTTATTCTTTCCTACTGTCAGGTTAGTGGCTTTTTGAAAGGAAAGAGAGAAATGCATGCAGTCGTTCTGCCGTCTTCAATTAATAGTCTACAGACCTGTTCATGTGGTTATTTCACATAATTTCACATATATTTAAATCTAAGCATGATCGTGTTTTTGATTGCTTTTAGATCATGAAATAAATAAAACCACAGAAATGCATACAGTTGTTACTTCCAAGTTGTTACTTTGTACCTGTCAGTATGAAAACTCAAAAATGATTGACCATGATAGTCACAGAATCATCAGAATCATTAGTGACTTCAGTCTTATGATCATATGTAAAATTTCCTTGGTTGGAGTAAATAAATGTATTGAAGAATTATACATTTATGCACATAACTCTGTAAGTAACTTATTTTACCTACATATATATAGTTACGTATGTATTATTTTCTTACTAAAACACTTATCTTTGAAAATTACTTGCCTTTTATTTGTTGACAAACCTCTTTCCCTAGAAAAGGTGGCGAGGGTTACTTTTCTCTCCAGATATGTGGAGAGAACTGTTGAAGAAACTTACTAGTGTATTATACAATCTTTGTAGAATTTTGTGTCTTCTAGTGAATACTTGGTAAGGCTTAGAATAATTCTTTTTTTTTTTTTTTTACTTGGCTTCAGATAGAACTGAAACTTAAATTCATTTTAAACTCAGGGAGAATGGATACCCCAAATACCTGGCAGTTAGAATCTCAGTGAAGGAGCTAATCCTAGAATTTTTATAAAGCTATTTCTAACTCAGTACTCTTTTTTTAAAGCAATCTTAGAATCTCAGGCATGACAGATGTCTGCAAAGCCCTAATGTAATTCCCCAAGTGCCTACTATAATAAAAGGACAATGGTAGGTATTTGAAGTAGAGTTAGAAGAAGAAGATGATTCAGACACAAATCCTACTTCTAAAGTCCTTACAGTTACATGTAAGGGGCATATTGGAAAAGATGTCCCTGAGAATTTCAGTCTGAAATATAAATATTTTTATATATAAATATATAAATATATATATATATATTTATGTATCACACATACATATATGTATATATATATACATATATATATATACATATATATACATGTATGTATGTAAAAACCTGTGAAATGATTTTCAAACTGAAATTATGAGGTTTGTCATAAAAGAATGGAAGGAAAATGTATTCTCTCACATAGTGTATGTGTGTGTGTGTGTGTGTGTGTGTACACACACATAGTCATTCTCCTTGAATAACAATTTTAAGAATAAGCATAGATGTTTAGAGTCACACATTATGCATTGTTTCAGTGGATTAAATTCATCTACCTTTCTGAATTCCCTGGGTTCCCTTGCTCAGTAGATAAGAGGGAAGGAAAATGTAGTTTTCTGCTATTTATACTGACTAATGCCCCATAGTAACATTAGAAGTATTTAAAGGAGAACATGAACATAAAAGAGCATATAAAATGGTGAGTGAAGCAAGATGAAAAATGAAATATTTACAGATAAATTTCTTATATGACTTTGAACAATTTTGTTGGCTCAATTTCAATTCAACCTTTGATTCATGTGGTTACATGTTTTGTATTTGATAGAGGTCAAGTCAGAACTCATCAGTATAATTGCTTAGCTTATATCATAGTTCATTTTCTGCCTTTGAAACTGTTATTTCCTTAGAATTTCCTTGTTAAGACCACAGAAACTACATTTGAAACAGCCAAAGACATCTCCTTGATTCTCCCACTAAATCTAAATATTTAATCTCCTCATTAAAGAAACAAAATAGTACTCCCCTTGTGGCAGTCAGAACATAAACTGCTTATTGGGAAGAGAATATGCCTTCTGCAATGAGACTTTAAATATAAGACCTGATGTAAGCTTGCTCATTTCCACTCCCTCTGACCTAACTGAAGCTCCATCCCCTCTTATCAACATTAATTTTTTAATCTGTAAATCTATCCATCTTTTAGTGCTGAATTTTCTATCTTTATATTATCGGCATACTCACTTTGAGAAAATGTATTCAGTCATACTAAGTTTATTTTGTAAATCCAAAGAAAGCCCAAACTCTTTTTTATGGCAAACCGATTTGTACATTCTTTTTTCTACCCTCATTTCCCCCTCTGTTCCTCCCTTTATCCTCTCTAGGAACTCTACAAACTGGTCACCACTGCACTACCTAAATGTGTTTGAATTTTCTCCTCAAGCCCCAGCCTCTGCTCATGTTGTTTCTCAATCAGTATCTTCTCTCCTTCTCATGTATTCTTTAAACCATTCAGTTAGGGCCACCTGGGTGGCTCAGTCGGTTAACTGTCCAACTTCAGCTCAGGTCATGATCTCACAGTTTGTGAGTTCAAGCCCTGCGTTGGGGCTCAGATTCTGTGTCTCCCCCTCTCTCTGCCCCTCCCATGCTCATGTTTTGTCTCTCTCTGTCTCTCAATAATAAATAAACATTAAAAAAGTTTAAACTATTTGATTAAAATATGAAAAACAAAGTAAAAGAAATTTAGCAGGAATGAGCCATTTTAAACTATGATTTCAGGTGCTAAAATGGAGGAGTCCGCAGTCATATTGATCATACAGACATCATTCCAGCAAGTCTGCCTAATTCTCAGTGCGGTTTTCTATGAGTGCAAAATAAATTTTCAAACTATTCTCTTGTTTTATTTTGTTTTGATATATGTGGTAAAAAAGTAATTCTAACTGATACCAAAGTGCTGGAATATAGTGATAAGTAATCTGAGGGTTTTGTTAGGGGAGACTTTTATTAAAAGATGTTTTAATTTACTTATGAAAGATAAATAAGATTCTTTCTTTTAAAGCATGAGAAAAGGCAGGCAGAGAAGTGTGACTGTCTCTGATAATTATTAAGGACATGCATTGAATAAAGATTTTGAAAGATGTCTAAAGCCCTCCAGAGATGAAAAACAAAATAAGACCTACAATAAAATAAAATTCAATTACAATAGTCTTTTTCTCCATCACAACAAGGAAATGCTTTAGATAGAGACAAAGCAGGAAGAAAACAGCCACTTCCCTGAACATCTCCTTTCTTGGGGTTCCATGGGATTTCTAGTAGATTTTTGAAGAAATAACAAATTTTGAAAGACTTTTGGCTTTGATTTTTAAGTATTTTAGGCATCTTGTGGATGTTGTTGAAGAATTTTTTTTAATCTCTTGGGTGCTAATCAGACTATCTTTAGTATTTTAGCATAAATAAGAGAGGTGAAGAAAACTTACAACTCCTTTTCCAGTAATTAGACCAAGATCCTACGTATAGGAAAAAAATCAACTAAATAATAATAAACAAAAGTACACAGTAACAGTTGACTAGAATTGATGCATTCAGCTGTTCCTTGTGTTGTATCTTGGGAGTGTGAACAAGATAGATGGTAGATGTAGTGTAAATGAGCAGCGTGCCTCAAAGACGTTTCACACTAATGCTTTGGATGTGGCAAAACTCTGATGTGTGAGCTCTGTGTGATGTGATGTTTCCAAAACATAGTTTTGGAAAAAGAAAGAAGCTGGATAGTTAGAAATCCCAATAGAAACAGATAGATTAAAAATATAGATTAGGGGGGCACCTGGGTGGCTCAGCCTGTTGAGCATCCACCTTTTAATTTCAGCTTAGGTCATGATCTCATGGTTTGCCAGTTCCAGCACCAGGTTGGGCTCCAAACTCACAGCACAGAGCCTGCTTGGTACTCTCTCTTCCTCTCTGTCACTGTCTTGTGCATGCACATGTTCTCTCTCTCTCTCTCTCTCTCTCTCTCAAAATTAAAAAAAAAAAATGTAGATTGGTACCAGATTTTAAAAGAGCTTGAATGTCATTCTCAGATGTTTAGACAGGTGATGGCAAGTCTTCATAGATATAAACAGAGGCTAAGCATAAACACACTGATTCTATGTTTTAGAAAGATACCTAATAACTGAAATATAAACAAAAACTTGTCAAATTATTTTGCTAAATAATAATTCTAACACAGTCATCATCCTCATTTTTCCATCATGGTATGGAAAATAGGAAAATGTCACCATCTATTATTTTAACAGGTGATTTTCTAAGGATTTATACAAATTAAGCATACAGAAATATCAACTACAAAATTATTACTGTGGCAACTGATGATTATCAGGTTAGATACAACCTAGACCTTTATGTTTATTTTTGAAGTTATTTTATCAAGGTATAGAAATAATTTCAAAATCTTTGGAGCCTATGAGACCCCCTTATTCAAATTATACTTTCAGAGAAATTTTTGTATTAATGGGGAACATTTATGAACATTTATACTCTGTATTGAAGTGAAAAAATTGTTATTCTTCTAAAAGTTCTCAATTTCACACTTTATCAACTCAGATTATCTAAATTAGTTAATAATGCACTATGATATTTCCTTCTACAGATGCAGGTAAGAAGGAATATTGAGCTCGTTCATCTCTTTTTGTATACTGGTTGGTAATTACACATTTGATCTCCAAAATTTCATTTGTTAGCTTTATAGAAGCAAAATTCATCTCTGTAGGAGTTCAGTTTTACCAGCAGAAACTGGAAGAGAGATATACAGAATTAAATCTAGTAGTAGTGAAATAAGTATTTATCATTTATTTTTCTCCCCAGAGGAGAATAGGGATTGGTTTGGAAGAGACTATCACATGTAGGGAAACCATTTATTAATACAATTAATATTGTATAATTGTTAAAAATATTTTTATATTTTAACTTAATTCTCACAGCAATTCTATATAATTTTCCCCAAAAGGAGCAAGGTTTCTGGAAGGAATAGCTAGTCCATGTCCGGGATAGAAATTATGTAAGATGATCTAGAAACATATGCCAGAAACCAAGAGCTCACAAATTAAGGAGACCATGCCAAAATATTAACAACTAAACCATAAAAGCACACATTGTCCAAATTTATGGTAATTTAATCCAAGAAAAGAACAATGATTGTAGTTCATAAAAGCAAATCTAATCTACTAACAGCCAGGATCTATAATGATATATTTCAGAGATGATAAAAAAATCTTAATGGGAAATGGAATATAGTTTATTACTCTTTAAATATTATTACTCTTTAAATCTTTCCCACACTTGTTAACCATTTATTATGTCATGTAAAGTGCAGAAATTAATGTTAAATACATAAAGTAAATATTTTTTTCTCTCAGGGTTAATTGAACAGCCCATATATTATCACTTAAAATAAGAAAACCACATGCTATATGCAAATCTTGAATACTGTTTAAAATACCTGTGAGTTGGATAACTCCAAGGTTATAAGAAAATTAAAGATTCCATCAAATTTAAGGTGCATATGAAATTATAGATGCACATTTAAGATTCTATTGTTGCTCTTTTTTATTAGAAGAAAAATTTCATATTTAAAAATTTTAAATACAAAATCCAATAGGTATTGATATTCATGTAGCAGCCAAATTCTTTGTGAACAAATAAATGGTGATAAAATTTAAGTGCAGAGATATGTTCTGTGAGAACTAGAACATATACTTTTTGCCAAGGGACTGCACGTATTTGGCATTTCATGTATTCTAATGCATAATTTTGACTATGAGATTTATCATCTTATAATTCCAATTTAAGTGTTTTTTAAAAAAATTTTAAAATGTTTTTATTTTAGACAGAGACAGAGAGAGACAGAGCATGAGTAGGGGAGGGTCAGAGAGAGAGGGAGACAGAATCTGAAGCAGGCTCCAGGCTCTGAGATGTCAGCACAGAGCCTGATGCGGGGCTCAAACTCATGAACCATGAGATCATGACCTGAGCTGAAGTCTGACGCTTTACCGACTGAGCCACCCAGGTGCCCCTCTCCAATTTAAGTTTCAACTGAATATTTCCCTTGCTTTAAATTTGTATCTACTAAATTTATTAAAATAACTTTGGGATTATTTTATTTATTATTTAATTTGTTAAATTTATAGGAATTATTTAATATTCTGTATAGTTTGTT
The DNA here is from genome assembly GCF_023721935.1 of Panthera uncia. Classification (NCBI taxonomy): domain Eukaryota; kingdom Metazoa; phylum Chordata; class Mammalia; order Carnivora; family Felidae; genus Panthera; species Panthera uncia. The sequence continues at coordinate 56,698,310 of NW_026057582.1, read as the reverse complement.
TTTTAGGTAAGAAATTAAAGTTCATAAAAATGATATTGACTTTATAAAAGCAATTTTTAAGTTATGCAAGTTTATAAATAGAGCTAAACATGATTCACAGACCTTTTAAAAGTAGTTGTTAAAATATGCTATAGTTATTAATAGGAATTAAGATTTACAAGATAAATTTCAAATCTTAAGAAATACGAGTCTCAGCAGCATTATAGAAATTCCAACCTAGAGTGAAAAGGAATTGCCCTGTGATAGACATTATGGATAGACTGAATAGCTAATTTTGCAGTCTTGAAATACTTGGAAACATTGAGCAAATAACTGCAGTGTTTGTGGTATGTTTTATTGTTTTTGCTGTTGTTTTGAGAGAGAGAGTATGCGAGCAGGGGAGGGGCAGAGAGTGGAGAGAGAGAATTTTTAGCAGGCTCCAGACTTAGTGTGAAACCTATCCGATCTATGACCCTGTGATCATGACCTGAGCAGAAATCAAGTCAGATGTTCAACCCACTTAGCCACCTAGGCACCCCTGTGGTATGGTCTTTAAAAACTTCTGAACTAATACTATTTAGGAGAAGTCAAATATAATTTTCTATTCTTATAGCTTATTCCTGCCCGTGAAAACATTCATTCTCCACCAGTTTACCTCCCTGCCAAGATCCCCTCTCATTGTGGTGGTAGGGAGTAATTATCCTTTCTTTCAGAGCCAATCTTCATGTATCATCCCAGAATGTGTTTTACAACCTTTTTTCTTTTTTAATTGTCAACTACATTAGGAATCATACATATATTAGCAATCGTACTAAATGTGCAACTCAAAAAGATGAATAGGTATAAACTTTACTCAATCTTTGTAGTTTAGAAAACCCACAGATCCTGCACCAATAGCTCTATATGTTCAACATGTATTTTCCCATGGTTTCTTGTGTTAAGAGAAATTATTATTATTTTTTTTTAATTCTTATTTATTTTTGAGAGAGGGAGAGAAGCAGAAAGAGAGGGAGACAGAGGATCTGAAGTGGGCTCTCTGATGACAGCAGAGAACCTGATGCGGGGCTTGAGGTCACAAGTGAGATCAAGACCTGAGCTGAAGTCAGACACTTAACTGATTGAGCCACCCAGGCACCCTGAGAGAGATTCTTGAACACAGAAAAAAAGTACTTCTTGAGAGAGACCTTTGGCTTTTTTAAGTTGGAAAGCTGGTTCTTATTATTTCCACACAGAGAACATTTTTAACTTCTAGGTCCTAAGATGACTGTGGAGATGGATCAACGCTTACTGTGTCTTTCTACCCACTTTTTTTTTTTCTTTTAGAGTGAGAAATAATAGTAAACTATATAATCTCCATTGAATCTGTCATCTTTATTTTCACAACATTGAGCATGGGCAATAAGATAAACAGTGAATCAGATACAATTCTAATTTTGTATTTTGAGTACTTGGTTGAATAAGGTTGCCATTAACTGGACATCTTTGGCAGTGGAATTAATAAGTTCAGTTTAAAATATACTTGGCTGAGTAATTAATGTCCTCATCAGTAAGAACATGGATAATTAAAACAAACTCACAGAATTGTGAATATTGTTAGATTGTTAAACATTTAAATTGGTGAATATTTCTTCCTTTCTCTGTATCACCCATGGATCCCCCCTTTTCCTTTCCCCTTCCAGTTATACATTTCTAGCACATCCCATGTTTTTTCCTTTCTCTTTATTACTTTTCACTTCCTCACTTTCTTCTAACAGGAAATTAAATGTGATTCTATTTATCAAAAAAGAGGTAAGAGCTTCAGATATACTTTTGTTAGTGTGTTTTATGACCTGGCTAGGTTAAGATCAAGTTATTAACTTGACCAAGATATCAAGCTTGTTAGAAAGAGAAGCTCCAGTTTACACTCTGATTCTGAGGTCAGAGAAACCTGATTGTGAATCTTAATTTTGCAGCCTAGTAGCTGCATGTTATTGGGATATTATTAATTTGTCCCAGTCTCAGTTTCCTCATCTGCACATTAAAGTCTACCTCACAAAGTTACAGTGAAGATTAAATTTAAAATACACAATAAATTCTTATCATAGGATTAGGTTTTTAGTATTTAACTAGTATTATTTTTATTATCATTTTCAAGATATGGAGCTATATTAGAAATGGAGAACCCAGGAAGAGGGTAAAAAAAAAAAAAAAAAAAAGAAGAAGAAATGAGGACCATGATTAACATCTATGTTTAAGATCACAGAGGAAGAAATAGTGACAGCAAATTACATTTTGAATGAGCAAAGATAAAAAGAAGTATAATAGAAGTTAAGTAATGTTTCAGGAATCAAGATAGATTATTTAAAAAGGAAATGTTTAGTGTTATCAAATATTAAAGAGATTAATTAAGATAATTAGAAAAACACTAAAAAGAAAACATCACATTTATTTTATTTATTCATCACTTTATTCATCACTTTACATAGCAATCCATAGCATTGAACTTGGAAAACATTGCTGTGAATTAAGTCAAAGGAAATAATTAAATTTGTTAGTGTGGCCTGTATGTGAGGAAATTTCCCAGCAAAATAAAAGAGGAAATCCAAATGTGAGTTTAAGGAAATTTTCCATTTGTATGTTTTTAAACTGAGTGACCACGTATAGGCTTGTTACAGCAGGAACAGGAGTCATAGTAGGCAAAAGTGGACTGGTTATTCCAAGGTTACTTTCCTTATATGGAACAAATGGAAGTCCGTTGAGCAGGGCCTAGGAACTTGTGCTGAGCAAGCAAGCACCAATTCAGTTGATCTATGCCTTCCTTTTCTGCTGTGGTCCAGCATAGTAATTTAGTTGTTTTGGTTTGTTCAGCTTGAGTGACTCCATCGTGGGCCTACTATATTTACGTTAACAGGCTTCATGTCTAAGTAAGAGAGTAACTAATGAGGTAGGAGGCAAAAGGCCTGATAAAATGGGAAATAGAAGTAGATCACAAAGAAAAGATTGACTTGCTTCATCCTGTCCTTAGCTTTGAAATATCTGACACAGGCTCGTAAGAAAGTCCCAAAGCCTGGGACATTCAGTATCCTCCTCATGTTTTCCTAGAGTAATTCATGTCACATAGAGTTTATTTTACTTCAGTTCCATTTTTTATTGGATACAATCCCCATTTTACTAAAAGAACCTATATTCAGAGTCCAACACTGGTACTCATTTCCATAAAAGGTAAATTCCGTTTAAGAGTTTGGAACAGTGTTAACTTTTATAATTTCAGGAGCACGTTGTGGGAGCCATCCATTTTTTCCTGTCTCCAACTCTACTTTACTCCTCTTCCTGCTCTCTTAACTTCTAAATACAGTAGCCGTATTCCTCCTTTGTCTTTTCTGATTCTGTGTCTAGAGCATTTTACCGTATTCAAGTCCCATTGAGAAACATTTTGCCCTAAATGGCTTTTCTGTCCATTGACTGTTCTTCCTTTAAAGAATTGATTTAAAAAAAAAAAGTCTTCTGAGCAAAAGTTTATTTTTTATTAGTTATTTTTGGCTTTTAATACAAGAAGGAGGGTAGGGCTCAAAAATTGTTTCTGTGAAAGTCTTCTTGATCTTTTCAACAGGAAGGGTTTTCCTCTTTTCATTCAATGTTGTTCTTTTTTATATGATTAATTACATTCTCAGCAAAACACTTTCACCTCACTACCTCTCAAATCATTGTATATTTTTATTTATTAAAATTTTTTTAATGTTTATTTTTGAGAGTGAGAGAGAGAGAGAGCATGAGCAGGGGAGAGGCAGAGAGAAAGGGAGACACATGTCTCAAGCAGGCTCCAGACTCTGAGCTGCCAGCACAGAGCCCAATGCAGGACTTGAACTCACAGACTGTGAGATCATGACCTGAGCTGAAGGCAGGCGCTTAGCCAACTGAGCCAGCCAGGCGCCTCTCAAATCATTGTATATTTTTAAATGATTGACTTACAAGTTGTCAGTCTAGAAGATTAAAGAAGTAGTAGAATTTTGACTTCTCCATTGTTTAAAAGTAATTACTTAGCATTTTTTAGAGAATTTAAAAAAACATTCTGTCATTCTTATCCTTATGGAACTACTCAACATATATGTATGTAAACTGTTAATGATTCATCAGTGACTGATAAATTTTCAGCAACTATTTTTTTGAGGAGTCTAAGTAGGGAAGCTTTCAACCCACTAGGTATCACTACATTCATAAAATCACTACATATTCATGATTTTTACACTAATAAAGTTTATAAAGCCTGTAAATCATATAAATTATATTTATTTTAATAAAAAGAAATATGGTGTTTTTGATGGTATTAGAACATACAGAAAACCAGAAACTAAATCATATTGAAATAAAATCACGTTGTTTGATCATGTGTGCTCTTTTATTAGTAGTGGGTTAAAAGATTAATTCATTTTTCCCTCACGTGTTTTGGAGAATAACTTGTATTTCTTAGACTTTTCATGATAGAATTTATTTTGCTTTATTCTTTGCAAATACTTCCAGCAATGTTGAGGAAAAAAGTGTCCTGAATATTTTAATGTTCTAAAGTTGATTGTATTAATCACATTAAGGAAAGACTATTTGTAGTGTTATAGTCTACACTTTACAACACAAAATAAGATATGTGATAAATAGTATGTGGAAGTCAGCCACTGAGTTCTAAAATAACTGCATATGGTTTTATGCAAACGTGTAGTATTCCCTCCTTTGTAAATGTTGAAAATTTTTAAATACTAATATTTAAGTATATACTCTCCTCAAGTGTTCTTTAAAAATTCTTCTACTCTTGGGGTGCCTGGGTGGCTCAGTCAGTTAAGTGTCTGATTTTGGCTCAGGTCATGATCTCATGGTTCTTGGGTTCAAGGCTTGCATTGGGCTCTGTGCTGACAGCTCAGAGCCTGGAGCCTGCTTCAGATCATGTGTCTCCCTCTCTCTGCTTCTCTCCCATTCGTGCCCCCCCCTCAAAAATAAACATTGAAAAAATTAAAAAACATTCTTCTCTTTAGACATGAAATATTAATCATCTGTAGTGGTTTTATAAATTAAGGAACTCCTCAGAATAGAAGCAAAATTTATTTTCCTGTCTGGATCCCAATATTGGTGTATAAATTCAAGGCCATTTACATTAAGTAAAGTGAAGAGTAATACTGTGGGTAAATTTCATTTGATTTTGTTCAAATTATACAGAGGCTCTTTAGAGCTTAAAAGAATATAGCTATTAGAATTTGAAGGGGAAGGGTGCCTGGGTGGCTCAGTCTGTTAAGTGTCCAACCTCAGCTCAGGTCATGATCTCCGGTTTGTGAGTTTGAGCCCAGCATCAGGCTCTGTGCTAACAGCTCGGAGCCTGGAGGCTGCTTCGGATTCTGTGTCTCCTCCTCTGTCTGCCCCTCCCATCCTCATGCTCTGTTTCTCAATAATAAGTACATGTTAAAAAAAAAATTTGAAAGGGAGAAAAGAAAGCTGTATCTTGATAACTATTTTTCAAAAAAATAGATGTACTATAGATTTATGATGAATAGCTTGTCTTACCATCCAAAGAAGCAAAATTATGTTTAACCATTAATTGAAGAAATTCTTTTCCCTCAAATTAAACACTGTGATGATAAGACCTGTTAAACAGACTGGGTTCAAAATTGAGACAACATTGATTTTGCATTCAGCACGAAGAGCTTCCTGTAGAATATGACTGTTATGACTCAAGATGAGAAGTATATAGTTTGTTTACAATTTTGTACAAATGCACTATAGCAAAGGAGGACACACACTGGGAAAAGTATTTGAAAATCACTTTTCTGACAAAGGAATAGTAACTAGAATATATAAGGAACTTTTATAACTCAATAATAAATAGCCTAATAAAGTGAGCAACTCACTGAAACAGATACTTCTCCAAAGAAGTTTGGATAGCAAATTAGCATATGAAAAGATATTCAACATAATTATTAAGAAAATGCTAATTAAAACCAAAATAAAATACCACTATACATAAGCTGGAATGTTTATAATTAAAAATTTGACCACACATAGTGTCAGAAAGGATATGGAACAGCAGAAGGTCTCTATACTGTTGTTAACTGGAATGCACAATTCTATAACCACTTTGGAAAACAGATTGGCAATTGTTAAGAATTTAAACATACACTTACTGTATGACTTAGCCATTTCCTACCTAGTATGTATTTAGGGTTTATACACAAATGTTCACAAATATTGTACACAAATACTTGTAACATTCTCAAACTGAGATTAATCAAATAGCTATCATCAGGTGAATGAATAAATAGTGGTATTTCTATACAATTGAATATGTTCTCATGAATAAAAACAGTGAAATATTGATATATGCAAGACAGTGATCTCAAAATAATTATTCTGATAAAATCTAGATAAAAGGTGTATTTACTGTGAGATTCCATTTACATAAAATTCTGAAAAATGAAAACTAATCTATAAATAATAGTGGTATTAAGCTAACCAGTGATTTTTCTGGGGACACCAGGGGAAGTGTAGAGAAGAAGGAATGAGGATGAATGGATTACCATGGGGCACAAGGAAGTTTTGGGGAGTGTGGAAATGCTGATTCTCTTGAAAGTGATTCTCTTGATAGTACGTGTTGAAACTCATCAAAATGTGCACATTAAATGGTATTCCCCACCTAGTGTTTAACCTGCTGTTAAGGACATAGAATGATTTTTTTAAATTTGTATGCTATAGTTTTCAATTCTAGGGTTTACATTTGGTTGTTGTTGTTGTTGTTATAGTATCTATATCTCTCCTAAGAATTTAATCTTTAATATTGTTTCATATTTTATTTGAACTTCTTGACTGTATTTCTAATAACTGTTATAAAGTCCTTATCTGCTGACCTCAGCATTTGGCTTATCTTGGCATCTTTCTTCCCTTGATTTTAGATTGTATTTTCTGGTCTTTTCTCATAGCTTATAATTCTTTTAATTTTCTGCTAGACATTTTAGATGATAATGTGTCAAATTGTATGGAGAGTGGATTATATTTTTATCCCTTAAATGCTGTCAATTTTTGTTGTAGCATAGTGAAAGAAAGCCATAATATTAATGTAATCCAAAATCTTAACATAAAAATATATTTATACTTTTAATAATGGTTCCATAATCATGAAGAGATTTTAAGATACTAACATTAAGCTATGTCTGCAATGATTTATTTATCATAGGACTGAAGGTAAAGGAATTAAATTAGATTTTAGAAACCTACTAGAAATCAGTGGAACCAGAAAGTGTATTGAACAATAACACAGGATATCTCATTTAATTTTCAGAACAGAAAATCCTTTAAAGCCTAATTCAACACTATGAAAAGAAATCCTCATAATGAATGTTAAGCAGTAGTATCTAAGAAGATAATTTTATAAGTCCTAAATTTATAAGATGAATCACTTTAATCAATTATTTAAATAGTTTATTGACAAAGATTGAATGTTAATGAGAATTAATTGGGTGTAAGAATGTTCTTATTTATTTGTTCCAAGTAGAAACTGGGATGTGTTTTCAACTGGATAAGTAATTTCATAATTTCACATTTTACTTTTGCTACTAAATCTGAAATAAACAATTGGTTAAATGATAAGATTTGGATATTAATAGTACATTCAAAATATTCAGACTAAAGTTATTCCTTGTCTAGCCCAGAATGCAGTAACTGACACTGTTTGACATAAAGTGGTTAAAACTCTAAATTCTTCATGAAATAGCTTCTTGGCCCAATAAAATGGTTATGCATTTTGACAGAACTTTGCTTTATGGTTGGACTTCATTCTGTCAATAGTCTATTTAGTTTTATTTATAAAATGAAAGATTGGTCTTTTGTTATCAGACTGAAAAACTTTAGTGGATATAGAAGAAAACCTTAATTAACATTGCTATTTTTTACCAAAAGGTAGTGGGTTCATCTGTTGTTCTGGAGGTTATAATAATGGAAAAGACCTTTGCAGTATAAAAAAATTCTATGAAATATTCAATATTGTGAAAACCTGTTTTTAGGAGCAATGAATGTGGAAGCATTTTATTCACAGTTCACAAAGCCTAATATTATATTAAATGTGTCTACCTAGACCTATGAGTTGTTACATGGAAATCACAGGTTACATATAATTTAATAATTTCCACAAACATAAATAACTTAATTCTTTTAGCTATTACCTTTTTATTTTTATTGAGTACATACTCCACTCAATTCTGGAAAAAGCCCAAAGTACTCGTTCTAGTGTGGAAACTCTCAGTGTGATTTTGTGTTTCAACAGCCTCTGTTTAGTTGTATTTACACATCTTCGGTATGACAAACCAAAGTTTTGGCAAGAAGCACATTCATTCAAACACACAAAAAAGGATGACTGTTGTAACGTGGGGTCACAAATCACATTCTTCTTTCTGTGCTTTCAAGTTTTCACTTCAACATTTCTTTAGACAGTCTAGGCAGAAATGCTTTGGACAAAAGGGTCTGATTAAGAGCAAGTCAGCTTACACTATGTGTTTTTATAGCACATTTTTTTTTGAAATCCATAAATAACAGAGATATTATCTCCTGGTGATGGTGTTGCTATGAGACATCCATTCTGTGTCTTGATTTTCCAACCCCAGCCACTTGCACAGAAAAAGTAATTCTGTGCAGTGAACAGAAGAACCCCCTATAACAAAAATTATCTAGTTAACAATATCAGTAGTGTGAAGGTTAAAAAACCTTGGCTTAGAGGTTCGAGAGCTCAATACAATTCTAATGGTGGAGCAAGGTTTTATCATCCTCTGTATACAAACTGTAGATCTTTATATGTGACATTTAGAATGCTCAGTTTTTCAAGGGACAACTTTCACTTCTTCCCGCATTGCAGAGAGAGAAAAAGCTCTTTTCTTAATACCATGTTTTTCACACCCCCCCCCCTTAGCTTACTTTGGTGAATGGTAAAATGGTAAAATGGCACTGTAAATATGTTTGTGTATTATTTTCCATCTTTCACTGAAATCTATTCAGTGTGCTCTGCGTTTGGCTGAGTTGAGGAGACCTCAAAGTGTTCTTTCTTTTTTCTTCTCAGCTGTAGGTCCTAGCAACAAATTATGGGGAAGAGCAAAAGTCCTACTTAGCACCTGTTACAATAGTATGTCACAGCGTACTAAATATTCTCATGTAAATTTTTCATGAAATCTTTACAGTGGTATTGGAAATTATGTATTATCATCATCAATATTTTGTGGGTTAAATTAGGAAAATCAGTGATGTCATTGTTATCAACATTTCCTTCTAACTCTAGAAGTTTTTTTTTTAAATTTTAAGTTCTTCTTTATAAGAGGACATTTGTAATTAGAAAATTTAAGCTTCTATGAGTTTTGCTGTAAAGCACTAGTATACCATCTTATATATTTCAGCTACTTCCCCAAGATTCTTATAAATTCCATTTTCTGCTCATTCAGCCTCATGATCAAAATCACTTTCCTCCAAGAGACGTGGAATTTGAGTGAAAAATAAAATGAGAACAAATATGCCCTCCTCATTCAGTGATCACCTTGAAAGTGGGTGGGAAGAATGCCTGACATTCATTTCAGAGCAGTTGCTATGGATGGTGGAATCCTTTCTTTTGTGAACCATTGACACAAAATAGTAATTGAAAAGCTTTATTTCACAGTGTTGTCAGAACTGAGGATAAGAATAGAGAGAACTAATGCTACATATTAATAATGCAGTAAGAGTGAGAAATTTGTAAGTAATTATTGTCAGGTAAAATTTTATGCTGATTTTATATGCATAATCTAATAATGAACAAAGAAGTTCAGATATTTAAAGTATAATATGGATTTTGATATGGACAGAATAGAATTTATGTGAAGAACCAGAAAACCATTTCTTTTTTTTTAAAGTGGAACACAGTGCAAGAATATTATGAGCTGTGATTTTGTTATTATTTTATTTTTAGATAGGCCTTACTTTTGGAAGAGTTTTAGGTTACAGAAAAATCATGAAGATAGTACAAAGACACCTAATTTCCACTGTTGTTAACATCTTATATTAGTATGGTACATTTATAACAAGTAATATCAATCTTGATACATTATTATTATCTAAAGTCCAGAGTTTAATCAGATTTCCTACTTTTATCATAATGTCAGTTTTCTGATCCAGAATACAATCCAGAAACAATGTTACATTTATTTCTTCTGTTTCCCTAGCCTTCTCTTGGCTATTAAATTTGTAAGAGTTCCAGTTTGAATTGGAATAATTACATAAATTATTTGGAATCCTTCTGCAAGGGTGATTGTTTATCCCACTTATTCATTTATTCAGTTATTTATTTTTATCAATATAGATGTGTGTGTTTGTTACATATTAGGTTATAATAAATTGCTGTTTACCTTTCAGTTAGCTCCTGTGTCCCTATGACGTACCCCCACCAGTGTGTGTGTGTGTGTGTGTGTGTGTGTTAGTACTCTTTTACTTTCTAGAACTGTAAAATGCTCCATGCTCGTCTTATATATGCCCTGGCTCCAGAATACCCCATATGTTCAAGAAGTCCTGGATCCTTTTATTGAAGAATGGCGCTAGAAACCAAGATCTATGTGCCAAACGTGTCTGCTGCCACTTGAATGTATTTCTTCTAGGCCTTTGCAAGTGACAGAACAAGAAATATGTGCTTGTTAGCACCTGTATATACACATATTCATAAATAGGTTATGATATAAAATCATATTAGATGACTGAGGAAAAATTATAATAACATCTGATATGATGTTCAACGTATTTGGAGGGAATTCCTAAAGAATTAGAAATGATAATTGGGAATGATAAAGGGACTTCATGGGCATGTGATTTCCACACTTCACTTGAAATAGTGAATGCCATGTACTGTGCTAAGTTAACTATATATATAGTAATATTTATAACAAAAACTAAGAAAACTTTACAAAGCAATATTCTGAAAACCACTATATATAAAACAAAATGTTATTCTAAAAATGTCCAAGTATACATAGGAATACAAGTACCACACTTCACTTGAAATAGTGAATGCCATGTACTGTGCTAAGTTAATTATATATATAGTAATACTTATAACAAAAACTAAGAAAACTTTACAAAGCAATATTCTAAAAACCACTATATATAAAACAAAATGTTATTCTAAAAATGTCCAAGTATACATAGGAATACAAGTAAAGAGAAAGAGGAACAAGAAAAAGAAGGAACAAACAGAAGGAAAATGGAAAAAATAAGTCCTAACCTTTCAATAATTACTTTAATGTAAATAGCTTAAATATAACAATTAAATGACAGAGATTGGTAGAATGGGTACAAAACATGAGACAACTATATGCTTTTAAGAAGCTCATTTCAAAATAACACATAGATGAGTTTAAAAGTAAAATGACAGAAAAGATATACCAAATCCTAATTAAGAAAAACAAAGCAGGGGTGCCTGGGTGGCTCAGTCAGGTAAGCTTTCAACTTCAGTTTAGGTTATGATCTCATGGTTCCTGAGTTTGAACCCTGCTTTGGGTGAGCACAAGCCCTGCTTAAGGTGAGCTCGAACCCCGCTTTGGGCTTCACACTCTCTCCCTCTCTCCTTCTCTCTTTTGCCCCTCATGGAATTTTCTCTCTCTCCCTCTCTGCCCCTAGCTCACTCATGCTCTCTCTCTCAGAGGTAAAAGAAAGAAAGAAAGAAAGAAAGAAAGAAAGAAAGAAAGAAAGAAA
>NW_026057582.1:56680489-56686615 GCF_023721935.1 Panthera uncia | reverse complement strand
AAAGAAAGAAAGAAAGAAAGAAAGAAAGAAAGAAAGAAAGAAAGAAAGAGAAAGATAAAAACAAAGCAGAAGTGATGATATACTTGATAGAGTAGATTTTAGAGAGAAGAAAAAGAAAACTACTAAAGACAAAGAAGAACATTATATATTGATAAAAGTACCATTCCATCAGAAGACATACAGTTATAAATGTGTATGCACCAAAAATCAGAGCCTTAAAATGCATGAAACAAAATTTGAGAGAGCTGAAAGGAGAAATAGATGAACTCACAGTTAGAGTTGAGAACTTTAATGCCCCCACTGAGGAACTAATAATAACTGCTTAGAAAGAAAATTAACATGAACACAGAAGCTGATAAGCACAAGAACATAGATCTGACAAGCACAAACAACTAACACATTCTAATTGACATATATAGAACACTGCACATTGTTTATCAAGTGCCCGAGGAACATTGACCAAGATAGTCAATATCCTGGACCATAAAACATGCCTTAACAAATTGAAAAGAAGTGAAATTATACAGTGTGTGTTCTCTGACTGTATTAGAGTCAAACCAGAAAGAAATAACAGAAAGAAAATGGGAAAAACTTCTAAATACATGGAAATTAACACATTTTTAGATAATTTAAGGGTTGAGGAGGAGGTCTCACAGGAAACAAAATAATAATATAGAAGTAAAATGAACACACATATAAAAGCATTTGGGATGCAGTGAAAGTGATACTAAAAGGGAAATGTATATCACTAAAAGCTCACATTAGAAATGATAAGTTTTAATTCATTAACCTAGGTTCCACACCACACTCCAGGAAACAGAAAAGTATGAGAAAAGAAACCAAAACAAGAGGAAGAATGGAAATAGTAAATGTAAGAGCAGAAATCAAGAAATTGAAAGTAAAAGGATACAGAAAATCAACAAAACAAAATATGGTTCTTCAAAAACCAAATCAATGTGATTGACAAAAGTCTAGCAGTATAGATAAAAATAAGAGACAAAAAAACCAATCAGCAATAACAAGATTGAAATAAGGGCATTGGTCCCTATCTTACAATTACACACACAAAAAAGGAAATAATATGAACAAGTTGACATTTACAAATTGGACAAGTTGGATGAAGATAATTACAAATTAAAACTACAAACTATCAAAAATCAACTGAGTTGAAATAGATATTATGAATATCCTTATAACAATTAAATAAATTTAATTCATATTTAATCTCCCCCCAAAGAATTCTCCTTGTCCAGAGATTTCACTGGAGAATTATACCCACCACTTAGAGTGAACAACAATTTTATATAATCTCTTCTAGAAAATAAAAGAGGAGATACACTTCCAAACTCATTTTATGAGACCAGAATTAAGCTGCTACTCAAATCAGACAAATAGGAAGGAAATAATAATAAAATCACAGACCAATCTCTCAGCAATGTATAAAAATAAGTGTACACCCGAAACCAAGTGTAATTTTTCAGATAGCAAGAGGTGCTCATCATTTTAAAACCAGTGTGGGGTCCCTGGGTGGCTCAGTCAGTTGAGCATCCAATTTGGTTCAGGTCAGATCTCAGGATTTGTGGGTTTGAGCCCCCTGCTTTGTACTGACAGCTCAGAGCCTGGAGCCTGCTTCAAATTCTGTGTCCCCCTCTCTCTCTGCCCCTCCCCTGCTCACACTCAGTCAGTCTCTCAAAAATGAATAAATGTTAAAAACATTAAAAAGAAAAGTGTGATCTACCATTATCAATACTAACAATGACAAGAACAACAACAACAAAAATGAAGATGTGTGTTTTTTTTTTTACATTATAGAAACAGATATTTGACTAAATCCAACATTCATGTGTAATAAAAACTCAGTGAGTTAGGGTGAGAATAGAATCATTTCAACTTGATAAGAAACATTCACAAAAAACCCTGCTGCTAACATTACATAAAAAGTAAAATACAGAATGTTTCACCCCTAAGACCGAGAACAAGAAAAGGGTATTCATTCTCACCACCGTTGTTGAACATAGTACAGGGAGCTTTAGACAGTGCAGTAAGTAAAGTTAAAGAAATAAAAGGCATACAGATCAGAAAGGAAGAAACAAAGCTGTCCCTATATGTAGACTATATGATGTTGACATAGAAACTCTCGAGGAATTAAAAACAAACAAAAACAAAAACCTATGAACTGGTAAGTCCAGCAAGTTTAAAGATTTGATATGAAAACAGAATAATCACATTTTTATCTATTAATATTAAGCATATGTAAACAAACACAATATCATTATATTCACTTCTAATAAAATGAAATATATAAGTATACACTTAAAAATGTATGAATCTATATGCTGAAAATTACAAAATGATGATGAAAGCAATAAAAGAAAACCTAAGTAAAAGGATAAACTACAGTGTTCATGGATTGGAAGATTCAACATAATAAAGATGTCAACTCTCTCTGCATTTATTGATGTCATTACTATACTTTCTATCAATTGCATAGAACTATGCACACACAAAACATTTAAAAATTATTTTTTAATTAGTTTATGATTTTGATGTCTTGAACATGGCAACTTGGTTACATGTAAGATAGGATACATATTTATATTTTTATTTTTTAAATTTTATTTATTTTTGAGAGAGAGAATGAGTGGAAGTCAAGAGAGAGAGAAGGAGACAGAGAATCCCAAGAAGGCACATCCTGTCAGTGCAGAGGCTGATGTGGGGCTTGAACCCATGAACCATGAGATCATGACCTGAGCCAAAATCAAGAGTCAGGCATTCAACTGACTGAACCATCCAGGCTCCCCAGGATATATATTTTTAAAAATATAGTTGAATAATATGGCAGATGATACTTGGTAATTGTAATCAACTCTGAATGGAAATAGACTCTTTTATTTTTTTTTTTAATTTTTTTTTAACATTTATTTATTTTGAGACAGAGAGAGACAGAGCATGAACGGCGGGGAGGGTCAGAGAGAGAGGGAGACACAGAATCTGAAACAGGCTCCAGGCTCTGAGCTGTCAGCACAGAGCCCAACGTGGGGCTCGAACTCACGGACTGTGAGATCATGATCTGAGCCAAAGTCAGCCGCTTAACCGACTGGGCCACCCAGGCGCCCAGAAATAGCCTCTTTTAAATGCACACACATGCACGTAGAACTAATAAAATCTGAATAAGCTCAGTGGATGGTACCAGTAATAATTTCATGTCTTCAATATGATATTACAGTTATGTAGATTGTTACTATTTTGGTACTGAGTGGAGAGTAGCATGAGACCAGACAAATTTTTTTTTCTTTTGAATCTTCCTTTGAATCTATAATTATTTCAGAATAAAAAGTCAATAACAACAATGAAATGTTCCAGCGATTCTTCCTTTGGCAGTATTATTTGAAGACTCCTAAAGTGATTAGAAACTTCAAATTGTAGGCGAATCAAGAAAATGATCCTTAATAAATAACTCAAGAATAGTACATTGCCATTCAACTAAAACATTCTGAATGTGGCATCTATTTATTAAAATTTATGTGTAGAGCTTTATTGGTTTTTCTGATCAATTTTCCTATATGATTTCCTGCAACAAAGATTTCTTTATGTTTAGGCAATTCTCCATTTATCAGTATTTATTTTGTCTAATTCTTTTTCTGACCTATCTACCAAAAACAAAATCAACCTCTCAGGAGAAGAGACCACTGAAATACCTAATAAACATATGCCTGGAAATTGTTAAATTGACCATTTATTATAAGACAGTTTAAACTACACATTTTAACAAGTGTTCTGCCAAAGACCCTGTCACATACATCTAATAATCTATATTTGCTTGTGTTTAAATTTGATTTTGTGTATGTCAAAATATTTAAAAGCTATTTTTGAATCATTTTTTGTGATCTCTTGAACATGACAACTTGGTTATATATAGAAGAGTAGGATATTTTTAAAAACCATATTGTATGATGTGAAGATGGTTAGGTAATTATAATTGTCTCTGAGTTGGAGATTGGCATTCTTAAAGGCAAAAAAAAAAAAAAAAACAAAAAAAAACAAAGAAAACAAAAAACAAAAAACTCAAAATAGTCATTATCTTTACATCTAAATCTATATTCAAAATTTTCTAACAGGAGAAACTAAGCATCAAAATATTTTTAAATGTATGTTTCAGTCACTCAGTCTTCAATTGATATTTGGAATCCTATAGACCAGTTTAAGAATTAGCCAATTCCATGTGAAAATAAAAGATATCATCTCTATTCAAGGAAAACCACATAGAATTTCATGTTATGAAAAAAATGACAGATTATTTTTATTGCTTTTTTTTTTTTTTAAATAAGAATTGTATGTCTTTTTTTCTGGCATTGCTTGTGTGTGTGTGTGTGTGTGTGTGTGTGTGTGTGTGTGTGTGTATCTTGGTAAACAGAGTGGTCAAATGTAATGATGAAGATTCTTTTATCAGCCAGGACTTATTTTGTTTTGTTTAAAATGAGATTAAGAAAAAGAAATTTACACACAGAGTCTTGACGTTTTCTTCTCTGTATTTTTCAAGATGTTTACAGCAAATGAGATGTAATCTTCTGTGATTATAGACAAATATAAAATCTATTCCTCTGTCTTCCATATGTGTCCTGTTGTTTTAAAATCAATATTAGTAATGTTAACAACATAGTTGAGACCCCTTTTACAAATATAAATCACAACCCCTTATTGAAATCACACTATCACTAGTAGTATGAATCAAATTAGCATTTTAACTGCTTAATTATTTCCTTCATCCTGGGAAAAATAAGACAGTCACTATTCCATGTTATTTACAATAAAGTGAATATAATTATCTTTTAAATTCAGAGTAACTTCCAGATAGGCTGTTGGCTTATAGTGATGTGTAGAGTATTTCCATCTACACTCATACATAGTGTGAGAATAGAATCAATGAACTCTGAGTACACATAGTATAATGCCCATAAGAAATTGTATTTGTATGAATGGGAAACAAAGAATTTGAATATGGAAGTGACATATGGCGCCATTTAAAAAGGTTTTGGATTCTGACTATCTGTGAATACGCAATGGTTCCTGAATATATTATTCAACTTTTTAAAAAACAAATATCTAAGAAACAGTCTATATTTAACATATATTGTGCTATTTGCCCTCTTCAGTTTTCCATTTAATTGCCAGATATGGTAGCCAGCCTCCAAGATGGTCCCCGATAGTTACCACCTCTTGGTATTCATGCCCTTGTGTACTACTCTCCTATATTATATATAGGGTTTGGTTTTTGTGACCAATGGAACTAGCAGATGTGATGATAAATGATTTCTGAGGCTAGGTCATTAAATTCATTATGTCTTATATGTTGCTCCTTCCTCTTAGAACCTAGCTTTGTAGAGAGCCACTTGTCATAATGTGAGGACACGCCAGCAACCCTTATAAAGAGATCCACATGGTAAAGGAATGGAGGAGGTCTTCTGCCAACATTCAAGTTGGAATTGGATCCTCCAGTTTCTGAGACCTTCAGATGACTATAGCCTTAACTGACCATTTAATTGGAATCTTTAGAAGACTCTGAGCTGTAATTACTCAGCTAAGCTCAGCTAAAATGTCCCCAGATTCCTGAAATATGGAAACTGTGAGATAATAAATATTAATGTTATTTTAAGGCACTAGGTTTTAGGCTAATGTATTAGTAGCAGTAGATAACTAAGATCGATTTGGGTACCAGAAGTGTTACCTTAGAGAGAGGGAAATTGTATTTATATGAATGGGAATTTGAGTGTCTGTGGAACTAGATACTGGGAATAATCTGGAAGAACTTTGAGGAAAGTGTTATTAAGAGCTTAAAGGTTGTTCAAATAAATATTTGTAAAGGCATGATGGCTTTTGAAGAGGCTATGAGTGAGGGCTTAAAGAGAAGTGAGAAAAACCTTCCCGGAAACTGGAAGGAAAGATATATTATGTCTGTCGTGGCCCAGAGTGTAGCAACTCTGCTGCCTGTGGTAATATAGGCAGTAGGAAAGGTTTTCATGAACTTGGTGATACAGCTAAGGAGATTTTCTTTCAAGAAGGAAATCCTTTCCTTTTCCTTTCCTTTCCTTTCCTTTCCTTTCCTTTCCTTTCCTTTCCTTTCCTTTC
>NW_026057582.1:56557567-56680479 GCF_023721935.1 Panthera uncia | reverse complement strand
TCCTTTCCTTTCCTTTCCTTTCCTTTCCTTTCCTTTCCTTTCCTTTCACTTTCAAGAAGAAGGTGTCACCTGTCTTCTTGATATTTGCATGAAGATTCCAGAAGGGAAGGGTGAGGCAATAAAAAGATTATTAACAAAACATGAGCCTAAACTTATGATTTTGAAAATGTTAGCCTCTTCAGATAGCAACTAATGCTAAAATTAGAGAGAGTAGATCCTGAGTGTTCTTCCAACATACAGACATACAAACAGTAGCGATGTGAAGTGATGAATATTTTAATTAACCTGATTGTGGTAATCATTTCACAATGTATACAAATATCAAATCACATTATTCAATTATACCTCAAAAAACTGGAGGGAAAAGAAAGAAATTACTTTCAAGGAATGATCAAATCCAGGACACTTTTAGAAAACTTGCTCTGTTTATGAAACTGTGGTTGTTACTATAAAATCATTTGGTAAGACGACCCCAGAAAGATCAATCATGGTGCCTCAGAGGGCATGCAGTCAGACAAAAGACACTCCAGATTTCAAGGATGCTTCTCAGTCATTTTGTTAACCAAATAATAGAGATTCTAATAAGCTTATGTGCACTTTCCTTCAGTAGAAGCTGAAAGTTATTTATGGGAAGCTTTTATCTACTGGAATGAATTTCAGTAAAATTTACTGAAAGACCACACAGTCTTATTAATTAATTAGTTAATTAATAAGGATATTATATTTATAGAAACACCACCAGAGTAGATCATAGAGAGAAAATACAAAACGGATTGAGAACTTTGGAACACCAAATTTCGATAAGCATAGAACAGGTTGAGAGATCTACTTACCTGCAAACACATGCTACCTTTCATTAAAAAAGAATGGTGATGAAGAGGTCAGAGCAATGAGCCATGAAAAATTATTCCAGTCCCCAAGTTCTAACCAACAAACTTTTAATGTGTACTAGGCTGAATTTCAAAATTGCTGTGAAGTCCTTTGTGCTTCCAAATATTCTTTTTGAATAGAAATGTCTATTGCAGTTGTCCTAAGTGTATCTTGTTGTTATATGCTGCATGTAGGTGGAGAAGATCACTTATGTCTTTAGTTTCATAGTTTAAGAAAACTATAATCAAGAAGCTATACTCAAGGAATTATAGCTGAAGAACTTCTTCCGTGCATATATATGACTTACATGACAAGAATCTGACTTAGAGCAGATGCTGTAATGGGAATGAGGTATAGCTAGGAAGGGGATAAATGTACCTGTATTTTGTATGTGGGCGGATGTAAATAATTTATGACCAGAGAGTTGATTGATTGTGGTTTTAAAACATGTCCACACATTCTTTGATACTTCTCTCTTTCAAAAGGTGACTTGTGGGTGGGCTGTACTTTGTGACTTATTTCCAATAAATAGAATGTGGTAGAAACAATGATGTCACTTCTAAAATAAGGATATAAAAGGCATATAGCTTTCTCCTTACCTTAGCTCTTGGATCATTCACCTGGGAGAAAACTTTACTGTATAAATGTTCCTATTTATGTTATCATTTATTGATTTCACCTTTATGAAAAGTAATTGAAACCCTGGTTAAAAAAAATGCTGAACTTACTTAGATTATAAAAATAATGAGAATATAATGTATATCCACAAGTGATGGTATTTTTAATTTTTATTTATTTTGAGAATTTTATAAAATATCATAAATTATTTATTTTAATGGATTAAAAATTAATGATAGAAATGTCAAGCATCCTTGTTTAAAAATAATAAAAATAATAACTTTTGTTCTTGTAAATGGAGGTCTATTGCCTAATGAATAATCAATTTATTTTCCACAAAGTTACACACCAAGTATTTTTGACAATTCTTCATCTTCATGTTCTTGATTTTAGAGAAAAACTATTTACTTCTTAATCAGGACTTTTTATCCTAAAATATTTCAGAATAACAGAGAAAAATAGTTTGTAATATGTTGAGAATGTATAAGCTGTGATGAATTAGTCTATTTGGATATAATTTGGTACATAGTCATTTTGAATGTTTTAAAATGTCTCATTTTTAATTATTTGAAATATTTTTATATCAGGAATCTTTGAATTATTTGAAAATCTTGAGACAAATTTAAATAGAATATATTATTGTTTGTATTAACATTACAATTCCATTTTTAATAATAATAAAGTAATAGTATATAATTGTGGGTTTTTTTGCAAAATAATTCATTTCTATAAGATTACAATAAATATTTTTGAAGATATCTAGCTAGTAAATACAATGCTTTATAAGACAAATTACTCAAAATAATAAAATACTCATTCCTTAATGAATATTTCATTCCAAGTTTTTAATCTCAAAACTTAACCTTTTCCCCTTAAACATTAAAACTGTGTTTTAAGTTACATCACTAAAACATGATTCCAGTTTTATCTAAATGATTATTCATTTAGATTTATCATATAGTACCATACTGTTTTGGTTATTTTATGTCTTTTCATACAAAATAAGTTATTGAAACCAGAAACCCTATTTAAGATATGTTGCATTTCTTATAGTTGTCAATACTCTTAGGTCTCGATTCTAAATTTTTTTTCAAGTTAGAAAAGGATTTAAATAGATGATATTTCAGTTTCAAAGTAAGATTCCCCTTTTGAGTTTTTGAAAATTGACATAATTACCTGTTAAGTCATGAAATTGGCTCGTATTATATCTACAAAGAGGTATACAATATCACACAACAACGGCTTTAAGATGATAAAACTTGACTAGTACTTTATTGAATACGTTAACAAATATAAAGACATAATCAACCAAAAGAAGGATCAGTCAGCATAGAGGTACAGAAGAAAAAAGTAATACAGAAGAGGTGAATTGGTGCCCATCTAAGCACGATTCAGATGAAAATGCTGCATTCAGGCCTGCACCTAAACCTGTGTGGTCTCAGTAATAGGACTTTTCCATAGGTAATAACATATTGCCACCTGTTCGACTAGTGTTTCCTGATTTACTTTTGTAGACTTAACTATGATGTACTCCCACAGTGCTGTACATTTTTCTTCTCTTGGTAACAGGTTAGAATTAATACAGATTTCCATAATTTTGACACATTACTAGAGTATAAGACTGGAGTTTGTTGCAGTAACTTAGTGAATTTCTGTACCTTACCCAGTGACTCACACATTTAAGGCCTTTAATTCCATTAAATGAAAGGATAAATAAACACTTCAAACTAAACAGTGCATTGCAATTTAAACTTCCAACTGTTGTCAGTTTTCTTGTTTCTGATGCCATCCATGCCAAGCTATATTCTAAGCATAATTTTATATCTATGTATCTTTCATTTTGGCAGAATGTATTAACCAGAAGATGTGTGTATGCATTCCTGTAAACCTTTATATTCTCATTAGACATTGATAGATTGTCTTCTGTTTTAAACAGTAGTCCCACATGAAGATTTTTTTGAATGAGTTAGCATTTCATAATTTGTTAATCTGTGACACTGACCAAATCAAATTTTTAAGCAAGTAAATTTTGAACTTGAGCCAAACTCTGAAATACATTTACAGGAATGTAAAAGTTACTATATGAATACTCTCAACAGATTAGAATAATTTAAGCTCTTATTAACATCCTCATCTAGATTTCATTTTAAACTCATTTAATATGTTTTGAAATTATTTAAATTTTATTTTATGGTTGAAAATCTCAAACATTAATTTCAATATTTAAATACATTCATAGTACTTATACAATATTGTACTTATATGCTACACTTTGACTATGAATGAATAAAACATGCTACTATGATATAGGTACAATATGGAAGGTAACATTATTTGCAAGATATGTAGTAACACAATTAACAAAGTGTAATTAAATGCAAGTTTTTCCTGACTTAGTAAATAAGAAAGAATAGCAACAGACTTTGCATATTTTGAAAAGCTTTTAAGCATTATCCTATTGTGTAAATAAAAATGCTCTTAGATGAAGGAAACACAGGTTCTAAAGCTAATTTTACCCCCAGTGATTAAAGGTTGCATTATCATTCAACTTAATATGTTCATGTTTTTATTCTGGTTGGAGAAAGTAAGTTTACTATTTTATATTTCTCCAGTGTCCACATTAGTGTTTCTCAGATTGTGGTATGTATTTTCTTAGAGTTAGTGATAGTCCAAGGGGTATGGAAAACTACATGTATGGCAATTACTCTTGGGGAGTTATTTTTCTGAATGAGTTTTTTTAAAAATAATGCTTTTAATACTAAAAGCAATAGCATGGATTAAAAGGAAACATTTCTTAGGGTATGTCAGCAATTGGCATAAATAAAAGGATCACTTCAGTTTATTCCATCAGACCTCCAGGGTTATAGATCATTGTCCTTAGTCAGAAGTTACTTGGTGGGAACTTTGGAGAAATACCATTCTGCACACTGCCTAAGGAAATTCATAAGAAGTGAAATTAATTCAATCAAACATTATTTGACCAATGAATAGAAAGCCTTGGTTGTTCTATGAAGTTTGAGGTCAAGTTTACTGTATTGCTAGTACCATTCAGCTAACATTCAGATTCTGGTGAAACCTTTTAATCTCTGTCATTCAAATTGAGTCACAGTTCTTATTAAGGATGCACAAAGTACAAAATGTATATGTCTTTCAACTTTCAACATCGTATATATCAGTTTATAAATAGATTTATTATATTTTCAAAAGAGGGTAATTATGTCTTTAGGCTATTTGTGTTAAATATGTATAAATTCAGGTGTAATGTGTGGTGAAAAATTCTGAGGATTTGCTGTAGGACAGCTCTGACAAATAGAATTTTCTGCCATGATTGAATGTTCCATGTTTACTGTGTCTAATATGGCAGCCATTAATCAGATGTGCATATTGAGTACTTAAAATATTTCCACTGTGGCTGAGTTGTATATATAATTGGGAAAAAAGACCTTTCAAAACTAAGAGATGAGCAGAACTTAGGACATTTTGTAATAAACTGTTACATTTTTTCTATTTTTATTGAAGTATAATTAACTCACAATGTTACATTAGTTTCAAGTGTAGAATATAATGATTTAACAATCCTGTATTCAGTGCTTATCTTGATAAGTGTACAAAATTGCAATCTCTAAGATACCCCCCAAAATGCTTTGTTTTACAGCCTCTTCTTATAGACATTACTTGGCACAGTCAGCAGCATCCAAAGTGTCATACCTCCATCTCTGGCATTGCCTCAGAATCAAGTGAGATACCTACAAGAATTCATTGGACTCTGTCGTCTCCTTGGTGGCTTCAGATCATGGTGGTAAGTCCTCTTGGTTCCGAACCTCCCACCATGGTTGAGGTTCAGGCCTTTATTTGGATGTCTTCTGTTGCTGGCTTTGGTCCACATTCATTTCTGTGGGTAAGATTCCATCTTCACTCTTTTTTTTTGTATTTGTTTATTAAACTATATTTTATTGAATTGACAAAATAAGTTAGAAAAATGAAATGTCTCTATTTTCTTTTCATATTTGCATACTTAGGAAAAGAAAGAGGGATTGGAAAATAATTTAATCTGTCTTTACAATGCTACCTGGACTTTTCCTTTCCTTTTTTTTTATTATTTGTATTAATTGAAGTATAACTAATATGGAAACAAAAACAGACTCTTAAATACAGAGAGCAAACTGGTGGTTGCCAGAGGGGAGGTGGGTGGGAGTGGGTGTGGGTGAAATAGGTGAAGGCAATCAAGAGTATATTTATCATGATGAGCACTAGGTAATGTATAGAATTGTTGAATTATAACATTGAACAGCTGAAACTAGAAATAACGCTGTGTTAATTATACTTCAATAAAAATGTAATAAATGGTGTTAAAAATAACTCTTGTCATAATCTTTACAGTAAACAACTACAGCAATTTGTAAGCATTAAATATATTTCCTGCAATTTAGAATGGGAGAGAAAGAAGGCCTGAACGTCTTAAATCATTTATGTTCTCTTATATGGCATGTACTGTGTTCGATGATGAACATTAAAAATCAGATAGGATTTCTGCCTTCAAATCTCTTATATTTTAATGAGAAAGATTCATCACCAAACCTGTTTGGCGAATTTTGGTGTATGTTAAAAGAATGATATATAAAATTATAGCTTTGGTAAGAAGAAACATTCCATAGGATGGATTGTGTATTGAGCAAGGAAAGAAAGGATTGTTTTGGAGTTGGAGTGATTCTCCATCTGAATCGTGAACAATTTGTCAGTGTAAGGCATTCCAGGTGGGGGTATAGCTGTGCAAAATCATCAATTTATGAGAGAATTTAGAATATTCAAGGAGTTTCAAGATGTCAGAACAGTTATAGAATATGGTGCTGGTTGCGAGCAATGGCTTATCAATCAATCTGAATTAATAATACAGAAATCCCCATAGAGCTTTCAACAGCGGGATGTAATATAGGGAATTAGATACAGGTGTTAGAGGGCTAGAAAAACAAATTCAAGATAAAATGAGATAATGATATTAAAAACAGATACTAACTGTTGGACTAAAGCAACAAATGGAATCAATGTTATAAGGATAGAGAAACTTAGAAGAGGGTACCTGTGAAGTCGGGGCTCTGATCTCTGAGGGGAAATTGCTGCTCAGCTGGTGCTGATACCTTTGAGAGTGAATGGTAAGTTAGTTTTGGTGAACTAAAGAAGCTGGAAGGAGAAAAGCAGGACATTGGTTCTCCCTGTTTTCTGTTTTAAATTCTTAGTGCCTTTTTATAAGACTGACAAGAAGTCAGTGAGAAAGCTAAAAGGATATTTTTATGTCTCCAGTTTTAGCATCCCAACTAGGGAGGCACAATTTGGAATGGACTAAAATAATTACCATTCTGGTCGACTTCCTTGGTCAGTCAGTATTCAGACTTTCATGCCATACCAATGTATTTATGTTTCCACCCAACAACATGTAATAATCTTTTGTACCAAGGAAGACACTTTACTGTTTCTACAAAAGTGTGAGAAACAAAATCCCAGCAGACACAGTGTGATCTTTGGGCACCAGTCCCAGTATCCATCTGTGAGCAATGCAAATTACTCCTCTCATTCAGTCACAATGACTACAGAATATTCTATAATTTAGGAGATTAAGTTAAAAAGCCAACTACCCACCAGGAATTCTTACATAAAATTAAAAGAGTAAAGGACAGGAGAATAGTTAATATAAATAAGAATAGTTAATATAAACTAAACTGTGTGTGATAATATATGTATTTTTATGTGTATACACAAAATACAAAAGGAAGAAAATGTACAAAACTGAATTAGCCCCTGTTTGTATAACAGGTTAAGAGTCTGTGATTAATTGAGATAGCTTCCTTCTTCAGCCACCAATCTCTTGGTTAAGTGTCACCTAACTAGCACTTTAATTGGTCTAGTTTCCTTATCTGGTCAGGTTACACAGCCATTGTCACCTGCCATGGAGACAAAGACCTTCAAATTAGCAGTCGCCAAAATTGTGAGGATAGAAAGCCAAACCTGTATGAGTAGATTATTATGTGTAATAGTGACAGGAGCAAATTCTGCTACTAACCTTTGATTCTTGGACTCATTTATTTGAGCTTGGGCTAAACTGCAGCATATAACATGATTATTCAGAGTATAGACTTCATCCTGAAAGACAGAAACACATACTTTTCAGCTTCTTCTCTCTCAACTGGTGCTGTAATTGACTCTTCAGCAGCCTATTACGCTATTCTGCCATTCTCTCATGCCAGCACCTTCTAAGTGATATAGTAAGACTAGTGAATTCCGTAGTCAGAAGCCAATTCTAACACTTCTTTTGATATGAAATGAATTTCTTGACAAAAGAAACTTTGGGTAGAATAATAACACATAAGTAAGTCATTCCCTAATTTCATGGATTTTGATGCTGAGGGAAGAGTTGTGGACATGAAAGGCATGTTCATGGAAAGTACTACATGTTTATTTTAGTGATGCAAATTAGTTGATATCTCCATATTGAAAGGGATTCAGTATAATAGATCTGCCACCAGGAACTGGCTGGTCCCTCTAGAGATTTGTATGTCAGGACAGCATTTGTCTTTGCTGTTGGCAGATAAATTGCTCAGCAGTGATGGCAGCCAGTTCAGACTTGGTGAGGAAAGTTGACTTTTGTTGAGCCCATATATAGACTCAATCTCTGTTACCATGACCATAGCATATTTGTGTTCATTAAAGAGGCACCAGAATGACTGGGAAAGAGGCTTACTGATGTCCACAGAATATATATTTTATCCACCTGCTTACACATGGATAAGATTTCAGATGAAAGCAAACACTGTAACATCCTTTTCTAAAAATTTATACTTACTTGCCTTCTAATCTTTAGGTCTTCCATCTAATTCTTTCCATTTCCTGATAATAAGGCCAAACTATTAGCAAGCACCAAATAATTTGTGAAGATCCATATTTCTAGGCACTTCTTATTATAAAGTAGATAATTTAAAATATACTTTTCCAGGTTCTGCCTATTAGTAATATTTCCCTTCACTCTTGTGTTTTAGGGAAGTTCTTGATTGAGATTGTGGTGTTGCAGGTATCTAGTTCTGGTCGGTACTAGTATAGGATGAAAAAAAATGTTAAACAGCAAAATTTTTTATTTTTAATTAGCCAGTGGTGATTGTATACTTCCAGGTTGTAGGTGGGATTAAGGGAGAGGAGAGGATATAACTCTAGGAGTAAATATGGCAGGAGTCTCAGTACACTGTTGGTGTAACTTTCTTGTGCTTCTGGATCTGTTGAAGCCCAGTTTTGGAATCTTATTTGTACTTGATAGACTGTTGTCATTAATGCCCAACTTTTTGGCTTATTGAGTCAGATAAGACACACTTCATGGGGCACCTGGGTGGCTCAGTCGGTTGAGCGTCTGACTTTGGCTCAGGTCATGATCTCACAGTTTGTGGGTTCAAGCCCCGCATCAGGCTCTGTGCTGACCGCTTGCTCAGAGCCTGGAGCCTGCTTCAGATTCTGTGTCTCCTTCTCTCTCTGCCCCTCCCCCGCTCATGCTTTGTCTCACTCTGTTTCTCAAAAATAAATAAATGTAAAAAAAAAAACAAAACACACTTCATGATAGGCTACTGAGATCCCTTTGTCACTTGGTGTTATGTGTCAGGTATTCAGTCCCTGTCAGGGCTTAAAAACAAGACAGGGTAATGTTTCACAAAAAGAATAGTTATCTTCAGTAGATTTCATGGTGTTGCAAGATCTTAGTCCTAGAATCAAATGTGTAGTGTAGAAAGGGAGACTTGGAGCTAAGAGATAACAATTTAAATAGCACAGATTGTCTGCGAGAATGAAAGGTAGCTTGAATCAGCAGCATAGAGATCCATGTAACCCTTGAAAAATACTTTATTTTCTAGTAAACAATTAATCATTGAACTAGGTTGAGTTAGAGAGTAACACAAAGTGTTTGTTTTTTTTTTAAAAAAATAGAGAGTATCATGAAGTATTTGCAATATAATAAATAATAGATTTGAGAGTGAGGAGGACAATACTAGAGACAGGAAATCTAGTTAAGATATTTTTGCATTAGGTCAAGCCAGAGATGGTAAAGAAATGAATATGTCAATTGGCAAAAGAACTTTACACATGTTAAGGATCTTGAGATGGGAAGATTATTCTGAGTCATACAAGTGGGCCTAGTGAAGTCAGAAGGGTTCTTATAAGAAGAAGCTAGGAGTGTCAGAGTTAGAGTAAGATATGAAAATGCACTGCTGCCTTGAGGATGAAAGAAGTGGCCATGAGCCAAGGAATGCAGGCTGCCTGAGAAGATGGAAAAGGTAAGGAAACAGATTTTCTACTACGACCTTTAGATGGAATACTACCTTGCTGACACCTTGATTCTACCTCAGTGAAACTGCTGACCTCTCGAATTAAATGATAATAAATGTATGTTGTTCTAAGCTAAAAAAAATATTATAAGTTAGCACATCAGCAATGGAAAACTACTATATTCTGGAAGGACCAATAGGGACTAGAATAGCAATTCTTCCAGTCACCAAAATGAATTTTAGGAAAAGCTACAAGGCAAGCAGGTGTTTATCATGTTTCAGTGAATGTAAAAGTGTGAGGAGTTTAATGAAGAATTTAAGTATCTGGGAAGTTTGAAATGAATTTGAAGGGAATTTCATGATGGTGAGGGTGAGCAGAAAGGAGAACATTCATGTTGACGTAAGAAAAGATAGTTCAATGGTTTCACTCATGAAATGAGCAAAGATAACAATACAATGTATAGCATTGTATTACATATTCAATCATGTCTTTAATTTTAGGATTTTATTTTTTTAACTTTTGCAATGTCCTTGCACAAAGTAATTCTCCGAAGCATAGAGTTATTGTGTCTTCGTCTAACCCTCATTGTGTTTTCTTATTTTTCTTTTTTTGGAGGAAATTTTTTAAAAATTAAATGCCAGCGCAGGATAAAAACTGGCCATATATAAAAACTTGCCAAAGTACACAAGGACAACTGTTTAAATACACACACACACACACACGTACCATCCATACCAAAGAACAGACCATCATGAGTGATCCAGAAGACTTTGTCTTAGCATATTTACCATTTCTCTAAAAGATAACCAGATTAATGATTTCCGTTACTGATTTTGTTTTTGTTTTTTTTGAAATTTATATGAATGAAATTGTCAGGTACTGTCTTGTAATTGGCTTCTTTTGCTCAATAGCTTATTTTTGAGTTTTCTTTCAGTTATTGAATGTAGTAGTAGTAATTTTTTTGTTCTTTGTTTTGCTTTGTTTAGTTTTTCCCCCAAGTTTGGGACTATTATGAATAATCCAGTTGTAAATATGTTTTGTGCATATCTTTTGTGCACAAAAATAGATATGTGTTTCTCTTGATATATGTACCTAGGAATAGACCTGTTGTGTAATAGGATATTGAAGTTGTCAGATATAGTAGATATTTCCAAATAGTTTTCCATAGTTTTATCAATTGACACACCCATTAGCAGAGTATGAGTGTTAGTTTCTCTGCATCCCCATTAGAAATAGTTTTGTGGTTGTTCGTAGCATTTTTGTTGGATTTGTAGTGGTATTGCTTCAAGGCTTTACTTTCCCTAATGACTTAATTTCTCATATATTTGTTGGCTTTTGGATACTATCTTCTTTGAAATACTTTTTCAGGACTTTTGCCTACTCTTAAAAATGTGGTTGCCTTAACTTTTGAAAATTTATTTTAGGACTTTGTGTTTAAATGTGTATTTATTTATTTTGATAGAGAGAGAGTGACAGTGGGAGAGGGGCAGAGAGAGGTAGAGGGAGAGAGAATCCTAAGCAGGCCTCATGCTCAGTGCAGAACTCATACAGGGCTTGATCCCATGAAATGTGAGATCATGACTTGAGCCAAAATCAAGAGTCTGACACTTAACCAACTGAACTGCCCAGGTGCCACTAGGACCTTTTTAATTGGTTGAAAAATTCACCTAAAATTTATTTTGTTTATATTGTAAAGAGCAAGATTTATTTTATTTCCTATGTGAATATTCAATTGACTCAACATAATTTATTGAAAATACCACTACTTGGGTCATAAATTAAATTTTGCCATAAATTAAATTTTCATATGTGTGGGTTTATATCTGGACGCTTATCTGTTCCATTTGTGTATTTGCCTATCTTCTTGCTCACATTACCCTGTCTGCATTATTTTAGCCTTATAGGAACTCCTAGGGGGCACCTGGGTGGCTCATTCGTTTGAGCATCCCACTTTGGCTCAGGTCAGGATCCCAGAGTTCTGGAGTTAGAGCCCCACATTGGACTGGCTCCCTGCAGTTAACACAGAGCCTGCTTGGATCCTCTGTCCTCTTCTCTTTGCCCCTCCCCAGCTTGTGCTCTCTGTCTCTGTTTCTCTCTCTCTCTCTCCCTCCCCCCCCCCCCAAAAAAAAAAAAAAAAAAGCTAATTCCTGGATAGTTTACATCAACTAAATTTGTACATCTTTATTAACACAGTCTTGGATCATGTTGGCTCTTCTTGGTCCACTGCAGTGCCATATACATTTTAGAATCAGCTTGTCAAAGTCACACACACATGTGTAACTCCTATGGTTTTGGTTGTGATTGACATTAATATACAGGTAAATTTAGATAGATTTGCTATATTTACAACTGAAATTTTTTCAGTATAATTTCCAATCATTCCTCTATGTTTTTTTAAATGAACTATATCCACAGTACCACATAGAGAAGGAGTGAAAATGTAGCATCAAAGCATTTCTACTCATGAAATTGTTTAGAATTTAAAATTGAGGGGGTGCTTGGGTGGCTTAGTTGGTTAAACTTCTGGCTTTGGCTCAGGTCATGATCTCATGATTCTTGAGTGTGAGCCCTGCATCCATTGGGCTTGCTGACAGCTCAGAGCCTGGAGCCTGCTTCAGATTCTGTGTCTCCCTCTCTCTCTGCCCCTCCCCCACTCAAACTCTCTCAAAAATAAACATGAATAAAATAAAATAAAATAAAATAAAATAAAATAGAACCTAATAATCTGTTAGTAGCCTGTAGGAACTTGATTCATATTTTAATTAGTAGGTTAAAAAACAAGTGCAGTACTGATGCTAAAACTTTAAAAATGTAAACATTTGCATAGTAATGATATTACACTATTTAAGTTGTTTATGATTTTGCCTTTTCTGTTCCTTCCTTCCCTTGTGTATATTTTCCTCTTACAATTTCTTCACTATAGATGACCATGTAATGAAAAGAATAATTCACTTTAAATCTGATAATCTGTGTTGTGGTCCTGGCTATACCTATAAATGACATACTTGGAACAATACTCTTATTATTCTCTATAAAATGTGTTGTTAGGAGCATAGACTATGGAATTAAATTGCTTGGGTCAAATCCAGTTCTACCAGTTCTAGCCAGGGAAATGTTAACAAGATATTTAGCTTTTCTGTTCCTTGGTTCTTTCATCTGTAAAATAGAGATGATTATGTGTGGGGATTAAATGAGTTAATACATATAAACTTGTTTGAAGAATACCAGTCATGTAGTAAGCATAAATAAGTGTTTTTAATTATTATACCTATCACTTTTTGTAGTGTTGTTTTTAAAGTGGGTTATTTTGTGAAAATATGTGAAAGTAATTTGAAAAAGCAAAAAGTGTCATACAAAAGTAAAACAGCAATCATTTTGTTGTATAGAAGCTAGTCTTATCAGTAGCCCAGATTATATATCTATATATTCATCTCTATCCACTATTAGAATAATTTTGAAAACTATCAATATTTTTACTACATACACATACGTATGTAGTATGTATTATGCATGTGATATTATCAAAGATTTGGAAATGTCTTCATAGACTTCATAGCTTGTTATCAGATAACAGATATTTTTTTTTCATTATTACTAAGACTATACTCTTAGCAAACTTCAAGCTTGAAGAGCTTTGGCACTTGGGTTATAGGCCAATGTGCTTGAGAAAGAGGAGAAATTGGATCAATTACTTATATCACTAACTTTGTCGCATAGACTTATAATAAGTTCAGTGGAGGATAAGAAACAATTTCAGCCATCTGATCAAATTTGAAAGTCATAAATTTTAAGTCAAATTGAAAGATATATTTGAGTGACAAGGAATGAAATTTACATCTTAAAAGCCCAATATTGAAACTCTAGATATAAAATCCAACGTTGGGTATCTTTAACCCCATTTTTAATAAAACCTTGAAGGATAGCAATTTCTAGGATGTCTAATATAAAATGTGAAACATTATCTACATTAACAAATGCTCTATACACAAAACTCAGATACACACACACACACACACACACACACAAGAAATTGTTCAGTGTTAAAATAAAATAAGCAAAAAAAACCCCCTATACTCACCGAATTTGTGAAAATATATTAATATTAATTTATACTCATTAGTAAATAAATCTCTTAAAGAAATTTTCTTTAAGAATGAGTACTAAAAACTGTTAGAATTTTGGTATAGTGATTACTTAATGAAAAATTCGTAAGAAGTTATTCTATATATAATAGAAATATTTCACCTTTAAAGTCTGGACTAATACTATTTTAACAGAAATATAATGAAAGGCAAATACAAAATTTAGAAACCCTTGAAACTGAAATAGAAACATATCCAATTAATATACATTTAATGCTTTATTTAAGCAACTATATTTAAGCTATTATTTCAACTAGTAACAGTGTAAAGATATTGATGGACAGATATTTCACATTCTTTTTTTTTTTTTTGTGCAGGTTTTTGAAATCCAATGTGTATTTTATATTTAAAACACAGCTGAATTTGGACTGGCCACATTTCACATGCTCAGTAGCTACATGTGACTAGTGATTACTGTGTTGGAAAGAATAGATCTATATGTTATGAGAAAAATATAGGTGAGGACTATACAAAATGGTGCATATAGTGTACAGATATAGTCATCTGATTATTGACTGAGGCAAGTTTTAGCCTTTAAACATCCCTGACAGGGAGAAAAAAAGTTTTCAAGATCTTTATTATCTTAGTTTTTGTGAAACATCTATGTGCTAGATTTTATGTTCATTACTCTTTAAATTTCCAGCATATTTTATAAATTGTCAATTTATCAGCCAATCTTTAAGAAAGCCTAAGTGAAAGTAGAGGGACCATTTAATAGTAAGAATTGAGGGCTTATCTTACCATTAGAAATGCAGGATATGGAAGTCAAAACACTACCTTTAGGAAATTTGATGTATAGGTCACTCGTGAAGGTCATCACCAATGATCCCAGTTACTCACATAAACTAATGAAACTTCTAACAACTGGGGTAATGCCACTTTTCATGACACAGGGGAAAGGGCCATAGCAAATTAAGCCTTTTACCTTAAAGACTGACCTAGAAGGTGATACGTGCCACTTTTTGCAGAGGACTTTGACCAATCCTAACTTGGCAGGAATGTGACATGCAATTCTAACAGGTACAGAAAGGAAGAGAAGTATATTTGTGAAAAGCTCTCAGAATTACCATAAGACATGATAGAAGCCATGTTAAATAAGATAATGACAGCTAATCTTAATGATTTGATGAAAGTTACATATCTCCAGATTGAAAAGATATACTTAAATCCTAAACGATTAATAAGTATTAATCCCATACCTAAATACACAGTGGTAAAATATATCAATGAGAAATATTAAAAGAAACTCGACAAAAGAGAGATTGTCTACAAATTGATACAATTTTTGATACAATATTGGAAGAAAATTTCTATAAAAACAATACCAGCAACTGCTAGTATATTTTAGGGAATTAAAAGGGAAAGGTTCTAACAAGCAATTATGAACACAGGTTATGGTAAACATACTGATAAATTGTAAGTTTGGTTAATTGGCTAGTGATTAGACATGATTACTTGGGTGTGACTAAGCTGGCTTCTCTACAGTGCTCTTTTTGCAATGTGTCAGTTTGGCTAGACAGAACTATATTTCCCTGAATTAGCTTCCATGTGTGTTTCTAGTTCGTCTGAGTGAGAAGAAACATTTTTTTCATGAGATTTGACAATCACTAGTGAAGTAAAAGACATTTAGTTTTTATGCTTGGAAGTTCAAGCAAGGTGTTTGTCATCTTTGCTTATGTGCTAGGTTACCTTACTGAGGTGAGGGAGCTTTGGGTCAGCAACTGATATACCTTTTTTAGCTTCTCTGCTTCCTGGATCAGGTGTGTATTTACCACTGTAAAGACAGGTTCCAACTTCTTCAGGACACCCAGGTTCCAACTTGTCCTTTCGGACACTCAGTTAACAAAGTTAGAGTTGGTAAGAAGAACATGAATTTCCAATATTTCCTTATGGATTCCAGACTGCTTGTGGTCCTGGTTCCCAGCTTATTCTCATGAGATTAAACTTGTCTGTACTCTCCCCTTCTTTACATCTGATTTCATATTCTTTGGATTTTAGTCTCCAGCATCAGACACAAAGACAACAGCTATGAAGAGACTATTTAACCTCTGCTATAATTGCATAATGTCACCTGCAATGCTTCACTCTCTTCATATAAAGGAATAGTTTATTTCTCTTATTGAACTCTGATTAATAAAAAATTTGGCATTGATAGTGTTTCTGAGAGAACATAATATTAATTATGTGTTTCTGAATTCCTTTTAGACTATCTAATATTGATCTGGTTAGATTTAATGGCATTAATGACTCTTCAAAGATAAAGAACACAATGGTAGCTTATGACATGAAGTGGCAAATTATTACCTGTAGATAATGCAAGTGTCTATCTCCAAAAGGAGATAGCTCCAAAAGGAGCTGGTAATGACTTCAGTAGTTTGCTAGCTTAGTATACTGAATTATCAACCCAAGAATTACCTGCAATAAATTTAAATGTCAGAAGGTATTTAGTAAGGTATCCAAAGGCTTAGGGGGGTTGGGATGCTACCATGGATTTATCATTCAAGAGCTGCTCTATTTATCCCCTCACCATGTGCTCTGGGAATTATAGAAGCTGAGAAGTTCCATGATGTGCCATCTGCAAACTGGAGACCCAGGAAAGCCCTTGAGAACCTGGAACTAAAGTCCCACTTTGAGGGCAGGAGAAGACTAATGTCCCAGTTTAAGCTGTTAGGCAGGGAGAATTCTTTCTTACCTTGTCTTTTAAATTTATGCTCCCAACAGATTTGATGGGTCCCATCCACATTGAGGGGAGAAGTCTACTTTATTCAGTCTAGTGATTCACATGTTAATCTCATCCAAAAACATCCTCACAGACACATCCAGAATATTTAACCAAATATTTGGGCACCCTGTGTCCCGGTCAAGTTGACATATAAAATCAACCATTCACATATTCAGTGCTTATAGTCTAATATCAGTCTCTTGAACTTACTTCAAATTTATTGCCCTTTACAAACTGGAGAGTTCCTTGGGTGTCTGGGTGGCTCAATCGGTTAAACGTCTGACTTCAGCTCAGGTCATGATCTCTCAATCTGTGGGTTCGAGTCCTGTGTTGGACTGTGTGCTGACAGGTCAAAGCCTGGAGCTTGCTTCTGATTCTGTGTCTCCCTCTCTCTCTGCCCATCCCTTGATTGCGCGCGCTCTCTCTCTCTCTCTCTCTCAAAATAAATATTAAAAAAAACCTGGAGAGTTCCTCAAAATTAGGGAGTCATTTTAACTCACAGTCCTCTTCATATTCCCAAAGATGTGAGCAAATTAAATAGAAGAAGCACTTGATTAAATGTACCTGAAGAAAACAGGAAAAATGAAAAGAGTACATATTATGTTTCAGGGATAGAACCAGACATTCTTACTTCTACCATATCACTCATTGACATTAACATTAACATTAATTTGTAGAAAAGAGTAGAGTTACTTACGCAAGAAGAAAATAATTTCTTATATTGGTAAAAACAAACACAGCCTCATAAATATATTATGACGTCAAAATGAATAGAAATCGAACATGACCATTATTAGAGATTTGAAAAGCAGCCTATGAGGGGCACCTGGGTGACTCAGTCAGTTAGACATCAGACTCTTAATCATTTCTGCTCAGGTCATGATCTCAGGATTCTGTTGAGAATGTGGTCAGTGCAGAACCTGCTTTGGATTCTCTCTGCACCTCCCCCATTCATGCTTTTTCTCTCCCTCAAAATAAATAAACATTAAAAGAAAAAAAAAGAAAAGAAAAGCAGCATGTGAAGTCCACAAAATGCTAGTTAGGGCAACCCCTTAACTTGCTATTTAGCATAACTGGAAACATTTTTGGGGGAGGGACAGGTTATATGTGTTTGTTTTTTCCTCCTAACTGTGGCTTTGGAGGAGCTACTTTATCAGCTACTTGTGTAGCTGTAATACTTTAGTTACTATTTCTGGGAGTTTGCTGAGGATTAAATAAGTTGAGAACAGTTATTTTGTTTAGCAAAATTAAAAGTGTGTTAATTGGTGGATGAAAATAATTGCTCTTGCATCTGGAGTGGGGAAGAACACCTCACAAACCACCAAAGCAAAATAACACTAGCTAAAACAAAACAGATTTAGAAAGCAGAAAAATAAGGTCTTGCAGAAGACAGTCTTTCTACTACCTAGTTTTCTTTACTTACAATAAATATGGAAAATAGCTTATATCTCTAGGTTATTAGCAAAAGTGAATTATGTAATTATACATAATTTTGGGGAAAAAAAAGTTAAATACTTCTCAGGCTGCTATTTTTTTATTTTGCCCACACACCAATACCTCTTTATTTTATTTTTTTTCCTGTTCATTGTATATTTCTAATCCTTAACTTGAAGGGGTTGGTGATTTTCTTATTTATAAAACTTACAAGCCTCCAGTTAAAGGATCTGGCTTCCAGAATAAGATCCCCCAATTCTGTGCACCTTCTCTTGAATGGTAGGAGTAATGTCCTAGGAACATACAATACCAGTGCCAGGAGCAATCGATAGTAACCCGAGCCTGGAGCAAACTGACACAAAGATAATCGGAATGCAATCAATAGTTTGCTATTTCTCTTCCATAGGTTTCTAATTTTTTTTCACCTTGTCATAGCCATGTACCAGTCATTGTTTCAAGCCAGGTCTGGATTGAACAGAATGGATAAAGTTCCGAAACTACCTTTATAGTCCAGACATTTAAAAATTGAAGAGTTAGGACTATAGTTGTCCCATCAGTGAAAATTTTAGTTCTGCCTCCATTTTTTGCCAAATGAAAACTAGGAAGAATTTTTTTTTCATTAAAAATCTCATTGCTTTAGATTTCCAATGAATAGTACTTCTTAACCTCCTCAGCTCAACCAACACTGGGAGAGTGTTCAACAATCCTGATGGTCTAGATTAATAAAAATCGGCACATTTCCTAGTAAATATTTTATACTATAAACATTTTTTAATATACTGCATTTTTTGGTGAAAGAAATCAGGGCACATGGTAGCTGTTCAGCATAGGATCTCATTTACAACCTCAAACCCTGCAAGTTAGGTGCCATTGCCATTTTACAGAGGCATAAACCGAAGTTCAGAGAACTTAAATAACACATAGAAAGTGTTAAACCAGGAATCAAATGCATATCTTAAATATCTCTAGTGGATAAATTTGTAGCTTTTTATTATCTTACAATCTTACAGTTAGTGGTTTTTATGCCATTTTTTTTTACAACACTGGCTTGATTTTATAAATATTCAAGTTGAAATGAAATAAGTCATCTATCTTTCATCACTATCACTCTTGCATTTTCTGCAATTCAGTACTTGTCTAATTGCATTCAAAACCGTTCAGAGACTTTTCTTTTCTTTCTTTCTAAGCCATTATTACTTAGATGGTCTCCCTTCATTAGGCTGAATAAGAGTGCAGATTTTCAATTCCTTGGAGAGACTCAAAGCTATCTGTCCCTGTTACCGTTTTATTATTCCCTCAGAGTCTCATTTTTTACATCCGGCAAATTTCAAAGGCCAAAAATGTTCACTTCAGACATGATTTCAGATTCTGAGATAAAAGTCATACCTGCAAGCTTAATATAAGAGAAAAGAGATGGAATCTGGAAGGGTTAAGGAAGTTTCAATGTGCCAACTCATTCATTTCGGGATCAACACTTTGTATTTAATTTTTGGTTTTCTTCCTTAGCAGAGCATCTAGTTTACAAAAATAGTTTCTATATACACAGTTCTTATTTGTTTTCTGGATTAGTTTCTAATACTTTTTCCATCCATTTCTATGAATCAAATCTCCTCTTAAGATTTCTTTCACAGTTCTTTTCTTTATGTCTAGACCTCCTCTTTTTTAGCCTTCTCTGACTTTTTCTTTCATTGTGCCTATCATCTTCTCTTTTCACTGCAGCTGTTAAGTTAAAAAAAAATCAGAAAGCTATTGATGTCGCTATCTTTCTCTTGTCACTTTCATCAGAAAAAATGGAGTTCCAATGTGCAGCATCCAGTTGCTTAGCAACAATATTTTCAGCATCTCTGTCAGCATGAAGAGTGCAAAGCTGTGTCTGCTAATGTGCCTGCATTACAAAAAAAGAGCATAGTTTGAGTGGAAATAGGAAGAAATAAGCCCTGAAAAATTCAACAATCTCAGGATATAATGAATGCAGAAAAAGGATGAGCATTTTGCAGTGGAAACTTTCTTTTTACCACATGACATATCACTTGCAGAAAAGTTCATTCTCTAAAGCAACATTTCAGGAGTTATGCTATCAAAAATGCCTACATGACTGTTCTGCATCAAGTTGCTACGCTGCCAGATTACTTTATTTTCCTATGCATATATTTACAATTCCAGGAACAACTAACTTCACTATGAATGATTTAGGCCCAAGCAAGAGTGAAAAAAATTTTAATTAATTATAACTTTTCAAAGTTTGTTACCATTATTTGTTTTAATGAACAAGGACTGATAGCCTTACTAAGTACGTGAATGCATTCCTATTGTTTTTGTGACTTTATTTTAATCACACAGTATTTTTTCTGCTCTAATACACATGTACTTTTTCATGTTTGACATATTTATAGTTGACTCATTTTAAAATAAAATATTTGATTGCTTTATGCTTATGTTGTCAATGAAATTCATTTTCAATACAATTAAATGTAAAGTTATCTTTTCAGTTAGAAGATAAAAAACTATTTAAATATACCTTATATTTTGCTAATTTTAATACCTTAAAAATACACTTATTGCATACTATTTTACAATTCTGTTTTTATCAATTCTTGACATTTATATACAAGTTTACAGAAAAGTAACTATAAATTAAATATTATTTGAATTTAATACATTTTTATATAATGTGTGATATTCTGTTATGGCAATAAATTGCAGAAGCTTTTATCTTGTGTTCCCATTTTTACTTTGGCCTTTATCTGCTTTGTAACCAGGAACATGTTTTTTAATCTGAGATTAAGGTTCTGCATCTTTATTGACAATATACTTCCTCATTTCAGTCCTACTAGAAAAATTAAAGTGAGATAATGAATGCAAAACACTAAGCATGTCTGACATACAAGAAATATTTTATAATTTAAAGCTATTATTGCTTAGAAATTTTCGTAAAATAGATTGCCTAACCATGTGTTTTTTTTTTTTTCCAGACACTTTCTGCCTTTTTTGTTTAATACATTTTTTTAACCACTAGTATGTGCTGAACATTGCAACATTCTTGACATTAAATGTTTAAACATATAGGATCCAAAGAAAGAAATGAGATATGAATAATTAAAAATCTTAATAATAACCAGGGATATTGAGTGGGTGGACATTAATATTTATTAATATTTTTGTTGAACGTATAAATAGTAGACTGTGGACAACATGACCATAAAGTTCTTTATTTCCATAATTGTTGTTTTAATTTTATTTCATAGAAAGAAGTCTTCCTTTACAAAGTAAAAATTCACTGTCTTTTCCTAGTGGTAAAAAATTCTCTCCAAAGATTACAAATGATAATATGGAAATATTTTAAATGGTGTAAGTTTATAAGAATGTAAAGAAGGGATGTAAAACCAGCAGCAGATACTGTCATTTAAAACACTTCATAAGCTGGAAGGCTGAGGAGCCTTTAGTTGAGAATAAAAAGTGAGTACTATCCATCATGAAGGAGTCAATTGAATACGTGCCCCACTGAAGTCACTTCTAACTTTGAG
Organism: Panthera uncia; assembly: GCF_023721935.1. Lineage (NCBI taxonomy): Eukaryota > Metazoa > Chordata > Mammalia > Carnivora > Felidae > Panthera > Panthera uncia. The sequence continues at coordinate 56,658,874 of NW_026057582.1, read as the reverse complement.
AAAATGAACATGCAGTGTAGAAAGTGGAACTGACTTGTAAGATTAAGAATAAAGAATCAGTTGGAAGTCAATATATAAAACATCAGACCCTTGTATTGCAGATAATTTAGAACACTTTTCAATCAGGCAAAAAATAAAAGTCTCTTACACAAAAACCTCAGTATCTTGACATTTAAGAGTTTCCAGTGTAGTGGCCATTTGATTTTGACCAATTGCCCAAGGTGAAGATCTCTGGACGAGCCCTCCAAAAACACATTTACAACCTTATTGATTCACTCAATTCTTAAGTATATGTAGGATAATATGGTATTTGAAGAAAGCTTGAAGTATGAAACATATAGTCCAAATTAAACAAAATAGAATCTTCAGAGAAACATAAAAAACAAACACACAAAAAAACCCCCTAAGATATTCTTAGAGATGTTAATGAAAAGAGTGTATCTATAAGGAGTAAAGAATATTAAAAATAATAATAAAACATAAACATATATGATAAAATTCTGGTAAAATGTGTAGTTTTAGTTGATGAAATATCTTCAAAAGAAGAACAGATAGAAAGAGAAATAAATATATACAATAAAAATAGGAAACAACCTATTTTATACAACCTAAAAGGTCCAACTTCTGACTTGTAGGATATATAGATAGAAATAGAAATATAAAATTTGTAAAAATGGTAAAAGCAATTCCTAGAACTGATGGATGAGAATATTAACATAATGAACTTAGTAAATGCCCAGTCCAAAATTTAAATAATATCTGTGTATTGACATATTATTATAAATTTTCACAACATCAATGATAAATATGTCAAATGTTTCAGAAAGTGAAAAACATTACCTGTAAAGGAATGACTTTCAGAAACTTTGCATACCATGGAGCAATGAATTCAATAAACTGAAGGAAATTTATTTCAGGTTAAGGATAATATACCCACCCAATTCATTGATGAAGTGTAAGGAAAAATGAATAATATTTTCAGACATGCAGAATCTCAGAAATTTCACATCCTACACTCTTTATTAGGGAACTTTCTTTTGCAAAACTTTTATTAGGAAACTTTTCTTTTGCAAAAGAAATCCTTAAGAAGTGTAAAAGGAGAAAGAAGCACAGAATATGAGGAAAAATTCTATGAGATGTTTAGCATTTATAAAGAATAATTGTTTGGATAGAAACAAATATTTAGGGTACCATGATACCAAGATCAAGGAACCAGAGATTTTTATATCATCCTTGACAATATGAGATGACTTAAAAAGATGATAAAGATGTCAATTTTAATTAAAAAGGAGATAAGAGGAATTTAAAACTCCAGGAAACACAAAAGTCTGTATTAGAAAGAAATGCAATCATAGCACAATACTTGCTTGTTAAGGGACTATTTAAAAGTCACTGTAACATAAAAACGGGTATTTTGAGATGTATATTTCATGTATATTTTAAGAAATGTATATTTCTTAAATGTATATTTAAGATGTATATTTCATGTATATTTTAAGAAATGATGGAAAAGAAATATATCCTTAGTATATACAGGTAAAATACATAGGACAATTGAAAATCATGATATAATCATATCAAGATTGAAAGAGAGAATGTTTGTGATATACCCTCAGGTATTATATCAGGGAAATAATAGAAAATGCCTAAAAGTAATTAAGCCAAGAAATAGTGATTAAACATATGGTTTAGAAATATGAATTAAATAAAATACCCTTTAACACATGACATGTTTTCCTGAATTTAAAATGCGTGTGTAGTGTGAGAGCCAAGGAGGCCTTGTTTCTCATTAACCTATCTGAAATTTTATTTTTTCAAGTACACACAGTATTTTAGTAAGTTTATTTGTGTATTTTAAAATAACTGAATATACATAGAGAAAAATTTTAGTTACTAATTGTAATTCTCTGTTTCTGTTTTTTTTATAGTCAATGATAAGATTACAGGCCCTTCTTAAAAAAAGCAAACAAAACAAAACAAAAAACTTGAGTTTCTTCTTAGAGTTGGTGAATAACTTTTAGGGTATGATTCTTGTCTGTAAGATTTAAGATTGTTGAAGTTAAAAATTTCAAAAGAAATACACCAAAAAACTGATAGAGTATATTAAAAAGAATAAGTACAGGACACATCATACTTCATAGTAAGACTAAACCGTTTATCCCTATGATCACAAACAAATCAAGAGTGTCTGTTTTCAACATCTGTATTTAATATTTTACTGTAAATCTTAGTGCAATAAGGTAATAAAACTATAACGACATAAAATTTAAAAGAAAGGTATTAGAATTAGACCACAACTTCGTACATATTCTAAAAGCCTTTGAATTGTACACCTTAAATGGTGAACTTCATGGTATTAAATTCTTCTCATTGAAGCTATTAAAAAGAGAGAAGTGAAGCTTCCTTCATTTATAGTCAATATGACACTGTAAGGAGAAAATACTATTGATGCCACACAACACTACTAGAACTTGCATTAACACTATAGCAAGATGGCAAGGTACACAGTTTTGAAATAAAAAAAATCATTTTATTTCTAGATAGACTCAATTAACAGATTGGAAATATTTTTTAATATGCTATGTACAGTATCACCAGGACTATAGCTAGTGCCTAGAATAAATCTAAGCCAAATTGTGTCATATCACTCTAACAAATGACAAAACATTACTGAGAAAACCTGAAACTAAATAAATATACCATGTTCTCTGTTCATGGATTAAAATAAATGATAGCATCATCAATTCACTCTAAACTGAACTATGTATTCAACACAATGCAATTTTAATCCAAGCTTTTTTTAAATAGGAACTGACAGGCAGGTGAATGCTGTAACTGTTGTAGAAACTATACAGAATTCCTAAAGTTTTGATATGTTCTCGTGTAATATCATTGCTCATAATTCTAATTACTGAAGTGTTGTGTGTCACAGAAATAACCAGATTTCATCGTCAGGTGTGTTATCATAAACTCTCATCAAATCATTAACAAAAAGAAAAAACAGATATTGACAAACAGATAACAAACATTTCTATGGAAAGACAAAGCCTCTGAAATAATCAAAAATTTTAGAAGAAAAGAAGAGGAAAATTGAAATATTTATACTACTCAATTTCAATTGTATTCTCTTAATCAAGACAGCTGTATTAGAATAATAATAATATATATAAATAATGTAAAGGAACAAAAGTGATATTCCAAGAATGCACACATATACACACCCTCTTGTTCAATTAATTTTTATTAAAGATGCCAGTTAAAAAGTAAAGGAATGCCATTTCAACAATTAATGTTGGAGTAACTGGATAAAAGTATAAAAGATGAAAAAAACCCCTGTCTACCTCACTCCATACTAAAAATTAATTATTAATTGATCATAAACTCAAAATTAATTGTTAATTAATCATAAACCTAAATTAAAAGCCTACAAGTTTCTCCAAGAAAACAAAAGAGAATTTCTTTGTGCAGTTAGGGTTAAAAATATTTTAAGGACACTTAAGACAATATAACCTTAAAATAAAATAAACATGTAAATTGGCCTTATAAAAATCAAAAATCTCTGCTCATCAAAAGACATTGTTTAAAAGAATAAATGGATAAGACTTAGGCTAGAAGAAATTTTTCACAATATGCTTCTATAGTAGATGATTTGCATTTGGAATATATAAAGAACTCCAACAACAAAAGATAAGCAACTCAATAAGTGAATAAAATTTTTTATTCCTACTTTATTAGGAAGATATGCAATATCCAAATATTACAAGAAAGTTTCCCAACATCATTACCCATCAAAGAATTCCATGTAAAAGCACATTGGAATTTTCTTTTAATGTTTATTTATTTTTGAGAGAGAGACAGAGTGTGAGTGGGATAGGGGCAGAGAGCGAGCGAGACACAGAATCCAAACCAGACTCCAGGACGTGAGCTGTCAGCACAGAGCCCGACGCGAGGCCCGAACCCACAAACCATCATGACCTGAGTTGAAGTCAGTCACTTAACCGACTGAGCTACTCAGGCACCCCAAAAGCACATTTAGATAACACTACAGACCCAGTAGAGTAAGTAGGCAAACAAACAAAAACACTGACCAAACCAAATATTGATTAGAATATGGATACTGAGATTTGGACACTCAGTATCACTGATGGGAGCGTAAAGGCACACATACTTTGTAGAATGACTTCATAATTCCTAATAAAGTTCAACAAACATCTACCTGTTTACTCAACAATCTTACTCTTAGTTATTTACTCAAAAGAAATAAAACATATGTCCACACAAAAAGACTTGCAGTATAAGCAGCCTGATTTAGAGTTAAGAACGGAAAAAAAATGCAGAAGCTCATGAAAGGAAGAATGTATAAACACATGTTACTACATTCATTACATATATATATATATATATATATATATATATATATATATTATTTTACAGTAAATATACACATAATACCCTGATTAATGTGATTTAATCTCAAAAAGTTTATGTTAAGTAGAAGAAATGAGTCAGAGGATGCCTGAGTGGCTCAGTTGGTTGAGAGTGACTCTTGATTTCAACTCAAGTCATGATCTCACAGTTTGTGACATCTGCATTGACAGCTCAGAGCCAGCTTGGGACTCTCTCTCCCTCTCTCTCTGCTCCCTTCCCTGCATTAAAAAAAGCAATATGTATATAAAAAAAGAAGTGAGTCTGTAAAGAAGAGTATAGTGTGTGATTCCATTTATATGAATTCTAATAAGAAAACTAATCTATAGGGATGGAAATGAGTTAGTGGTTGCCCCTGTGAGGGGGGCAAGGATTACTGGAAAGTGACATAAAGGTCTTTCTGAGATGATAGACATCTTTCTCGTGTTTGGGTGATGAATACAAGGGTGTATACAGTTGTGAGAATTAATCAACTAAACAAGCTCTGTGTTATGTATATGCATCAATTAAAATATATATATAGATTTTAAATGAATATATATTCTTCAGATTTTTAGTAGTAGGTATTTTTACTAACTTTTAAAAATATATAGTCCCAAAAAGAATAAGTATTCTGCTGTTACTATATTCCATATTTTGCTTTTGTTCTGTATATATCTTTTAAATTGGTTCATAAACATTCTTCAGATGATTACATAAGCCATAACACATTTCTTAGTGTGAAGAATAATAGCGATTTTAAATACTGATTGTCAATGTTTCATATAGAAACTTAACTAAATTTTGTTCAAGTATGTTCTATTCACATACTACACAGGCTAAATTTTCCTTGATGATATTAAGATGCATAATTTTCCTCCTCTGTTACAGTACAGTTTTTTTTAAATATGATTCCTGATAGTTTATTAGGTATAAGTTCAAACACAATGTAGCACACTTTGTGTTTTGTGAGCATTTATTTTCTCATATAAGAAGAGATCAGTCTTTTCAGCTTTTTATTATATAGGAATAAATCTACTTTTCATGGATGACTAGAAGCCAAGTTCAGTTGCTTCAGAATGACAAGTAGATTTAAGATAGAAGTAGCATCAGTGTATAAATACCATGAAATATGACTTAGCCATATAAAAGAATGATATCTTGCTCTCGGTGACAGTATCGATGGACCTACAGAGTATTATGCTAGGTGAAGTAAGTCAGACAAAGACAAATAATATATGATTTCACTTACATATGGAATCTGGAAAAAATGTAACAAATGAGCAAACAGAAGCAGAATTATAAATATGGAAAACAAACTGGTAGTGGCCAGAGGGGAGGGATTGGGCAGAATGGGTGAAATAGGAGAAGGGGATTAAGAGGTACAAACTTCCAGTTATAAAATAAATAAGTTACAAAGATGAAAAGCACAACATAGGGAATATAGCCAGCAATACTTTATAATGTTGTATGGTTGCAGATAGTAACTACACTTAACCATGATGAAAATAGCTTAAGGTAGAGAACTGTGGAAGCACTATGTTGTATATTTGAAACAAATATAACATGGTACGCCAACTATGCCTAAAAAAGAGAATAGAAGTAGCACGCAACTTCTTGCAAGTTTATCCTTTTTTTAGTAAATATTCTGATTGATTAATATTTATTATTAGGTCATGCACTTTCTATGCACAGGGCTATTTTCCTGACTGATATGCTAGTGCACAATAGTATATACAAGAGTAGTTCTAAGCAGTAATGACAGTAACATGGTTCAGATTTTCATTTCATAATTGTTTTCTATATCTTTTTAAACTTTTGGCCTAGAAAAATTATCTGATAATATGAGAAAAAAATAGGACCTTTATCATATATGAATGCACAGTGCCAAAATTTTGTATATGGCAAGCAAAAAATAACAAGTAATTCCCTCCTTTGGCAATATGCAATTATTTGCTATTGCAAATATAGCAAATATTATTTCCCTATAACAGCATGTGAAAATATTTAAAAATAACATACCAATTGCTAGATTGTCACATATAGATAATTACTTACAAAGGCTTTCTTTAAGAAAGAAAATCTAAAAATGGTTAAAATAAAAACAGTGTGCTTCCTTCTTGAAACAGTTTCTTCCCTTGGATGGTGAAAATAATGATTCTCTTAGTCTTAATGAAATTCCACAAATCTGTTTGTTTCTAATAAACTCTGACATATTGATTAATAAGGTGACTGCACTTGATCCACCACTTTATTAATTTTTCTTAATTAAGAAAGCTCATTCAAAATATATAATTTAGAGTATTTTGGTTAACTTTACCTTCTATTCTTAGCATGTCTTACCACATCACTTAACATGTAATAGACATTCATAAATGTGTGTTGTATATTAAATATATAATTATAAAATTAAGCAGTCTTCAGTTATCTAAAATGATCCACTGTTACTCACTTAAGTGATAAACCAAATCTATAGAAGAACTAGGAATTATCATTCAGTGATTCTAAGTATACTATTTAAAGGGTACTATAATGTCTCAGTCTCATAATAAAGCATGGCAGAGAAAGAAAGGAGATGATTTCATTGAGAAATCATTCTATACAGAAAAGACATATTATTGGAATTCTTGATCAGAAGCTTAGAAATTTAGGAACTTAATGCTTAAAAAATTAATTAGGAAAAAATACATAAAATAACTGAAGAGCATAACTAATAAATAATTGAGCATGATAGTTTGGCACAAACTTCATAAAAATTAAGAATTTTATAATATGATTGTCCTACATCTTTCCTTGACCAGGTGTGGCCTCAAGGAATCTGATCTGGACCAGACAGTATATACTCCATTCCATCTTTCTCCGTATATAAGCAATAGATTTTTGTTTTCTGATGGCCCAAGGACTTTTACTATTTTTCCATGGTCCACAAATTATTCTGTGTGTATGTGAGAGGTGAACCACAGTTCCAAGTTGCATTTTTCTCTCATACTGCTTACCTCCTATTTGTCTTTTTTTAGAGGTCTCTTATAAACCTCGTACTAAATATTTATTGGCCTCATTACAGATATTTGAGTGAATAAATTAGATTTCTTTGTCAGTTATAGCAGGAAAATGATAACGTATATATCAAAGGATAGAGGAAAGTCAAATGTTATTAGCGATGTGTTGACAATCTTAGGCACCAAATATAAAACAGAAAAAATATCTTTCTTCCTTCAGGATAAATGTGGTATGAGGTAAGGGTATGTGAGGAATTAAGTATGGTTTATAAGTTAAAATAATCCCTCTGATATTTGCTGTTTTTAAGTGATTAAGAGTAACTCTCAGTTACTTTTTTTTGATTTAAAAGCTTATTTTATAGTATGGTTGAGTGTTCATAATGTAGAGTAGAACAAAAATACCAAAGAAACATAATTGCCATTCCATGGAGGATTCTTTAATATGGTCTGTGACAGTTGCTTTACAAAAGTTCTATCATGGGGCACCTGGGAGGCTCAGTCTCTTGAGTGTCTTGACTCTTGATTTTGGCTCAGGTGATGATCCCAGGGTTGTGGGATTGAGATCTGCATTGGGCTCTGCACTGAAGGTGAAGTCTGCTTAAGATTCTCTCTTTCTCCCTCTACCCCTCTCCCCTGCTCATATTCTCTCTCTCTCTTTCTCTAAAATTAAAAACAAAACAAAACAAAACAAAACAAAAGTTATGTCATGGGAAGTTGATCATTCCTACTGACATTTTGACAGGGAAAGAATTAAGTTCCCATCTGCCCTGTTCTGTGATGTTAGTAGAATATTCTGTTTGCCCTGACTCCTGTGAATGTAATCCATTTCTCTGAGTAGAATATTTTGTATTTAAACTGGAATCCTAGAAGTGCAAAGGACCTTCCTGAACATGGGAGGTATTTTGTGTTGACACTGGAGAGCCATCTGCCAGAAACTTCAACCATGATTCAAAGGAAGCCATTGCTTGTTGTATGAATGTTCAAAAGAAAACGGATCTGGAAAAGATAAGGGTAAGCAACCTCATCTTTGAAGCATAATGACCATGACCCTGAGGCCAAACAACCTAGGTTCATATCTGAACTTACATATTCATCACTTACAAGATGTGCAGCTCTGGTGAATTTACTTAATTCTTTGGTAATTCAATTTTATTATTGATTAAATTATGATATTTGCCTCATAGGGTTATAGTGAATACTAATTTAATGAAAAATGCTTTGAGTCATGGATGTCGTTAGGTAAATTCAACAAGTAAAAGCAATGTTATATATTATTACTATGATAAAAAAATTGGCATCCGATTTGTAAAGATTTGTAAGGACACTACATTTGTAAGGATACCACATTTCTAAGACATAAATGTAAGAGCCCTTTAAGTTTTCTCGTTGGTGAGAGACAATTCTCCATGTAATTTCTGCCTGTCTTTAATTAATTTTTGTTCTAGACTATCCTTTCAAGGACATTTATACAGCAAAGTTTCTTGAAAGATATAGTATGTCCCTTGGACACAGAAAGTAGATCTGTTTTTTGACTATGATGATAAAGATTATGTCTCCCTCTCAGATAAAACTTTAGCAGTTTGGCTAGTAGTTCCCTTAAAAGATTGGGGGTTTCTGGGATGCCTAGGTGGGTCAGTCAGTTAAGCATCCAACTCTTGATTTCGACTCAGGTCATGATCTCCCGGTTTGTAAGTTTGAACCGCTCATTGGGCTCTGGGCCGACAATGCAGAGCCTGCTTGGGATTCTCTCTCTCTCTCTGCCCCTCCCCCCCCCCAATAAATAAATAATTAAATGAAAATTAAAAAAAATAAGATTGGAGGCTTACTAAACTCGGAGTTCATTTGCTATGACATAAAGCTGCTGTGTGAGTATCCATCTGGGCTCTGCTGCTCATCTCACCAGTGTGACTTTAACTTTGGGGGCGGACGGTAGTGGAAGATGCAAGAAAAGTGAAGCTCATTCACTCTGCTGCACTGTGAATAATAATGACCTTTGCCGCTACCAGGAGTCTTGGGTACTTTGCCAGCTTCTATGAAACTGTGGCAGGCTTAGGGTAAATATGTCAGATCCTTGACTGTCTTGACACTCATTTCCTAAGCTTTGGCAGAAGTGAGGGTGAGTCTTAAGTCTTTAAAAGGTGCGACAATCAGTAAATATAGTAGAATGTAATAATGCTCAGCAAATATTCACTTTTTCCTCTGCCTTCCATGCAGGAGTATAGTTTCTTACTGAAATGATTCTGTATTTATCCATGAGACTTACTTTTTGTGACTACTGTGTGAGAAAAAAAAAAGCCTTTAGGTGTGCTTGGGTGGGTAAATTTGCCCTCTTGCACTCCTGTCTTCCTCCATGGGAAAACTATGCCAAGCTAGCTACTAGTTCCAAGAAATAAAGCTACCTTGAACCCAGTATTTGGCCTGGAATAAGTCTAGCTGCTTTCAGACAATATTAGCAAAACCCATTTAAGCCCACTTGAACAACAACTGGCAACAGAACTACAAGAGAAAAATATTGTTCGTAGTTGATGCCACTAATTTAAAGAGTCATCCTGAAAAATATATATAATAAGTCCTAAGCAGTAGATATTGATTCTAGGAATCACTGGATAGCTGATTTTTCAAAAATGTCACCTCTAACTCCAATTATTTCTACTTGCAAGATCAAAATTTCCTCTAAGGGGAGAATATATAATTGGAATATAATATTTGTTTGCTTGTGATAATCATAATAAGAACCTTAGCACTGTTATAGGCCTTTCAGATATACAAATTACTACTTATTTTTATCGTGTGAACAAGAAAATGAGAGGATTTGGGGGATGACTTTAATACATTTAAAAAAATTTTTTTTTTTAACGTTTATTTTTGAGACAGAGAGAGACAGAGCATGAATAGGGGGAGGGTCAGAGAGAGAGGGAGACACAGAATCTGAAACAGGCTCCAGGCTCTGAGCTGTCAGCACAGAGCCCGACGTGGGGCTCGAACTCACGGACCGCGAGATCATGACCTGGGCTGAAGTCGGACGCTTAACCGACTGAGCCACCCAGGCGCCCCAATACATTTTTTTCAGACCTAAAACTTAGACTTCTTATATGCCTATTCAGACCTCAAAGGTAAGCTATCATAATTATTTGCTACCTATATTTATTGCAATGCACACATTTGAATCTGAATAATTAACACATTTCCTAAGAGATTACTTTTACAAAAAATACTTTAATATTTTCTTTAAGTACAATTTTATCAACTTCATAAAATACTAGTATTTGTATAAATTTATGGTATTTATTATACATATGAATTATCTATATATTACATAGAACTATACTCATGTACACACACACACACACTCACACATGCACATGACAAAACTTGGATATTCCTAACTGATACTTGTTGGAGATAATGACTAACGTTAGCCAAGTTTTGGCCAGGGGACATAAGAATATCCGAATCTGACTCATGATGAGCAGTATCTCCTCTTGAGGCCCATGAAGAAATGATATTCTGCAAGGAAATGGTGAGTGGAGCAACAACTTGGTCTTGCCCCCAAACAAAAGAGCATAGCATGTCACCTCTTCAAACTCCACTTGAAAACCTCCATTTATCTAATACATTCCCTGGGCTTTGGTTATAAAGGCAGAAAAACAAAATCCCATTCTGCTACTTTTTTCCTCATTATAGAAACACTCGTTTATGTTTGTCAGTTCCTAAGCCTGGAGAAGAGAAGAAACTAGGGAAACTTGACCTAGTATACCAAAATCTATGACTCCTACCAGTGCACAGTCTAAGTGCAAACATGGAGCACTTCCTGTCTGCCTGCTGCCAGGGAATATTGTCCTAGATATGACTGACATTTTTTTTTCGGGATTTATGGCAACCAGAGGTGATATTATAGATACTTTTAGTTCTTTTTCCAAAAGTAGCTCTGATGCCCAGAGACAATGATATTCCTGCCATCAGAAATCAGTGAGGAAAATGATCCTTAATCCAAACAAAGGAATCTTTTATGGACCCAAACCAGGTTCTGACCTTCATCTTGCAACTCAAAGTACTGCCTATGGATAAACAGCATTGGCAACAAGCTGGAGCTTTTCTTTTTCCATACAAGAAATGTAGATTCTTAGGCTGTATCCCAGACCTAGTGAATTAGAATCTGAATTTTTTTTAACATTTTTTTTAATATTTATTTATTTTGAGGGGACAGAGAGACAAAGTGCAAGCAGGGGAGGGTCAGAGAGAGAGGGAGACACAGAATTCAAAGCAGGCCCCAGGCTCCGAACTGTCCGCACAGAGCCCGACACAGGTTTCGAACCCACGAAGCATGGGATCATGACCTGGGCCAAAGTCAGACGCTTAATCGACTGAGCCACCCAGGCACCCCAAGAATATGAATTTAAATATGATTTCCAGTAATTTAAATACACATTAAAGTTTGAAAAGCCCTGATCTAGCTGATTTCCTCCCAACGCAAAAACAATGCCTGTGTTTTGGGACTTTTCTACAACAAATACTGATAAAAGTTGTGAGGTATTCAGCACTATACAATAGAATTTTCTGTAATGATAGAAAAATTCTTGATCTGTGCTTTCTGATACAGTAACCATTGGAGACATGTAGCTTATCAAACAGTTGAAATGTGGCTGGTATCATGGAGGAAGGAATTTTTATTTTTATGTTATTTTAATTAATATACATTTAAATGTAGATAGCCATATGTTGTTAATTGCTACATGTCATTCTGTGAAGGTCTAGACAATGTTGTTTGTCCCACTGTTAATGATAGACCTTTCTTTGTGCATTCAAAACATTGAAAACAAAGTTTTGTGGTTAAGAGCGTGGACACAGGGATTTAGATTGTTTGAGTTCAAATACATCTCAACCACTTACTAGTTGTGTGACCTAGGGTAAATTTCTTAACGTATTAAGCCAGTTTCCTCACCTGAAAAATTAGAAAATAGTACTTATGATTATTATAAGATTAAAGGAATTAATAATCTAAAACCATTAGAGCAGTATTAGGGAAATAGTGCTAAATATGTTTATTAAATTAATCAATATCCCACCAGCTCTACTTCAGTTAGAGCCTAAAACACTAAAAGAATGAGTTCTAACCATTTTTCTAAATTCAAGCACCATATTTCCTTTAGAGAATTCTGTTAATCAGTTAAGGCAAACATTAATAGAGAAGGAAGTACTGTTGTGAAGGAATGCGTGTGAAAATCTTCACATCTGAAAATAGTTTAAAAAGTTTCTCCCAAAGATAATCTGTCATCTGGATTGAAAATCAGTGCCCTAGAACTCTCTTTAAACTCTTAACCTCAATGGTTATATTAGTTGTTTTGCTTCAGCTATGTCAAATGTAAGAGATGGAACCTGTAATTATGGCATTGAGGAACACCTGGATCCTTCCAGTCAAACAGCTTTTTCTATCTCAAGGTTGCATGCCCAGGGAAAGATTTAAAAATTCATAAATATTAGCTGGGTCTTAGGCCCAGAACTTCAAAGAAAGCTCTTAACTTGTGTGTACTTGCTTAGATAGGCTTCAGTGGCCTTCTTTATCATGGGTCTTATACTGGTTTCTTCTTGGTATGATACAGTGCATGGTGTCTGAGTGGTCCTATCACTCCAGCTGCTAAGCAGAAAGCAAGCCTAAGATGAGAATATATCCAAGTACACTTGACTTTTAACTGGAAAACTGGTCTTTAAAATGTCCTTGATTTGACCAGTAAAGGCCTTACTCCTCCTTAGGAATATAGTTAAAGGAAAGTGGTAAGTAAGTTTGAGCTTCTTGTAGGATGACAAAATATAACATTTTAGACCTTCCCTATATCTGCTAAGATGGAAAGGCAGAGTAGCCAAACAACATTGAAGGGCACTCATCATGACTGCAGTAGGGGGCCAGGTAGCAGGATGTTTCGTCCATCATGCTGGGCAGCAGACCACCTGAAGGGAAATGATTGGGCAGAAGCTGGGTCGAAGAAAGTTGCACCTTCTGTTGGTGTACATTTTCTTCTCTGTGGCTTCTTTTTGGTATGTAAAATATTTCCTCAGCTTAATGATGTTCTAGACTTGGTGCCTCATTCTGCTATTCTGTTTAGTTCAGAGACAAGTTATGTACAAATACTTAGCAGAGAAAGTGTGAAATGATCACAGCACATTCAGCATCAGAGAGAACATCTCATGGATTATATTATGTTTTTGAGAATAACATTGTATCTGACTAATTGGTTTATTATATCTCTTGTGATTACATCTCTTGTGCCACTGAAAGTTTGGTTTTGGTGTGTGTGTGTGTGTGTGTGTGTGTGTGTGTGTGTGTGTGTGTTTTAAATTACTTTTCTAGGGAAGCCATCTGATTCAGAATGTGTGAGAGCTCTTACATATCTGTCAGCTGGGCTGCATTGGGTATTCCTTGCAGACATGTCCCAGCACACATAATTTTAGGGCACAGTGCATAACCTGCATCAAATAGAGGCTTAGAAATGTTTTTCAGATTGTGTTGATTTGAATATTTTTGTTTTACCTCTTTAAAGAAGAGTACTTTATGCCAGATATTGTTTTGGTTGGACAGGACTAACTAAGGTTTATTTTTATCTCCAGGCTCTCCTACTGGAGAGAAAAAAAAAATCAAGGTGTCTTTTTAAAAGTAATTTTCTCACATTGAATTTTAATTTTAAATAGAGAATTGGTTGATTTTTAATTATATTGAAATCAACATTCATTGTGAAGAAGTAAGAATCAGCAAAGGTTTTTGCTTTTAAGGAGCTTACAGTTAATTTTGAAATTTATCAGTGGACATAAAGGTTCATTTATATATATATAAATATGTATAATATATATATAAATTTATATGTATATAATTTATATATAAGTTCTTTAATAATAGTGTTTTGCTTTTCTTTCTGATTTAAGTTGTCTAGATGCCAACAAAATGAGCAGATTGCTCATGTATTGAGTGTTTGGCTAGTTAAGCTTTAGATAATACTTAGGAAAACAGATTTTATTCCTAGATTAAAAATTATTGACAAACAAAAATTATATCAGTATGGACAATTTTGGAGTTTGCAAAATGTGTTCATGGAATCAGAAGAAAGATGTTTTTGTCCTTATCTCCTCATTTTAGAATAAAAATCTGGGTTTAATTTTCTTATTATCATAACCACCACTGCTGCCACGACCACCTTCACCACGACCGTTATCCGGGGATTAGCAGGGTCGTTGATTTATGTTTTAAATCCCTTCTTTAGTAATTAAAATGAGGAACTTGGAAAATAAAATGTCCTATCAGCTATTTATTTGGATAGGGGGGAAAAGTAAAAAAAGAAGTTGATATACTCTGAACAGTGCTTTCAGTAATAATGGTAGACATCTTCTCAATCACTGTACTATAGATATCTGTTTCTTCATTCCCTCCTAGGATCCCCAGATCTCTTAAATGATTTTTTTTATTAACTTATATACGTTAAGCTTTACTTTTTGTGCTGTAAGGTTCTACTGGTGTTGACAAATGCATAGTGTTATGTATCCACCATTACGTATCATTCAGAATATATTAAAAATTAAAAATCTACCTTAAAAATTCCCCTTTGCTCTATATTTTATTATACATCTATTTATATATGATTTATTTTATCTATTTATAGATAGATATATAGATTTATATATCTATTTATATGATTTATATATATTTCTCTCTATAATATATTATATATATATTAATTATATTTATATACCATAATACTATCTGCTGTCTGTAGATTTCTAAAAAACATACCACTGGAGGACAAGGACCAAACCAAGTCCAAGTGGAAAAAAGTCTTTCAACAGTGATAGTCTGGTAACTAGTTTGATAGCTAGCCCCAACTATCCTTGCCTTCCAGTATTCATGCTTATATGTGATATTTATGTAAACCATTTTAATCTGCTGTACAATAAATCAAAGCCTGCCAAATACTAATGATGCTTAGAAGCAATATCTTTCCAGCTAACGAAGGCTGCATTGCCAGCTTATTACATAGAATATCGATGGTGCTTGACAAGTCTGTAGCTGATGAGAAGGGAGATAGAGACGGAAGTAAGTTCTAGTAAGACAACTGTAGTAGAGATTACAGTTCTTTTAAGCAAGTAAATGTATCATTTTTGAGAAACAGTTTTAACTACTTATGGCTCTGAGAGAATAAATAATATACCAGGGACAACAAATAACCATCTAACATGAGCCAAACCACTGTACTGCTAATGTCCAATTTAACTAACAGCAACTTTCAATTTTGCACTCCAGTATGGTTTCACATTCCAAGAGAACTAGCTAACCCATTGGCTGAATATTGGTTACACTGGACACTTTTCACTATAGGAAGATCAGATATTTGTCCCCATTGGAATAGGAACTTAGAGTAGATCTACATTTTCTTTCCCTGACAACATATTTATATCATCAACACTACCATTCTTGGATTTTCTGAATACTTCTATTCACCATTATTAGTTATCATATAATATTATGTCTGTCCAAGGATATTACTTTCCAATTAAACATGAAGATAACAATTAAATCCCATAGCTTTTCTGTTCTCTGAGTTTCCAAAACCATTGGATATATAGAAGACTATAATGATATATTGAAGCTCATTACAGCAGCAGCACAGATAAAACATCTTAAATATTTAGAATGCTCTTTTAGTGATTGCAAACATTCTCTGAACAAATAACCAAGCTGTATTATTTTTGTATACCATAGCCAGTATGCCCTAAATTCCAAGGAACAAGGAGAAAAAATAAACTTTGCCCACTCTCACATTTCTGACAATCATTTTTGTCACTCTAGGCACTGTTCCTTTGAGCTCTTAGAATACAAAACTGAAATATTTCTATCAGGCACAATCCAAGTGGATTAGAAGTTGTGACCCCCACCCAATCAGTTCTCTTACTTTCAGTACATCCAAAAATAGGGAGAAATAATGATGGATTGAATGATAGAATTGAGCTATCAAGATTAAAGAGAATTACCAGCTTAAAAATCAGGTAAAATGAAAGCATACAGATGGAACTCTAGGAAAATTTTGGGAAGATTTTAGAACTTTCATGATTCTCCAGTCTTTCTGGTGATTCTAGAAAATGTTCTTTTTGTAATATTTTAAAAGACATTGGTTTTACCCTTAATTTTGGAATAGAACATATCTCTACTACATCAGTACAGTGAAAGATTTGTTAAAGAAGATACTAATTGCAAAAAGCACAAAGGAAAATGTAGATCAACTTAACTAGATTACAATTTAAAATGACAGACAAGAAATATTCATAAACAATGAGAAGGCAACTACTTGCTTTTTATAAAGCATACATTGTTTTATATTTATATCTTCAGTAAACTATAAACATTTTGATGATAGAAATTATCTTATAATTGATAGTGCTAAATAAATATTATTAATTAGGTTCTTTTTAACTTAAATTGAAAATTATTACCAGGAAAAGATTTGTAGAGAACTGTATTTTTTAGATAATCTATATGAAAGATTATCTTACATATATATTTCAAAACATAAATCTAAATCACTCAACAGTTGAAACAAATTACACCATGGCCCATTGTTATAGTTAATGGAATGACATTCTCTAGTGAATATGGGTCTCTCATGTTGACAGTACATTTAAATATCACAGGAGGGACACTACGTGTTGTTTAAGTTTACATATCAGTTTGGAAATAATACTTCAAATATTTCATAATGGTTAAATTTGATTAATTTCCCTGTTCATTTTTTATTAAAGCCAAATATGTATTGCCAAGAGCATGATAAGCAAAATATGAAAGATACATAACAAGCACAATTAGAAAGTAAAGAAACAAATAAGGAAGCCCTAATCATGTAAAAAATAATAAAAAGTCATTCAAGATGCATCTTGGTTAAATAGTCTCCAGATGGCAGTCAAGTACTACCTCAGCCAAAACTTGGGCTAGAGAGGCTGGGTATCTTCTATGTTCTTAATTTCTGGTAAAGGAACCACTTAATATTTACCATTCTCCTGTGGAAGCAAGGAGTGAATACTCAGTTTATTCTGTTAGCTATTTAGAGCTTTCATAAAACATACAAGAAATAGTTCTGTATTATTTTCAGAATCAAATATACATAAATTGATTCTAAGATTGATATTTTTAAAAAGAAAAATGTATATATTATAAGACCTAATTTTTATAATAGTATTATACTTCAATTAATATGACTTCCAATCAAAGTCTGAGGAATAGCTGTTCTTTCCACTCTCAGAATGATGATACTTCCATTGGACCCACATTCAGATAAGATCAATTATAAACAACTCTCAAATAATTCCTTTCATTTAAAATTTTGATAAAACCTAGCCTTTAGTTCATTGTTAACAATGTATAAGAGAAAAAAGAAATAGTATCCCAATGTAACATTTCAGTATTTAAAATTATGGGCCTTCACAAACACTCCATGTTGTCTATTCTTCTTTAAAAAATACATTTAAACATACAGCATCTTTTGTATATTCTTTGCTTATTTACTGTGTTAGTCAGTTTAGGCTGCCATAACAAATACAGTGTGATTGGTGGCTTATACAATAAAAGTAAGTTTTCTCACAGTTCTGGAGGCTGGGAAGTTCAAGATCAAAGTGCAGACCTATTTGGTTCCAGGTGAAAGCTCCTTCCCTGGTTTGCAAATACCACCTTCTCACTTTGTCCTCACATGGCAGAGATCTCTCTTCCTATTCTTACAAGGTTTCTAATCCTGTTGGTTTTGGAGTCTACCCTTACAACCTCATTTAACCTTAATTATCTCCTAAAAGTTTAATCTCCAAATACAGTCACATTGGGTGTTAAGGCTGCACATATGAGTTTGTGTTGTTGGGAGGTGGGGAGCACAGTCTATAACATCTGTTAAAACCAAGTGTTACAGTATGGCTTCAGTGTTATAGTAGAGACATTTTCCTTTCTGGCCAAATTTTCATAAATGAGAATCTAGTAATATATCTGCTATGGTTTGTTTTGTGAATTCTCTGTTAAATTCTCTACTGATTTCCACTATAAAAATGGGCAAATCATTTATCTTAGTATAAACCAGACTCAAAGTGAAAAGTTAAATAGAATAAGAATTATATACTGTATTAGAAAAAGAACAATTAGTAGAACTCACAGAAGAAAACTAGTGAAAATATAAAGAAAAGAAGAAATCAGTGGATAATAGGCATAATGTAGGCATCTTTGAAGATGTTTGTTGTTTTTTTTTTATGTTTTTCTAAACAAAAAGAGAATGATTATAGTAGTTGAATGGAAAAAGGAATAGATAAATAAAGACTACTTGGGGAAAAGTATTTTAAAAACAAGGCTGTGAAAAGGAATTTACTTTTAGGACCAGATAAGATTAAAATGGAGGTAAAAGAGAATCAATATATTAACCTGATATGTCAACTAAATGCAATGTGTGAAATTAGAAATTAACTTTAATCCAAATACATTATAAATATTATAATGTGATAAATTACATAATTACATACATTGTTTCCAGAAGCATTATCTACTATTTTTAAACTGTGTCATTCACTACAAAAAAGGAAGGTATGTAACATGAGCCATAATTGTTATTTTTAAAATTCAGTTTTTTATTATGAGGATTATATATTTTTCCTTAAAGGAATTAGTGAAATACAAATAAGAAGACTGTATCATCAGAAAACAAAATTGACTAAAAGCTTAAAATGGTCACCGTCTACCGGGGTGAAAAAATAATCATTTAAATCTAAGCAGTTAATTGGAAGCCATAAATAGCAAGCCAATATTAGAAAAACTTCAGTAATTTTGTAAGCTAGAGAATTTATATAAATACAGAACAGAAAGTAAAATTCAATAGGAAGAATAGTAAAATAGATGTGCATTAATTATGAACTTTTATACTGTTTTAAAAATTTGCATGACATATGCATGTATTTATATTTTTAACATTTAAAGAGTAGTTGAAAGCTGAAACTATTGAATATTAACATGCATTTAATCATTTTAGTACCACTATCTCATTCATTATTCCTTGGGAAACATAATTTAATTATTCATTAAATTTGCTTCTCATTTATAATAAGTAAATCAGCCTGATGGAGTCTTAGGATTTCTTGATAGTTTTTTTTTTTCCTTTTCTGAAAGCAAGATTGAATTATGTAAGAGTCTTTTGGAATTTGATATCATTATACTTTGAACTAGAACATAATCTTGTACAATCTAGGATAAAAGCTATTTTCTTAACTTGTTGTTGGAGGCAGACTCATGTAAAATATGGAGAAACCTGTTTTCTATATCACTTAAAAAGGGTTGATTTTTAAATGGCCCCATCATCATTAATAAAGTAGTATAGACAAAACAATGAGAGCAATTGTGAAGGGAATTTCTGTGACCATTTGTATCATTCAGGGTCCCAGCAGGAATCATAGGCACTCAACAAAGGAAAATTAGAGGAAAATTTTAATGAAAAAACTGTTTTACCAAAATGTACATATAGTACAAAGAAACAAAAGGGGGTAGTTCAGTACCACTGTACTTATAATAGTGAAATTGTATTCATCCTAAGGCTGGAAAGATTGAGGAGGAGGAGAGGCTCCTGGAAACCAAAAAGAGTCATATACAGATGATCCCTGAAGGCCGGAGTTAGGCACGCTGACCTCCACACAGTTGAAAATCCATGTAAAGCTTTTGTTTCTCCAAAACTTAACTACTTAACTACCAATAGCCTACTGTTGACTAGAGCCTTACCAATTAACATAAAGTCGATTAACACATATTTTGTATGTCATATGTGTTATATACTATATTCTTACAATAAAGTAAGTTAGAGAAAAGAAAATGTTAAAATCATAAGGAAGAGAAAATACACTTACAGTACTATACTGTAACAAATGTGTGCAAATGGACCTGTGCATTTCAAACCTATGTGGATCAAGGATAACTGTACAGAGGGACAGTTTGTCCCTGAAAAGAAGCAGTGACCTTTAGTCAAGGGACAAAGTTACACAATGGCAGGTCAGCAGGAAGAGAGCCAAAGAGATGCATTATTCAACCTCACTATTTTTCCCTTCAATCTCCTACCAAGTCCACTACTTAGTTGAGCTCTATCAGAACCCAGAACTCAGGGAGCTCTTTGATACAGTGTGCAGGTCAGTCTTCTGGGATAGAGAATAGGGTGGAGAAGGGCAGAGAATGTGTATTACTCCTGCTTCTCCAGAGAAATGGAACCAATAGGATATATATTTAATAGGGGATTGGAAGAATCTGCTTATGTAATTATGAAGGCCAAGACGTTCCACAATCTGTAGTCTCTAAGCTAGAGAACCAGGAAAGCCACTTGTGTAAGTTAAGTTCAAGTCTAAAGACTTGAGAATCAGTGGTCAATGATATAAGTCCCAGTCCAAGTCCAAAGGCCCAAGAGCCAAGAATGCTAATGCCCAACGTCAGGATGAAATGAATGTATCTGCTTAGGCAGACAGAGCAATTTGCCCTTCCTTTTTTGTTCTGTTCAATCCCTTAACAGATTGGATGATACCAGCCCACATTGGCGAGCAGATCTTCTTTACTCAGTCTACTGATTCAAAGGCTAATCTCTTCCTAAAACACTCACACAGACCCAGAAATAATGTTTTACAAGCTGTTTGGGCATCCCTTAGTGCAGTCAAGCTGACACATAAAATTAACTATCACAGAATGGATCTAGTAGGGCAAATAGTAGCTATCTGGAAGATAGTGTCTTTCCAACAATCTTTGGGAAATATTTATGAAATGAGTATAGTACAAATAGTGAGCTTCTTTTTGCCTGATGCATAACCTACTTCAATTCCCATTGATAGATGCTTAAGATCAAACACTTTTTAAGCTGTAATTAACAATTCAGGAAGCAACAGATGTTGGCAAAGATGTGGAGTAAGGGGAACCCTTCTGTACTGTTGGTGGGGATCCAAACTGGTGCAGCCACTATGGAAAACAGTATGGAGGTTCCTCAAAAAATTAAAAATAGGACTACCTTATGACCCAGCAATTATACTACTAGGTATTTATTGAAAGGATACAAAAATGCTGACTCGAAGGGGCAGATGGACCCCAATGTTTATAGCAGCATTATCAACAATAGCTAAATTATGGAAAGACCCCAAATATCCATCAATCTATGAATGGTAAAGAAGACATGGTGTGTACATATACATACGTGTGTGTGTGTGTGTGTGTGTGTGTGTGTGTATAAAATACTAGAATGAATACTAGTAGAATACTACTAGAATGAAATGTTGCCATTTGCAAAAATGTTGATGGAACTAGAATGTTTTATGCTAAGGGAAATCAGTCAGAGAAAGACAAATATCATATGATTTCTTTCATATGTGGAATTTAAGAAACACAACATGAAGATAGGGGAAGAGAAGGAAAAACAAGATAAAATCAGAGAGGGAGGCAAACATAAGAGACTCTTAGAGAACAAACTTAATTGCTAGAGAGGAGATAGGTAGGGGGATGGGCTAAATGGGCGTTGGGCATTAGGAGGGCACTTGTTGGGATGAGTACTGGGTGTTCTCTGTTAAGTTGTAAATCACTAAATTCTACTCCTGAAACCAATAATACACTGTATGTTAACAAACTTGAATTTAAATAAATAAATTTTTAAAAAGCTGTTTGTGAAAATGGAATTCTTTTCATTTTCTAGAGCCCTACATCTACGAAAGTTCTATATTAGGTCAGAGTTGTGCAGGTCCACTTATACTAGTTTTTTATATTCCCATATTTTTTATATACTGTATTCTCTGTGTACTTCCATGGGTCCACAGAGTATACAGATTAAATTGCAACCTCCTTGTTCTACAATTTGAGTCTCCTCAGTCTAAAATCAACCTGTCATTTTCTACTTAATATCTTACGGGTATTTAAATTTTTTTAACGTTTATTTATTGTTGAGAGACAGAGACAGACAGATCATGAGCAGGGGAGGGGCAGAGAGAGAGGGAGACACAGAATCTGAAGCAGGCTCCAGGCTCTGAGCTGTCAGCACAGAGCCTGACGTGGGGCTCGAATCTATGAACTGCGAGATCACAACCCGAGCCAAAGTCGGACGCTCAACTGACTGAGCTACCCAGGCACCCCTTATGGGTAAGTATTTAAAACAACACTTTCTATTCTTCCTGAGTATGTTAGCTCTTGTCTAGAAACTTAAAAATGAGATGTCAACTATGTTATTAGGCCATATAGTTATTGCAACAATGACCCACATTTAGTGGTCTATATCTGAACGAGGAGACATAAACTAGGTTGAACATGTCTTTGGGCTTCCCTGAATCTATTGAATTTTGTAACTGGTATGTCCCACGGAGAGACCTGGAAGCTGTCTATGGAATTGTAACAAGAAACATCTTAAGGACCATATAGCTTCATGTTATTTCTATACCTTCCTGATAAATTTTATTTCATTGCTTCTGAAACCATCATTTGGGGAGGTATAGAGAATCCCTCCTGGATAGCTCTGTGGACTGCTCTAAGACCTATTCCAATTGAAGATAAATATATGATTCTGCCTTTCTGCCATACTCTGTTTTCTTTCCTATAGTCTTCCAAAGAATCTGATGCCACGGTTGACCTTAGCTGAGATATCTAACAATTATCAATATAGATAGAGAGTTATAAATGGCAGGGGTAAATTCTAATGCAGCATACTTTCTTCTATTACCTAAATTCCAGTGACTGTACTTTATGAATCAATTATGAATTGCATTTTACTGATAATCCTAGTAAAAGAAATACAGATGTTGCAATATTTTAGAGGTTTCTTCTTCCTCCAAGTCAAATAAAAATAGAGTTGGATGTTCCCAGTCTGGTGGTATAGCTCCTCCACAGTATTATCAGTGAGACATATCCTCCTCTTCTCTTTCTGCTCTGCCATTCTCAGTATATAGCTTCCCCCTTAAAGTTGCCTCATGATTACTTAGAGGTTCAGGAATCTCCTGTGTTCCATGCAGGTGAAAGCAAAAGGTGACTGGAAAGAGATATAAGCCAGATGAACCGCCAACCTCCCCCCTTGCTTTCAAAGAGAATTCCTGGATACTGTGCTCAACAAATTGTATTAAATTTTTACTGGGTTGGCAAAGAGAAGTAGGAAGACAAGAAGGAAGAGGAGGAGGAGAAGGAAGAGACAGAAGAGGGAAATGTAGTTTTTTAGGTGGAAAGTTGTTCCCACTAACAAAATAAGAATGTCTTCTTAAAAAAAAAAAAAAAGAGGTGAGGAGAATATCAACCTCTGTAGGTTACTCTTTTTCTTTACTTGGTTAAGCTTTTCTACATTTTTCTAAGACTAATTAGAAAGGAAAAATACCATTTCACAGAAATTGACTGATATCTACCTCAATCCCTCTGCTACATCTTTGTATTTTTAGTAGTATTGTAGCATTGCTATGTTGTTAGCATGCCCTTTTGCTCCAAAAATTTTACAAAATGAATCAGCAAGAATTTTAAAATCACATTCTATATCCTCAATTGTGTATTCCACTCAAAACTACCAAATTGAGCAAACTTAAGAGTATGTGCAGGCATAGAGAGAAGTGATAGTAGAAGGTATCAGAGATTGTCCATTGAGCAACTTATCCTTGACCTGAACATTAAAGTCTGTGTAGGAATGTGTATCCTAAGTAAAGGCTATGTAAAGTATAAAGAATGTTTAAAATAAAAGCTCTGAGTGGCTCTGAGGATTAGTTTTCAAAGGATCATAGTTTTCCTGAGATGTTCCCTATTGAATGAAGCTAAATGATTGTGGAGACTAGTCTAATGCCATTCCTAGGTACCTTAATTGTTTCATTGATGGCAAAATAACTCCCTTCATGCCTTTGTGATTGTTCATTTTGGGGTATTATCTTTATAAGTGATTATACTGTATCACACTATAGTATATATTATAGTATATTATACTCCAGAATGTTCCCAGTCAAATCTAATATGGACTTTAACTATTTTACATTTAATTTGGCCTAAGTGTTGCTGCAAGCTCACATGATTTCTAAAGCAAAACAGTTTGTTTAGAATAATGATTATTTTCTAATCTGTATTTTTAAATTGCTTATTTATATTTTAAATTTTATTTTGTTGTGGTAAAAACACTGTACAGGAGACCTCTGTGAACAGATTTGTAAGTGTACATAGAATATTGCTAACTATAGGTACAACATTGTACTGCAGATCTCTAGAACTTACTTATCTTCCTTAATTGAGGAGACTTCACGCCTATTCATTAGCAACTCCCTATTTTACCCTACTCCAGCTTCTGGCAACCACCATATCATACATGATGGATTTAATGTTTGGCTATATTAGATACTTTATATAATGTGGAATCATGTAGTGTTTGGCCTTGAAAAACTGGCTTATGTCACTTAGCATAATGTCCTTAAGGTTCATCCATTTTGTTTCATATTGCATGATTCCCTCTTTTTTAAGGCTGAATACTATTCATGGTGTATATATATCGTATCTTCTTTATTAATCAAAAGGTGGACATTTAGGTTGTTTCTACATGTAGGATATTGTGCACAGTGCTGCAATGAACATGAGTATTTCAAAGAGAGATTAACACTCTAATCTTCTATTTAAGATAACAAAGTTCAATAACTAAATTTGAAATTTGGAAATTTGTACAAATTTTACGTTCAAAATTATTGAATAAATTTACTTTATTAGAAAAGAAACTTACATTTGTGTTCTAATTATACTTGATCTGGACATGTATTATCCATGGACATAATATATTAAGTGTTATGTTAGTTGTGAGCCTAAAGTGGAAATCTAACAGGTTCCCCTACCTCCCGATACTTATGGCACAACATGAAACGTATTATAAACCAGCTGTGAAAGTGCTCCAGTCTAGTGGGAAGACACATGACCCTGCCTTGCAATTTCTGCAAAGATTTAGGAAGATGATTACATTTGAGGTTTGGGGGGGGGGGTTGTTTTTGTTTTTGTTTTTCATTTTGTTTTGTTTTGTTTTTTTGTCCTAAGGGATACAACCAAAATAAATAGAGAAGAATATTCTAAATAGGAAAACCACATTTATAAAAGAATAAGAATTTAAGAGGATAATCTGAGGAAGGCTTTATATGTTCTTTCACTTTTTAAAACATTCATATACATCTTGTAAAAGTAAAACAGTACAGAAAAATAAGACAATTTTTTTTAAGTTGGACTTCAATTTGACCTAGACCAGTGACAATTCTTGGTATGTAATACCCTCCTATCTCTACATGTAATGAATACTACAGCCCTCTTCCAGAGCATCAACAATACACTCAGCTTGTTTTCCTTTCTCCTTTGGTCCTTAGCCATTTCTCTCATTATTTTTAAGCCCATCTTCTGGAGTGAATAGACTGGTTAGCTAACTATCATCATTCCTATTGGGTAGAGCCCTCTGATCAAGTCTCATCTACATAAAGGCATAACCCACTTCTTTACAATGTACAGTCTAACTCTGCTTTTCCTGAATAGAGATCAATTTCAGAAGTTTGAAAGAAATTATGACTGAGAAGCACAGAATAGGAGTTTACCCATTTATTTGCACATATAAAACACCTTTGTGATGATACAGTATTTAGAGAATTTGTATGAGCTTCAGAACTTCACATTGCTTTTTTACCATTCCGTGATGGCATGTGGGTATTTAATAGATTATTTTTGATATACTGAAGATGTAATTTAATATCATTCAATAAGAAATTAGAAAGGAAGAGAACAAATATAAATATGGATTTCTTCTAATTTTATGTGAAAATTTGTTATCCTATATATTCAAACTATTCTTAACTGGCTACCCTAGTGCTATTTAAATTTATGTAAATGTGTATGTATTTAAATCCTATTGAGAACTATAGCCCAGATGGAGAGAATTCCCAGAATATTCCTAATGCATATCAATTAGGAAAGATTGGACTTTATGGGTTCCTAGTAGTGTTTCAGAACACTTTTATTTTTTTGTATTTAAAAAATGAATAAAGATATGTTAAATGGTTATTAACTATTTTGTGAGGAGGGGACATTCATGAATTTTAATAAAAATATTCTATTTATTTCAACATGGTTATTATTAGGCAGTGTTGTATTTTATCTTCTTTTTTAGAGGAGTATTTGTGTTCTGTTTGCTTCTTTTGGTTTTATTTTTTGCTATAGTCATTTAGTTAGTAACCATTTACCCCTTGAAGCCATTTTGAATGTGAATAAGATATTATTGACAGTTTATCACTGATAAATGCTGAATCCTAAAGGAGTTATTATAGAAATAAAGTCACATCTCTTAAAAAATTTTCATCAGTCTTTTTGTACAAGTGTATATAAATTAGGTAAATAGTTTAGGGGAATATATATTTATCAATTTGTCTTTGGTTTGTAGTTTCCTTAGACTTGAAGCTTAATTTTCTAGACATTGTTTTTTAGAAGATGATGTACTGCTGTGGCCCCATGTTCCGTCACTGCTGTTAATTTACTTACAAATAGCACAAGTGAACTGGTGAATATTACTTATTGGTACCAGAAATAATCACATTTTAATGAACTAACAAGAGACTATGTTGTACTAATTCATCCCTGTTGACCAATTTAGGGAAAGAAAATATATGAATGCTTTTAAGTGGGCATATGTTTCATGAGATTGCTTACAACATGGTTTAGGAATATGTTAAGGGCACACTAACATGGGCATAGAACTGCTTAATCTAGAAGTATTCACATAGCTAAAGTGTGTAGAGACAATATAATACAGCTTGGAAGATTATTCTAATGCTAATTCATATGCAAGGGTCTCTTACAAACAAATAAAAAAGACAAATATGAGGAAACAGCCTAAAATGGGTAGAAGAAGAGACCAGGATTCATGCATTACTTTTCGCAGGCTGGTACATTACTGCACTTTGTAACTGGCAGGTTAAAAGGTGTTTAATTCTAAGCTTCAGATTCCTCTTGAATAAAAAAAAAAAAATGATGAAGTGTAATTTACTTTCTAACTGGTTATGAAACAGTTCTTTAAATAATGAGAAATCTAGGTTTTATCAGATGAGATTTTAAGATTAAAGATATTTTCCAGCCTGCCACATTGAGTGGAAAGGAGGTACATATTGAAAGAGAAATAAGTTAATTGTTTTTGTGGCTAAATATAAACAAATAGCCACATATTTATTTATTTATATAACAAAATTAAAGGGGCAAAGTAAGTCAGTGAAAGGGTTTATTATTACACAAGAGATATTTGTAATAAAAATTTAAGTTTGCTGTTACACATTTTTACCTGATAGTGAAATAGATTTGCCACAGCAGAAGCTTTTTATTACCCTTAAGTTTTAGTTACCAAACCTTGATTTAAAATGGAATGTGCAAAGAGTGTTAAAAATGTGGTTTAAATATGAATAAATTTGACATCAAATAATGCTACAAAGACAAGTATGTATCTACATACAGCCTTACAGAGAAGGTAAGGCTACCAGTAAAATCCAGACACCAAAATGAAACATGCTCTTAATCAGCATCCTCTAGAAAACTGTGTGAGCCCTGAACCTAGAAGAGCTGCCTGATAGTACTTAAGAAGCAATGAGAGGAAGAAACCCATATGCTGCAGAGCATCCCTCAGGCTCAAATGGTCTTTTGGATTTAGTTTAGTGCTCGTGGCTGCCTCACAAACCCCAGGGTGGCCTTCCTCTTAATCTTGCCTAAAGATTTCCAAATAGCTTCCTTGCTATGAATAAAAGAAAAAATAAATGTTTTAAAAAAGTTGAAACTTCTACTGCTGCCATAGGAACAGCACAAACTTATTCAGCTGTGCTTGCACACAGTGGTGGGAGGCATCACCATTAGAGCAGGGGGACATTGACGCAGTACTTGTAACAATGGGCTGTGGTTCCTCAGTCTCCCCACAGGATCACAGTGCATGCCAGCTGCCACCAGCACGGGCTCCATCTCCGCAGGCACCTGTATCTTCTTGGAGGAAATTGTCACAGTTAGTTACTTGCTTCCAGATGGCATTAAGTGCGTGACATGGAATATACTGATATACAATGAGCATGTGTATCCTCAGGGATATTCAAATTTCCCTCCTAAACATGCCCATGGCTTGCCCATCCATTTTCTAAAAACAATGAATAAAAGACAAGTGGAGAAAATTACATCAGAATCACTTTATAACATTATCAGCCTTTGAAGTTTTGTGGCAACTCAATCTTATATTCTCATGTCTAAGATCTAAATATAACCAGTAAAATGGGTAAAGGGGATTTAGGGAGGTCATTCAAGCACTTTTTATCTGTTATAAAGTCTTAACATATTTTTATGGGTTCTAAAATATCAAATTCTTTGAGATTATTTTATTACATTATCACTATTATAAATTAGCCCAGGGACCAATTTTCCCCAGATAGTGTTTTGTTTGTTTTTTATCTTTGCTTTTTTTAGTTTTGTATGGGAATTTTAGCATTACATTTGTGTTCAGGATTTTCTAAAAGCCAAAAGGTTTCAACAGCCAAATTATTCCTGCTCTGAAGGATAATACTTGAAAATAGATGTCTATGTCCTAACTGAAAGGAAAAAGCAGTGTAGAGTTTGAATTTAATGAATCTGAACATCAGATCATAAACTGAGCTTTTATCAAGACTACAGAGAACAGTTACCTGACAAGGAGATGATCTATGTGTGTGTGTGTGTGTGTAGAAAAGGAGGGATTATACTTGATCACATAGAGAGATCTAATTCAACATATTTCTGAATGACTCTTAAATAAAAGTTATTCAACAATGATAAAAGTGTAACAATTTTTGATACTGTCTTCATTGCCACATTATTTTGTCATTTTCTGATTGATTTAAGTGGAAATATTTGTAAAACATACCAGGTTATAATTTGACTAATCATTATAGAGATCTAAGGCTTTGATTTTTATAATGTACTTTTCAATGTTTCCTATACAAGAAAGTAGGGTGTGTGTGTATGTGTGTGTGTGTGTGTGTGTGTGTGTGTGTGTGTGTGTGTGTGTTCGCGTTCCGACTTAGGTTGGATATTTATAATGTATAACTTCATGACATGTAAAACAAAACTTTGCCCAAATCACGTTGGTCATTTTTTGCAAGTCCTTCTTTTTCCAAATTTTCTTCATCAAAACCCATGTACCATTTTTACTCCTTTATTTATCATATCCTACATCTACTTTATTAGCATATTTTATTTCATTCATTCCAAAAGGTTTTTTTTTTCCCAAAAGGTTTTAAACATCATTGAGAAGTAAAACAAACGTGCAGAATTTCAAATTACTATGTCATTAATCGTGCATCCATAAGAGATTAATTCCTCTAAATCCATAGAATTATGAACTGTGCCCCTATTTATATTAAATTAACTTCCTAAATACTGACAGTAACTCATTCATTTTCCACTCCCCCTCTCCTTAAAGATTATAAATATGACTAATACACCTAAAATCATCTTAATTCCCTACTTCACTGTATTTTGCAATTTGTTTTTCTCTTACTATTTTTTAATCTCCTAGATTCTATGTTATTCACCTGTCTGCTTAATGTCACTACTGCTTTTTTGTGTGTTTTTACTCATTTCTGGTCTATAATTAACACTAGTGTTTTGTTTTTAATATTTATCACTTTCATTCTGAGATTTCATTGAACATTCCTTGAACCAGCAAGTTCTCTCCACAATGTGAGAAGTTGGCAACTTGACTCTCTACCTCCAGGCAGGCAAAATTTACAATTTTAGCACAAATACACAGAAAACCTTTCTGACGAATATTAAGGGGAACAGCATATGACTCAGCATTTTATGGCAGGTATACGATCAAGTTAAATATTACCTCATGCTCCTCAAGTTGCACTTCAGTTGCAAATCAAAGCTTAACAATTTATCATTTTAAAATGGAAAGGTTTAAATTATATTTAGATCTACTTGATGCAGTCTGAAAGGTAGTCACATCAGAATTATCCTCCGTGAGTAATTTGGGCACTGTCATTTCCTCACTGGTTTATAGGAAGTGTGCCAAATCCTTAGTCATTAACTCTATTTCCTGTGGAGATGCGGTGGCAGACTTCAGGAGAAATGCAAATACAAGCTACAGCCATCTCCTCAGATTTGACAAGAAGAAAATCCACAGCTATATGACTCTGGACTTCTGCCATAAGCAATCTTGAATAAATAACTCTGAACTTAGGCTGTATGAGCACATTGAAATTCAAATGAGGGCTTGAGAGTTCCAAGGTTCATTTAAACACCCCAGGATGAAACATGTTTTGCGGAGCTCCCAATTCTCTTACATAGATTTTTTGAGGCCACTTCCTGTCTATATCCAATTTAAGCTTAAAGTAACTCTGCTTATTCTGTGTATGAGGATTATGTGGATTAAAAAGGTATTTAAAGGAAAACAATAATAAACATGTTGATAATAGAAAATATTTTTTTCTCATTCATGAAGCAAAAATTCTACAATATAAAGATATATGAATTGATTTTCTTTTAACTTAATGACAAAATAACATTTCCTTGATTCATATTTGTTATATCTGGCAGAAGTTTCTGATGTTCCTTAAAAACATAAAAGAAAAGCAACTGTGTTACTACCTCCATTGAGAATTATAATTTGAGTGGCCATATCATTGTCCAAACCAGAACTTTAAAAAATGATGAGAATTGCTTTAGAATATCTCATAAACTAGAACTGTCTTGAGCACATCAAGACATATGATCCCTTGAGTTTTGGAGGGTGTATATGTACTGACTTCTCTTTTTGAAAGTAACAAATGTTATTCTCACTGGTTATTAATCTATACAACCAATCCTCCTACTGTCACAAACAGATCAGAATGTTTTAAATAAAGCACATAGATCCATGTTATTTTCATTGATTCAGTCTTATGAAGTTGTTTTAAATTCTTCTCATATTCTGGATTTTGAAGACTATTTGGCAATTATTTCTTGGTTTCTAAAGTTAATCGTATATTTAGATTTCATTCCAGTAATAAGAACAAAGATCATATTTTATGGAAGTTTAATTTGGATGCATGTAAAATTTATGTATATGGAATTAGAAGGGGAATTAGGATGCAAATTAATTTATATGGGATTAGGAAAGATATAATTTTATTCCTAAATAACATTTTATAGCTCATTCTCTCAAATATTTCTAATCCTCTATGAATTCTATCACTGTAGTGATTTTTAATATAGAAGATATTCCACAGTGTTTCATTGAAGGTATTTATTTAATATCATGTATGTATTTATTTTTTGTTCCTTACAATTACTGGGAAGATAGTCTCAGGGCTAATATTTCATGGGAAAAATCAAGCAGTCTGCAACACATGTGAGTAAGTCACATTATCTCTTTGATACAGTGGTGCAGAGCAGACATTTAACATTTAGGGTAGCTTCCTATAGTCCTTACCCATACAGCCTTTGTGACTTTCCAGAGTGAAGCCAAATTAAGATCCTTTCCAAGAGCTCCTTTATCCAAGCCAATGTTCATCACAACACTCAAAATTACTTAAGATGATTAGCTATTATTACATTTGAATTTGTTAAAATTCGATTTTAAATTCTAAATAGGAAAATTATTATTTTTGCCTGAAGGCCAGAAGATCATTGCATATAATAAGTATATGATATGCCTGAAATTTCGTAATTCACCATTCCATTCTTTAGCAGGGTTTGAATTGCATAACAACTGGTTTTCTAGCCCCTGTTATGATTCCATTGTCCTACTGGAAAGTAGAGGTGTCCTGGGTCTAGATATATAATTGTTTGACTATTCTCATTCATTTTCAACATTGGTTCTGGGGACATAATTCATAAGAAAAGAACTTTATTTCCTATTTTAGGAATGGATGTGGAAAGTTTCACTTCATTTAACAATGCCTACATTTTGAGGAAACATTTTGGTTCTTTTCAAATGTATATACCTTTATGTGATTCATGTGGATTTTTGCCCACAAGATGTCTTTTATGCCTCACCCTATGCCTAAAACTTTTTTCAAATCCTGAAATTTTTTTCAACCTTATCCTCTCATCCAAGATCAATGTAATTGTAAGAGAAATAATTTACTTCTCAAATAATTCTAATTAGAAGACTTCTACAATGTGAAAAATTTACTATTTCTTGTTCTAAATATAAATTATATGTTGGCTCCCTTTTTGCTTTTGAAATCCTGTGATTTATATCAAGATCTGTCTTGAAATGAAAAATTCTGAAATGAAATATTTTTGGTTTATGAAAATAGTGTGTCCTAAGGACAGTTGTCTCCCCAAGTAGATTGACAACACTATCATAAGTATTTTTTTAAGTTCCTTGATATAGTTATGATGGTTGCTTACTGGATAGATAAAATCTGAAATATGTCTAATTATCACTTTTATTTTTATCTTTTATTGAACAGGTTGGCTTACAAATTGTCTGTGTCATGTTTTCCTTCAGTTGTAAAATTAAGTTTACTCTTTGAAAAAATGCTCAACAGTTTAATAGACAGGCAAGATAACTTTACTACATAAAGCCAGAATACAACTCTGTGTCATGGACGTGTGGTTGAAAGCAGAGAATGGCTAATACTTCTGAGGCTATTTCTATTTCAGCATAAAAAAATGTAGCTAATTGGTGACTTCAGTGACTTAAAAGGCTGGAATGAGTGCAGTGCCTATCTAATGCAGCTGTTGAATTATGTCTAAAATATTTTATTTCTCAGTAGAAGAGAGGTTTCAGTTGCACACATCATTTATGCATGTACTATATTCCCACTGAAAATTAAAGGTAGTTATGCTGCACTTCAGCATAAGGTAGTTCATGTACTTGCCAGAATGGATGATACACAGCTACCTCTTCTGATGTCTGTGTCTGTAGAGAGTTTTCTGCCTATGTGTGATTTTTCACATCTTCGCTCACATTTCTAAATGCAAATCCAACACTAAGGGACATTGTGAATATATGACACATGGGAGATCTGTTAATTTTGTGGACAAGGATTATACTTCTTTATGTATTCATCTTTTTAACGAGGAAAAATGATACAACACAAAAAAATGAGGGTGTGATTTAGTTAGAGTAATTTGTATGGGGTTTAATTCAATTTTTAAAATGAGATTCTAATATATTTTATTGCAGTTTCATCTCTCTCCACATTTAAAATGGTATCTAGAAATAAATTCTATTTAATGAATGGAAACAGATGAATTCCTTCATTTGCGGGCTGGCTGGTAATAACTGAGGAATGGACTAAGTGACGTACTAATGATGCTAAGGCCAGTTATCAAATTACTTTCTTAAAAATACATTAAAATACATACTTTCTTTGTTCACTTTGACCTACATTTTTGGAAATATGGAAATCTTAGTTTGGCAATTAAGTAGAATTCCAGTAGTCAGAGAAGTGGGGGGGTTAATTTCTGTATTTGAGCACAGTAGACATACAATGTTACATGAGTTTCAGGTGTACAAAAGTGATGCAACATCCCTATATGTTATTCTGTGCTGTCCACACAAGGGGGGAGTTTAAATGTAAGTGGATTGTTCTGATTTAAGTAACTATAATGGTAAAGTTTAGTCCACAGCCATGGGATTTCCTTAAAGAAAATATTGCCATCCAGTATGTGACAAAATAAAATCTTCTGGTAGATGTTGGATTTATGCTATTTTCTTGAATTTAATGAGAAGGTTGTTCAGAGCAAAACTCTACTATTCTGTTGTTGTCAAGACATGCAACATCACTCATCCAATGAAGGAAAGATCTAATATTCAAAAGCTCTATTACCTAACCTTCTACGCGAGAGATATTTTAATTTCCCTGGAAAATTAATGTAATAGTGAAGCTATGGAATAATTTAGTAAGGCTTCTTATGGCTATTTTTGATGAAAATAATGAGCATTTTTTTATGCTTTTATTTTTTTAATGTTTACTTTTGGGAGGGGGGGTGGAGAGCAGGAGCATGAGTTGGGGCGGGGAGCAGAGAGACAGGGAGACACAGAATCCAAAGCTGACTCCAGGCTCTGAGCTATTAGTATGGAGCTTGATGCGGGGTTCGAACCCACAAACAGTGAGATCATGACCTGAGCCAGAGTAGGACACTTCACTGACTGAGCCACCCAGGCGCCCTGAGCATGTTTTTAAAAATAATAGTTTGTATGTGAATGGATTAACGATTTGGCATTCGTTACATTTCAAATTAGATTGTAATCCTTGATTTTACTATTTTTATATTTCTCACATATTGATGAATGATTGGTAACTATATAGAAATATGACAAAGTTGTGTTGGAACACATAAACTAATAAGCTTGCCTAACTTTCAGATACCTTTGGAAAAAATTAGAAATCTTAAACTGCTATTGTAATTCAGTTTAACAAACATGGTTTTGTGAGGGACTAGGTGATTTTGGTGATAGAAAAATGCAACTTCCCACGTTGTTATTGCTTCTGTATTTGTTCCTGTTGCCTGTGAATTGTTCCCCAAGTTGTTATAGGCTTCCATATTTGTTCCTCCACCTTGGAATGAAATTGGCCTCTTAGAAACCTTGAAAGTATTCAACGATGCCAAGTGCTGGCAACTATAAATACATCATTAAAATGCCATCATTAAAAAAACAGTCAAAACTCAATCATCATACATGATAGATGCCTGCAGAAATGTGAATCTTAAGATAAGCAAACAGACAAAAAAAGAAACAATACCTTAAATCTGCAAATAAGAAATTTAGTCATATTTTTTTATATTCTCTCCTATCCCTCACACTTCGGATGATTCATCTTCTGACCTTCTTCCCTAAATACCCTAATACCCTTTCATTCACTCATTTTGTTATACTTGCATGCATTTAGCTACACAGCTAATGGTTTGCAAGCATAATCCACTCCAGAAACATGCTTGTAATCCAAAGCACTTGTATATCAAAGTGAATTTCCCTGTAGGAAATAATGAAACTCAGATGATTCATTCCATTACCCAAAGATATTTATTTAAAATGATTATAATACTGTAATATAATACAAAATAAAGAAAATACAAAACATAAAGAAAAATAAACAAATTAACCAGGACTTACCTTTGAAAACCTCCGTGGCTGGTGTGAGGCAGACAAGAGAGAGGAGGGTAATTGCATAGGATGACTTTCACTATCACTAATGGAATCACTGCTCTTTGTTGGTTCACTGGAATATTTGTCTGTATGGGGGCCATTGTGTATGCTTGCATGGATGTTGATTACAGTACAGTATTTTTTTTTAATATTCATTTTTGAGAGAGAGACAGAGTGTGAGCAGGGTAGGGTCAGAGAGAGAGAGTGGGGGGGGGGGGAGAGAGAGACAGAATCCGAAGCAGGCCCCAGGCCCTGAGCAGTCAGTACAGAGCCCGACGTGGGGCTTGAACTCACAAACTGTGAGATCATGACCTGAGCTGAAGTCAGATGCTCAACTGACTGAGCCACCCAGCCATCCCGACTATAGTACAGTATTTAGAAACTCTTGTATACACTGTATTCAGTGTAATTGGCAATAAGGCAGCAGAGGAAAGGGTCTATATCTGCAGGCAGCCTGACCTAGAATGAAACAAAGCATTCCTATCCTTACTCTTGCATGGAAAGGCAAAGGACTGTCCATAGGTGCTTTGAAGTAACAAAAAATACACTAGTACCACTTATGGGCACCTTCCAATATTCTGAAAAATCACTTATTTCTGCCAAACACCACAGCCTGAGACTGAGCATCCAAGCATGGGAGACGATCACCCACAATCACGCAGCAAGAGAGAAAACCATTGCCTCAGTTATGAACACATGATGCTTGGTGTGTCATACTACTCATATTGAAGACATTGCTTGTTTATCAAGCTAACAATTATTAGAAATGTTTGCTCATCTTGCAGAACACTCACAGAACAAGTTACTTGCAATCTAAGGTTTTACTAATATATATATTAATATATAATATATTATATATTTGATTATATATAATATATTATATATTAATATATAATATATTATAATTATAACAATTACAATTAATATTATAATATAATTATATATAATATATATTTGATTAAGTATTATACTAGATTAATCATATATATAATAAATTTGAGTCTAGATTATAAACACCGTGATCTTTAATGCAAAACAGAGTAATTTAGATTTTATTTAGTAGAGTGATCTCATGGTAGTGCTGTGTTGCCATTGGCAAACGGCTAAAGGTATATAAAACAAGAAGCCAATTAAGAAGGTATTGCAAATGAGGCACCTGGGTGGCTCAGTCAGTTAAGCATCCAATTCTCGGTTTTCACTCAGGTCTTGATTTCACAGTTTATGAGATGGGCTCCGCACTGATGAGAGCCTGCTTGGGATTCTCTCTCTCCATCTCTGTCTCCCCTCACCCACATGGGCACGCCCCCCCCCCTCGCTGTCTAAATAAATAAATAAATAAATAAATAAATAAATATTTTTTTGAAAAGAAGATATTGCGACCGCAAATTGAGGCAATACCATATAAGGCAGTAAAATGGCCACTTGACTAAAAGAGAAATGGATTTGGGAAAATGCATAAACACAATTAGTAGGACTTTATTGCTGGCTCTTAAGAGTGTGTTTGGTATTCATAGTTTAAGATTGACAAGATAGAGTTTAAAGTGTTCTGTTGCATTTTCAGCTCTCAAACTACATCAAAGTGTTTCACTAATCTTCCTTTAGTATTTTGTTAAATATAAGCAGTTTATTAAAATATAAAAACAGTTTATTAAAAATATAAAAACTCTTGTTATCAGGAATTCATTAAAGATTAAAGATAAAATAAAATGAGCCCTAATCCAACACAGACATATGCAACATGTTTAACTACAACCCCAGTCATATGTTTAATTTTTTAACTTTAATTTGATTTTTTTATAATTAATATGTAAATATCAAGTTTTCTAGTCTGCTTTTTAAAAACTTATGTCAGAATGTTGTCCTGTGAAATTAGTGTTTTTAAAATTTCATTATTAAAAAATGTGGCATGCAATTTACTGAAGTATCACCTCTGGCTGTTGCATTTAGATCGCTTCTTAATTGTTAGACTTCTCTATCACATTCTTTTGAGATCTTTATTACTAAAATCTTTGTGTACATTTCTAGGTTTCCTCTCGATATGAAAATTTAAGTGCAACATTAAATTAGAAAATACAGCTTCAGTTACATTCTCATCAGATATATGTTGGAAGGCATCTGATTAATAAATTTCATTTATTCATAATTGAATGCTGCTATCATTTTTCAAGACCTTTGCTAATTTGACAGATTAAAAATGGTATTATAGTAATTTATTTTTCATTTCTTTAATTTTTGGGTTGATATTTCTAGATATTAGTAATTAATATCACCAATTTGGAATTTCTGTACAATGACCTATTCTCAGTTTCTTTCTTTCTTTTTTTTTTTTTATATTTATTTTTGAGAATGAGAGAGAGAGAGAGAAATACAGCACGAGCAGAGGAGTGGCAGAGAGGGAGATGCAGAATCCGAAGCAGGCTCCAGGCTCTGAGCTGTCAGCACAGAGCCCGATGTAGGGCTCGAACTCAGGAAACCTGAGATCATGACCTGAGCCGAAGTTGGATGCTCAACCGACTGAGCCACCCAGGCACCCCTGACCTATTCTCAGTTTCTAATTTAGTTATGAGTTATTTGTATAAATAATGTGGATTAATTTTCAGGGATATTTTGCATAATATTTTCAATTACTTTGTCTCTAAGTAATTTCTTACACAAATATCTTGTCTTCTACGTGATACCCCTTCTTCTGTGGTGTAATAATTTTTGTTATGTTCTTGTCTTCATTTTTTATAGTTGCTTTAACATTTAACAGGACATTATTAGAGTTTATTTTGTTT
This sequence comes from Panthera uncia, assembly GCF_023721935.1. Taxonomy (NCBI): domain Eukaryota; kingdom Metazoa; phylum Chordata; class Mammalia; order Carnivora; family Felidae; genus Panthera; species Panthera uncia. The sequence continues at coordinate 56,620,570 of NW_026057582.1, read as the reverse complement.
TAGTGAAAATGCAAGGGAGTTCTTTTGGTATAAAGTAACTCCAAAGTTATTATTCATTGCAACTTAGGAAACTGATCAAATCTGTATCAAATCTAACACTAATACTTAATGTTCTCTCTCCAATTAAAATATAACTCCTTGAAAAGTATACTTCCAAAATGTATGCAAAACTCAAATATCATTCATTCATACATACATACATACATACTCTAGCTTTAGGTATAACCCTCTTTTCTTGTATTGCTTGTACCAAGTTACACTTTAGCTGTCAGTGTTTGAGAGTTCTCCTTTGTCCACATGTTCCCCAATGTACTATAACTGGTCAGACTTCTAATTTTGAATCAAATTGATGAATGTGAAATTACTAATACTAGTATATTAGCTTACATGAATGGTAGCCATTTTGTATACAGCCATAAGTTCTGTATACTTATGGACCATTCTGGATTTTCTAATTTATAAATTGCTTACAGATGTTTACATTAAACTAGTTGTGTTTGTCTAACATTGACTTATAGAAGATCTATATACATTTGAGACTAGCTCTATAACAGTTGCTTTAAATATATCATTTCTCACTCATAGCTTATATTTTATGATCCCTTTTATACAGAATTTCAATGTATTCAAATGTCAGTATTATCAATATGTCAGTACATCTTGCCAAACAGTGGATGAAGTTTAGCCTGTGTAGTTCTGATCCAAGTGGCATTGGTTGGTGACATGACTCAACTGAACAGCACTATTAGCTGCATTAGGCTGGAAGATTATTGAAGGCTTTGTTACCCATTGGCACCTTGGTACACATCCACGTTTCTTTTTCTCCATGTGGCTCTCTTGGTGTTCCACACATTGTGCTGATCTCAGGAAAGTCAGACAACTTACCTGGCATGTAGCTTCTAAGAAGGAATGTTTTAAGTGTTAAAAAGGAAGCTGTAGACTCTTGAGGCCCAATGTCAGGTATTAACAAAGAATCATTTCTAGCATATTTCCAGCATATTTACTTGATCAAAGCAAGTGATGGGCAAGTGTTATTAACAGGATGGGAATGTAGACTCTACTTCTCAATGATAAGAGTTTGTGGCCATCTTTAATCTGCCTTGGACTTGTTTCAGAAAAGATGCAATTGTATATATTTTTTCCAGTGGATTTGAATCTAGAAATACATTTTTAAAAGCTGTATGTGTGTATATGTGTATGTGTATGCCCAGCAGATTAATAAATTCAAAATCTCTAGGATAGGCCAATTAGGGTGGAAAGTCAAAAAAGGTGTGTCAGTCTTGAGTTCAAAATACATAGGACAGGCCAGAAGTCTGGAACTTAGGCAGGATTTTTATGCTGAAGTCTTGAGGCAGAATTCTTTTTTTGGGATATCTTAGTTTTTGCTCTTAAGACCTTCAACTGATGGGATTAAGACCTTCACCAGCATTATCAAGGGTAATCTACTTAAAGTTAGTGGATTGTAAATGTGAATCATATCTACAAAATACTATCATAGCAACATATATATATTAGCATTTGATCAAACAACTGGGCATCATAGCCCAACCTAGTTGACACATAAAACTAATCATGACAGGCTTGAGGGAGATGGCTGCATAGCTCTGAAAGAAGAGTAGAGGGCTAGAGTCTTGAGTGTTGCAAGCTGAAGTATACATAAAGTCCAGACAATGTGAGTCCTTGTATTTCCTTAATAAGAGTACAATCATTTAGTCAATTATTCTAGTCTGCTGGACCTAACAGGCATCTGAATCCCAAATACCTCAAGGCAATCACTGATTGGCCTTACCCAAGCCTAACAAATATTTCCTAAAAGTGACTGTATCTTTTGTTAAAACCCTGGTCCAAGCTACCATCATTTGTTGCCTGGACAATTGCAACAGACTTTTAATTTCAACCTTTCTATTGTCCTGTACCCACAGAACAGCCTAATAATAATTCAAAAGTGGGTTTGAGGGTGAGCCATTTCATGGCTAAAATCTTCCATTGATGTTTCATTTCAATTAGATTAAGTCTGAATCATAAATATGGTATCTACAGCCGTTTATACTGTGACTAACTACTCTTAGTTACCTGACTACAACTTCCTGTTTTCTTTTTTCATGACTAGCAAAAAATTAACTCTTTAACTTTTTTTTTTCCTTTACTGAGATAAAATGCACATAACTCTTAAAATATCACCACTTTAACCAGTTGAAGTATACAATTGAGGATTTTTAATATATTCACAATGTTGTGCAGTGGTTGTCACTATCTACTGCCAGAGCATTTTTATATTTCCCAAAAGAATCCCTGGACCAGGGGCACCTGGGTTGCTCAGTCGGTTAAGCGTCCTACTTCAGCTCAGGTCACGATCTCACAGTCCGTGAGTTCGAGCCCCGCGTCGGGCTCTGGGCTGATGGCCCAGAGCCTGGAGCCTGCTTCTGATTCTGTGTCTCCCTCTCTCTCTGCTCCTCCCCCGTTCATGCTCTGTCTCTCTCTGTCTCAAAAATAAATAAACGTTAAAAAAAAAAAATTAAAAAAAAAAAAAAAAGAAAAAAAAAAGAATCCCTGGACCCATTAAGCAGTCACTTTCCATTTCTTCTTCTCCCCCACCCCTCCACCCAAAACAAACAAAACAAATCTAAATTGAAACTTACTATTGGGAAACAACAAAAGAATACATTGTGTTTTCCATAAAATAAGGGTAGTCATGATTTACTTGTGTTTGAGTAGAGAAATGACATGCTTTGTCACTGGAATATACAACACAGTGAATGTGGTATAGTTAAGAATACCCCAAGTTACCAAAATCAAGAAAGTAGTTAATAGTGTTAAGGAGATATTATAATAGAGTCTGTTCCTGCCCTTGGAGAAACTCATTTTAAATCTGGAACCTGAACTGGGATTTATAATTATCATTAAGTAGAATAGAAAATCCTCCTATCACTATGGAATACTCAACACACAAAAATAGTGATGCTCTTTCTAGAAATGTTGCATAGATATTAAACACGTTTTAATAGAAAGCTGCCCTGCAGAACTGAGTGAAGGCATTTGAAACATTGCAGTCAGCCTTTCTTAGAACACTTCTCTTTGTATATTACTGATAGAATTTAATTATTAAAAGTTGTGTCTAAGCAAGGACGAATATAATTAGAGTACATGCAAGGAAAAATGCAACATAGGAAAGCACATCAGCTTGTTTATGGAATAGCATGGGTTCCACAGAGAATCAACAGAACTTATAGAACAGTGAAAAAATGTAATGAATTTAGAGCATAGGCAACATTCTAGTGGTACAAGTTTGAAAATGCCCAGTAAAGTGCAAAATTTCAATTCTATGCCTCCTTAATCCCACCAGTATATACTGTTGACACTTGAACAATATCAGGATTAGGGGTGCTGACCCCTGGCTCAGTTGAAAATCTGCGTATAACTTTTAACTCCTCCCAAACTATTTATTGTCTGTTGTTGACCAGAAGCCTTACCGATAACATATTAACACATATTGTGTATGTTATATATATTATATACTGTATTTGTACAATAAAGTAACAGAGAAAATAAAATGTTATTTAGAAAATCATAAGAAAGGGAAAATACACTTAGGGAACTGTACAGTATCTGTCAAAAAAAAAAAAAACTGTATAGGAAGACCTATGCAATTCAAATCTGTGTTAAGGATCAATAATATGTTCTTTAGAGTCTGTTATAAATGTTCACAAAGAAATGTACAGGGTTATTCAAAGCAGATTGTCTCAGTGGAGTCCACTGATAGGGAAATAAGTAAGTTAACATATACATGTAGTCTAATAATAGTATGAAAACAAGTAGTTGAAATAAATGTTCCCGGGGCGCCTGGGTGGCGCAGTCGGTCAAGCGTCCGACTTCAGCCAGGTCACGATCTCGCGGTCCGTGAGTTCGAGCCCCACATCAGGCTCTGAGCTGATGGCTCAGAGCCTGGAGCCTGTTTCCGATTCTGTGTCTCCCTCTTTCTCTGCCCCTCCCCCGTTCATGCTCTGTCTCTCTCTGTCCCAAAAATAAATAAATAAACGTTGAAAAAAAAATTAAAAAAAAAAAAAGAAATAAATGTTCCCAATAATCTATATCAATATGAATGATTTTGAGAACATTAAGTGAAAACATTATATTGCATAATTTTCATTTAGCATGACACCATTGTTGATGTAAACTTGAAAACACAAAAATGCTACTGTCATAAAAATGGAAGAGTCTACATAAAATGTAAAGATATGGACAAGAAAGATCTACACCAGTTCATGAGAATTATTGCATCTCAGGTGGATGAGGGAAGAAATGGTACTGAATGACACAAAATGGGCTTTAATAGCATATCATATCCACAAGATATGAAATAAATGTTACAACTTGTTAACTTGTGTTAAATTGGAGCAGTGGGTAGATGTGCATATGCTGTATTAGTCTGTGGGAATATCATTAGAGTCAATACAGAAAAAAAGTTTAAATGTAAGACCAATTCCTATATAGAAGCATTCAGGGGAAATTATTTAATCATTTACGATGGCACATATTATACTAACATGAACAAGAGTGATTCCTGATACTTGTGAATAAAAGTCAAAGAAAACAATTTAGGAATAACTCACAAAGCAAATTTCATGCTTGAAAAGTTCATGAGTTAAAACTCATGAGTTGAAAAAATATTCTCTTTGCCTTTCCTAATTTCTGGACTTAGAGATGACATTGATTTGTAAAGAAATGTTAAACTCATACATGTTCAACAACCTCTTCAATTAATTAGGTTAAATTATAAACAATATTTACTTAATTTTAAAATTATTATATAAACCCTATTAAGTCACTAATCTAAGAGGTAAACTTTCAAATATTATACCATTTTGTAACTGACAAATGGCTTTTTTTCTGTGTCCTGTATGCTGAGTTTCTCAGTTATCAAAATATTCGATAACTATAAAATTATGGAGGTAGAAATAATTCATTGTAATAAAATGCACTTAAATTTTATACTCTTTATGTGTGATGTAAAGTTTGGAATCCAAATAAGCAGCACATCTATCCAAATAAAAATGTGAAACCTTTTCCTTCCTTTAATCTATCATGTAAAATTTGAAGACATATTACAAGAAAAAAGGATTTAGTCATTGAGCACAAAAGGTTTTAGGTAGTCTATTTGTATAGACACTAAAACACCCATGGCCATACATAGGATATATTTACCAACATACTAATTTGAAGTGATACTGCTGACCAAAATTAAATTTAATTACATTATGATGATGATTTTTGAATTATTGTAGAATAGCAATTAGCGGAGATATAAGGGGCAAAATACTGCAGTTTCAGCTTCTGAATGTGTCACCATGTGCATGTGCACACACACACATGCACGTACTCACATATGCCTTGTTCACCTAAATTCATCCCAAAAAAAGAGTTTCAAGCAAGTGACCATCTCACTAACCTAATTTATACATGCAAATAATATAATTTCTCCTCAAGAAAACTAAGATGAGGAGGAATTTCTTCTATTAGGGTTTTTGGATGTTTGAGATATTCTAATATATTCATTGGTAAGTGAGGGAGGCCTTGGACTGTATATTTCAAACATAACATAATCTCAGAAGCTGAATATGGCTAGCACACAAAGACTTCAGAGTTTGTGAATTGTGAATCTGAGACCTTGCCCTTTATATTTGTTCAGCAAATGTCTGTTATTTGCAGTATTACTAAGACTGCATCTCTTCTCTGAGAGAAGGGGTTAAGGATTTTCTTCATTGCTCAAGAACTGCAACCCCCGCTTAGAGATTGCTACAGTGATAGCTGAAGGACAAGTGTCAGATCTCTGATAGGACCAAGCCATGCACCACAGCAATCATTTATAAAAATTATTAAACAATCCTTTGGCCATCTTGTTTCTACCTGTTCAATATTTTTTATGTTCAGCATTGAATTGTTGACTATTTGTGGGATTTATTATTAGTTTAAATTCATATTAATGATATATAAATTTAGGATTTTGTCCAAAGCTAAAATGGAATTGGTTTGTAGTTATTAAAGAATATTCTTATTAAAGTCTACTCTTTTTTTCAAGTTATCATTTAAGTTCTAGTTAGTTAACATATAATGTAACATTGGTTTCAGGAGTAGAATTTAGTGATTCATGACTTACACATAACACCCACTGCTGAACACAAGTGCCCTCCTGAATACCCATTACACATTTAGCCCATCTCCTGCCCACCTCCCCTCCATCAACCCTCAATTTGTTCTCTATAGTTAAGAGTCTTCCTCTTTTTCTCCTTCCCCTATGTTCATCTGTTTTGTTTCTTAAATTCACATATTAGTGATATCATATAGTATTTGTCTTTCTCTGACTGACTTATTTCAATTAGCATAATATGTTCTGGCTCCATCCAAGTCTTGCAAATGGCAAGACTTCATTCTTTTCAATGGCTGAGTAAATACACACACACACACACACACACACGCACACGCACACGCACACACACACACACACACACACCCCACATCTTCTTCATCCATTCATCAGTTGATTAAATTTGGGCTGTTTCCGTAATTTGGCTATTGTTGTCTACTTCTCTTTGCTGTATGTATCCTCCTTTGAGTTAGCTGACTTCTCAGTCAGCCAAGATAATTAGCTTTGGCTACTCCTCAAGATGCCAGTTACACTTCAGATTTTCATCACTACCTCAAACAAATATTCTCCCAAATGGAGCTAGGAAAGCATGAAAATATGAAATGCTTAAAGTTAGTGGTTTATGTCTTCAGCATATTACCTCTTTTTTTCTAACAAGCATATTTTTTCATTAGCCATCTAATGACCACATTAGTGTTGCAACTGAAGTAAATTAGATAAATACACAGAGAAAATCAACATAAAAGCAAGTAATTTTTATCTCAGAATTTAAATCACTGACAGGAAGTACAGTTTCAAAAAATGAAAAATGCATAATTACAGTGTCAACATATCACATGAGAAAAATATTTTAAAATTGTTTATTATCAAATTTAGCAAGTTAGTTAATGGAAACAAAATGTAACAAGAACTATATAATCCCTCAACTCAGGAATAACATTTCCATTTTATCATAGTATCTGTGTTCAAATTGCCAATAAAATTAGAACGTTAAGTGTAAAGTGTATTAGTATCTAAGTTTATATCTTATGGTGATTAGTATTAAATATAACAAAAGTATATTATATATCTAAAATAGATAAAGTAAGTGGAAAAGGTAGAAATGGGCTGCCTAGAGAAAGGGGAGTTGTTCAGTGCTCCAAATTTGTTTTTTACATTAACTTAAACCTGTTGTTTTTATTTTTTTACTGAGTGTTTTTTAAAATTATGGATTTTATGTATTTAAGGTGTACAACTTGATTATTTTGTATACATATACTATGTGAAAAAATCACCATGTTCAAGCTAATTGATATATCTATTACCTCAGATTGTTTACCACTTTTTTTTTTTTTGTAATGAGTAGTCTTCAGATTTACCTCCTTAGCAAATTTCTTTTTTTTTAATTTTTATTTATTTATTTTTTGAGAGAGAGAGAGAGAGAGAGAGCGAGAGCTTGTGCACAGGCACTTTCCCAAGCAGGGAGGGGCAGTGGAGAAGGAAGGGAGAGAATCTTAAGCAGGCTCCATGTTCCTTGTGGGAGTTGGAAGTAACCCAACTTGGGGCTTGGTCTCCTACCATGAGATCATGACCTGAGCCAAAATCAGGAGTTGGATGCTTAACTGACTGATCCACCCAGGCACCCAACAAATTTCAATTATATAATAAAGTGTTGTAAGTATAGTTCACATTGTTGTACATTAGATCTCAAGAACTTATTCTTCTTGCATACATAACATTTCACCAGTTTCTCCCTTTTCCAGCCCCTGGTAACCATGATTCTACTATCTGCTTCTGTGAGTGTTGATTATTTCAGATTCCACATGTCAGTGAGATCTGTGGTTTTTAAATGTGTTTGCAAAAATTCAGAAATGCCTAAGTATATTTTTAACATAGATACAGATAATTTGAAAAATCATTGTTCATTAGGTTATGAAACATGAGCTAGTAAAAATCATAGGAAAAATGTTTTTTGAAAACTTAAATTTCAAGAATGATAAAATATAAAATAACTTTCTGGTATAATTATTCAATATACACATATTTGAAATAATATAACAAAAAGTTATTAAGAAAACATGAACGGATGAACTTGGAGAAGAAACTGGAAAAGTAAAGTGAAGGAAATTAGGTAAACATAATTTATTAACCTTGAGGACAAAAATCTGAATTATTAATTCTTTCCACAAGACTCCCAACTTGTTTAATTTTTTTTATCATTATTATTGCATCATAGCAAGGGTGTGTGCTATCAATGTGCATATAGCTTTTTAAAAATTGTGGTAAGATACACATAGCAAATTTACCATTTTGATCATTTTAAGTGTATATAGTCCTGTGACATTAAGTACATTCACATTGTTGTGCAACCATGACCAACATCCATCTCCAGATCTTTTCAGTTTCCCCAGCTGGAACTCTGTATCCATTAAACACTAACTCCTTATTTCCCTCTCCAACTATCTTTTAAAATGTGTTTTTCTGAAACTCAATCTTGTATATTTACCTTAGAAGTAAATAGATGGACCTATTTAATACAGCCACATTAACTTAGAATATTGGCATAGCTTGGGTGCAATTAAAGAAATAATGTTAGTTTATGCAGTTCATATGATTCCATTGTAGTAATAGTAAGGCATTGTACATGCATGTGTATATCACAAACACACACACATATATACATATTCACACATATACGCTAGAAATAACTTACCAAACTAGTGCTTTGTAATTACTTAAAATATGAAGTACTCAGTAAAGTGATGGTGTACCAAGCTCTACAGTGGCCAGTGAATATGTCTTGAAGTGAATTCTGTCCACAAGCAGGCAACTCAGAGCTTTCATGGAACTTGTGAGAACAGAAGTAACAATTAAGTAGAATCTTCTCTTAGTAGCATAGTAACAACTAACAAAACGCTGACCACCAGCTGGACCTCCTCCCCCAACACAAAGGGAAATATATTCAATGTTCAATTCTCATTTTCTCTGAGATGTAAATAATTAATTTCCCTCCCAAGTGGACATGTTTAAAAACAAGGAAATTATTTACTGTAACTGGATAATTTGTTTTTATACTGTTGAATTTGGACACTTCTCCATATATTCTTTATTAGACATGTAATTTGCAAATATTTTCTCCCAATTTGTAGCTTGCTTTTCATCTTCTGTGAGATTCTTTCGCAGTCCAAAAGGTTTTAATTTGGGTTATGTCCTCATTTATCATCCCCTCCTCCCCCGACCATGATCATTCTTTTGGTGTCAAATCCAAAAACTCAATGCTTAGTCAATGATCTTGATGTTTTTTTCTTTTTCTTTCTTTTTTTTTTTGTGAAAAATTCAGTTTTGTTTTATATTTAACTCATGAACCATTTTGATTTTATTTTGGCATAAGATGTGAGCTTTAAGTTAATGCTGACTTTTGTTTGTGGATGTCCAGTTGCTCTAGACCCATTTGTTGCAAAGGCTATATGTTCTTTCTGCATTGAATTTCTTTTACACCTTTGCAAAAATCAGTTGGATATATTAGTGTGGGTCTGTTTTGGGTTTTTAATTTTGTTTTATATTAATCTATGTGTCTTTTCCTCAGGCAATAATTGTCTGTCTTGACTATTGTACTGAATAATAGGCTTTAATAGAGTATTATTTCCTCTTTATTATTTTTTTTGGTATACTTTTAGCTATCCTAGGACCTATTGCTTTCCATGTAAATTTTTGAATTAGTTTGTCTATATCTACAGAAAATTTACTGGAATTTTTAAAAAAATTACATTAACTCAATCAATTTGGAGAGAATTGACATTTTTACTATGTTGAATCTATGAACACAGTGTGTCTATTTATTTAAGTCTTGAATTTCTTTTGAAAGAATCTTGTAATTTTTAACAAACAGATCCATAAGTGTTCTGTTAAGTTTATACCTAGCCATTTCATTTTTTTTGGAGTAATTGTAAATGTGTTTGTGTTTTAAATTTGCTATTCCATCTGTTCAGTGTTAGTACACAGAATTGAAAGTGAATTTTGTATGTTGATATTGTGCCTTGTGACCTTGCTGAACTTACTAGTTCTAGGAGTATTTTTGGTAGACTTGTGGGGATATTCTGTGTACACAATCACATAATCTGCAAGTAAAAACAGTTTTCTTTCCAATCTATATAATTTTATTTCATTTTTATGCCTGGTTGTAATGGCTACAATCTTAGGTACTCTGTTGAATAAGAGTGATGAAAGCAGACGTTCTTACTTTGTTCCCGGTATTACAGGGAAAGCATTCAGTTTTTTATCACTAAGTATGGTGTTAGTTGTTGGTTTTTTTGTACATGTTCTTCATCAAGTTGAGATGGTTCTCCTCTATTACTAATTCGCTGAGAGTTTTTATCATGAATGGCAGTTGGATTTTTGTCATATGCTTTTTCTGCATCAATTGATCTTATCAATTTTTCTTCTTCAGCCTGTTGCCATGGTGGACTACATTAATTGATCTTCAAATGTTGAACAAATTTATTTCTCCACCTCTCAATCTGGGCTGACTCACTAACCAGTGATAGAAGTACCCTCTGCCACTGATGTCACATGACCACATATGGACTAGCTAGTGGGATGACAGAGACTATGTATACTAGAGGCATAACAAGCCACCAGTGGCTTTCCTGAATGCCAGATCCCAAAAAATCTAGGAGCTGCTTAAATGAACTTATTCAGCAAAACAACTGCCCACAAACCTGCAGAGTCTTGAGCTATTAAATCCTTACTGTTTTCAGCAACTGAATCAGGAGTAGATTATTATATGTCTTGTGAAAACTTAGTGTCAGAGAATTTATTCTCCAAAATAAATTGAATTAAGAAAAAAATAGATATTCAAAGAAAAAAATAGACAAAGATTATCTACTTACCCAAGATGATTTGATGTTAATAACTGTAACATGGATAAAAACATGTTCTCTTCTTTTGTAGAACCAATATAGAGAATCATTTTAATTTGTTAAATATTAAACCCACCTTATAAAAAGCAAATTAAATTCCTTAACCAAGTGAAAACATACATACATACATGATTTGAATGAAATAATATCCAAGTAATATTCAAGTTCAGTTGTGTTACATTCTTAGCTACTGAAGACAAATTAATTTTCATCATGAAACCATTATGCTGAATGTAAAAAAGCCAGGAAGACAAGCAAGGAGATTAAGGGAAATAAAGGAATTAATATTGTAAAACTCATAGAAATGAGACTGAGAAAACTGTAGACTTCTTACTTGACATTAAAAAGAAAAGAGAAAGGGACACCTGGGTGAGTCAGTCGGTTGTGTCCCACCCTTGGTTTCGGTTCAGGTCATGATCTCACAGTTCGGTTCGTGAGAAGAGCAACATGTTGGGCTCTGTGCTGACGGTGTGGAGTCTGCTTGGGATTCTTTCTCTCCCGATCTCCCTATACCCTGGCCCCACATGCTCTGTCTCTCTTTCTCTCTCTCTCTCTCAGAATAAATAAATAAACTTAAAAAAAGAAAGAAATCGACACAATGTTTAGGACAAGCTTATTGATTTTTTAAAACAACCATTATTTACATACTAATCTCTATTTACTGAAGCATATCCTCAAAATCTCATTGAAACATCACAACTACTCATTAAAATATTATTTTATCCCATTCATAAATTAAGATGCTGATAATTTAGAAGATTTTTAATTGCCTAAAATGGTATCATATTCAAGGAACAGCACTGGAACTGGATAGAATTCAGGTGTTTCAATACCATACCCAGTATAATTTGTGCTGTGTCAAATTTCCTGCCTCTGTGTTCAGAATGGTTTTTGAAACATTTTGTGAAATGGTTCCAAACCAACCATAGGACACATAATATGAATAATATATATCCATTGGAAATTTATCAACATATATTTGTGTGATTAAAATTATAGGAAATAAATACATAGACAAGTTTTTCAGGAAATCAGCCAATGTACATTCTATTATTTAATTTTATTAAATGAGTGTTTTTTAATATTAAAACATCTTCAACTAATTGCATAGAAGAGACCACATTTAATTAATTTTATCGATGTCATATGAAAATAATATAAACTCACAGTATGACACTGTTTAAAAATGTGCATATGTGGGGAATAATATACCAAAATTAGAAAATAGAAAGTTTAGGATTCAATCAAGGGAGTTGTAGTTTATTTTAAAAACTTTTAAAAATAGTCTTTAAATAAATAAATATTAAGTACCTAATGTATATTAGCGAATGTGTCATCATGTGGGTGTACAAAGCAAAACAAGACAATGTCCTTGTTCTTAAGATTCCCATGGTCTAGTTGTGATGTTGGGTAAAAATACACATCTTTATTTATAAAGTGATATAGAAAGCATATAAAATAATATTTCCTATGAATTTTAATGAGGGTTTAGCCCTTGATTAAGCTGAGGGAATGAATCTGAGTACATGTAAATAATTATTGGATAATATGAAAACAGTTAATATAAATTGTGAAGACTGGCAATTGCCTTACAATTTAAAATATTTTTACATGGAAGGAAACTTATACTATGTAACTCTAGCAATTGGAAATTTATGGGTTTTGTTTGTTTTTGTTTTGTTTTGTTTGTTTTATTTTTTTTCTAATTACGTACAAAGATGTTGTGGGAGATCCCTAGGTCTCAACATAATAGAAGATATTTCTAACAATCAGAATATCTGAAGTGATTAGATTACTATTAAAGAGAGTGAACTCTGACAAGGAATGTGTTCAAAGAGAAAATGAATTCTCTTCTGATAAAGAAATTACAAATTGGGTTAGTGCTTAGGCTAGATTCTATCGAAAGACTATTCTAATTCATAAATTCCATGAATTTGGTAGACTCTTGCAGGGAATCCATTATGTCATTTCTTACAGCCCAGAACTGAATTATGAGATGTCATTAAATCTGTTATATCCTATTAAGAATGACAAAATCAAAATGCACTTTAGGAAAAATATATGAATCTTGAATAATATTTCAATTTAATGAGTTTAATATGGAAATGTTGGGGTTCAGAGCTAATGGCCAAAAAGAATTACTGAGACATCTTCTGTGCAAAGGTTTTATTAAAGGACCCAGGGGTAGAAAGACCTGCATTGGGGTTTGTGAGGGGTGACTGAATATACTTTCAAGCTGGGAGAGGTTAGGGACAGCATAAGCCTCCCAGGAATTTTGGAAACACAGTTGCCAGGACCCTGAGGGGGCTAGCTATTGTTAGGAAAATGTCATTTATTATTGATTAGTAAGCCCTTAGTCATGAGACCCTTCAGATTTCTATAAGTGGGCCATATGCTTGGAGGATGATTGCTAATATATATTAGGGGGTTAGAGGTAAAGGAAGTTTCCAAAGTAATTTGTATGTTTAAAGTAGACTCGCAGGATTTGTATGTTTAAAGTAGACTCGTGTGTGTGTGTGTGGGGGGGGGTGGTGCGTTGTAGATAATGCCATTGCTTTTTACCCTTAGCAAGGTGTCAACATGGAGGCAGCTGAGCTGTAAGCAGTAAGGAAATTTATTTTTTTCTTTTGCCTTTGTTTCCCACATCAAGTTGATAAGGGGCTGTAAGTAGTGTTAATTCTGTCCTTTGTTTCTTCTTTCAACTCATTCAGAAAAAGTAAACACATATTTGACACTAAATTAGAGTTTTGAATGAATTTAGTCAGTTAAGATAATTAAACTGACCTTAAAACACACACACACACACACACACACACACACACACACACACACAACAGCACAGATTTGAACTGTGTGAGTCCACTTATATGTGGATTTTTTTTTATAGTACAGTACTCTGTAAATGTATTTTCTCTTCCTAATGATTTTCTTATTAACATCTTTCTTTTCTCTAGCGTATTTATTATAAGAATACAGTAAGCCATGCCTCCTTTTGCCTTATATCTTATATATGTCTTTATTTTTATTAGTTAAAAAATAATGTTTGGTGTAAGAAAGACAAAAAAAATACACAGAAAAAATATCAATCGTCTGCTCTTTCTCTGTTCCTCCAATCCAATCTCTTTCTAATTAGCAAAAAAAAATGTCATTCTGGTATATTTACTTTGGTATTTTTCTCATGCTTTTATGTATGTATGCATTAAATGCATGCACATATAGATTTTTGTTTGTTACAATTTTATTTCATTGTAATATGCTTTAATTTTAACATAATTTAACAAACACCATGAACAAAATTTCAGTTGGGTATAAAGTGATAATTTAATCTATTTAGCTATATAATATTTTAAAAATTTATTTATTTTGAGAGAGAGAGAGAGAAAGAGTAAGTGAGAGAAGTGCAGAGAGAAAAGGGGAGAGAGGATCCAAAGTGGGCTCTGTGCTTACAGCAGAAAGCCCCATGCAGGGCTTGAACTCATGAACTGTGAGATCATAACCTGAGCCCAAGTCAGATGCTCAACCAACGGAGCCACGCAGGCACCCCTATATAATTTTTTAAAAAGGCAAATATGATATTATTCAGATACAGTTCCTCAACAATCACTTGTTCCTTTTTTTTCCCACTGAAAAAAGTTCCATACTGTGATATTTCTCTTAGTATGAATTCCAAAATTGGGATTACTTGGCTATAGAGTACATGAATTTTTAAATTCTTATTATTTCCATTTGATTTACAAGTGTTTTAACTTTTTCATTAATCCACAAACACATCTGCATAAGTCCATTTACCCTTTTTTCTTCAACAGGACATACAGTAATCTTGAAGCCAGCACAGAATTTGATAATTGAGCATCATGGTATATTTGGGCACACTATTTTTAATGCAGCTGGTTGACAAGCCTTGAGTTTAGATGTAGACTTCTGGAACTGTTACCAACTGGTGCTATTTTCTCTTTAATTACTTTCTGTTATTCAAAAGCCTTGATAATGTCTTGCATGCAGCAGTTGCTCAATAAGCTCTATCGAATTACTGAAAATTGACCACTTGCCCTTATTGCCCTTAAATTACAAACAGCCACAGATGATTATGGCCTACTGATTAGGCTGTTTTGACTAAACCTATCTTGGTAATAAGTTTTAGGCTCTAAGTGCCTTTTTCCAATGTGAAGGGCTACCCTGACCGATGAACCTTCTAGTTCATCTTGCTTGAGTCCTTTATATAAAATTAAGAATGTAACATTTTAAGAATATCATTTTATTTTTGTTTACTACCATGTTTTCTTGAATGAGAAAAACACTCTTGAAATTGTAATTTGAGAAACTTTATTTACCAGATCATCTCTGTTTCACTTTACTTTTGTATGTTTGTTTTTGTCATTGACAATATTTAGTCACTGGCAAATTTTCTAAGTCCATTGATGGGAGGAAATGGGATGATTATGTTAATAAGTTCTTCATTGAATTTTTGAACCAGCAGAGCATTATCACTCTATAGCCTATCTCTCTCTGGAAGAAATATCAAGCACCACAGATTATGGGTGTCAAAAGTCAGCAAGGTTTGATATTTGTTGGTTGGTTGAGGGGGATGGGAGGAGGGCATGAGTAGGGATGAACCAGTTCACTACCCAGGTGTGACTTCCCACTGAGAATGAAACCTCCTGGAATCACGAATTTTCAGGCAAAGATAAATGAACTCCTAAAATAGAGATGCTGTATCAGAACAAAAATGGCTCTGGACAGAATCTCCCTCCAGTAAATGTCTGACCTAAGGCAAATTATCGTGATAATTTTCCTCATTGTGATTCTGAGAGCCCTGTAGACCATTATAATTCTAAGTTACCTAAAATCAGTTATTATATTTTAAAAGTCATTTTCTAAAATAGACCTAGAGTAATTAAGCCTCTTTTAAGAGCAGGCATAGTTATGATTTATACAGAAACATTATGAACTAAAACTTTTTCAGGAGGTAAAATGTTATATTCTGTGAACCTGTTGGAACCCAAAAGCTGCAGGTGCTTCTTTGAAAAATGACATTTCCATCATTTACCTGACAAGCAGAGCTGAAATATCAAAGTTATAAACATTCTGCTTGTGTGCCAGCTGCTGTTTCTGTGGAAACAGCCTGAATTGCAAAAGGAAGGTAAATGTCCTTAACATAAAATTGTGAGGTTTTCAATATTTTACTAAATATGTATTTGGGTATATCTGGCATTTTTGAGATAATTAAAAAGTCCATTTTGATTATTCATATATGTGTATATCTACATGCATTAGGTCAAATATTATTAAACTTAAATAATATTTGCTTTTATTTTAACTTTAATCTTGTATGATATAATGTTCTAACTTCTAAAATGAATTATACTTATCACAAATATCATTATTATTGATTATTTAAACATAAATGAATATTGATCAAATCTTAGAAAACATAGGGAAAACAAGGACGTGAAATATTTTATTTTTTCATATTATCTAGCAACAAGTAAAACAAAAGTGAAAGTTATTTATTAGTCTAAAACTAAACTAACTTTATTTTGTAGATAAACCTAGATTTTTTTAATGAAGAAATTATCAAATACATTGTTGGCTTCATATTAATGTATTCTAATACCTTTTACCTTTTGTCTTGTATTTCTCTGCCAATGCACACACAGTTTGATATAGGCAAAAAAGTTATGGCATGATGTCTGATGCAAAATAGCAGCTAAGCATGCATGGAGTAATCTTATATTTCTTGACCTATGTAACATTTACATCTGTGATAATTTGTGATATGTGATAAGTCAGTTAAAAACATTTGTCCTCTTCAAAGTATCTTCTTATACATGGGATTTATAAAGCAATAACTTTTATAACTTCAGGAAACATTGGAGTATAACTTTATGATGCTCTTTAATTGTGTAAGAGCCAATGAGATTTAAAATAAACGTATGTTGTAAGCCTTAAGGTCACAGCACTAAGACATATTAGAAGATATGCTTTGCTCCTTATCAATAAAGCAGTGTTAAATGTTGCTTCAACTATTGCAGTTACTTGGAAGATATATATATATATATTTTTTACTAGCAATGACAATTATTTCAAGAGTTTCCTAAAGCCCAGTGGATTAACTTGAATTTCAGAGATCTGTAATCATGCACTGGCTGAGCCACTGGCAGAGTCTGCACCATCAATTTTTAGTTAACTTTTGTTATAATCTAAATATTCTGATTTGATAAGACACTACATGTGTTCATCTCATAATATTTGAAAGGGAATTGGTTCTATTGCCTCTTGGTAGGTAAACTAAATGGAATGTATAAGATCTTGGATTAAACCATTTTAAGTTTCTTAACACTGTTCATTCATATTTTCAAAATATTGGAATGAAAAAATATATACTGTAAGAATGATTAAAAACATACACACATAAACATTTTCACTACATTGGGTGATTTTAGTGGTTATGTTAAAGATATAGTTTAAAATAAGATATTTAGGAGCATCTGGGTGGCTCATTTAGTTAGTTGAGTCTGATTCTTGATTTTGGTTCAGGTCATGATCTCATGGTTTGTGAGTTTGAGTCTGTGCTGACAGCACAGGGTCTTGGGATTCTCTCTTTCTGTCTTGCTATCTCTCTGCCCCTCTCCTGCTCTCTCTCTCTCTCTCTCTCTCTCTCTCTCAAAATAAATAAATAAACTTAAAAAAGTAAAATAAGATGTTTGGAATAAGCAAAGGTTATGAACTTTATACCAATGAGTTTTCTTATTCTTCAGGTTATCTTACCATTCCACCTAATTTTGAAAGTGTTAGAAGTTAATGTTTCTGTATTAACTTTGATTCTTTTCTTTAGTACATTAACAAATGATAGCCTGGACCATTGGCTGAAAAATGTGAATTTGTTGTGGCCATAGCATATACTTCAGTAGTAGGATTAGAAACACAGTCAGATTCTACATGTACTATTGTTTTTTTTTAAACCAACTTGGGTCTTCTTAGGAATAAGTATTATAAGACTTCTACCTTTTTTACCTTTTCCATGCTTTAAAATTAGCTAAGATCTATTTCTTCTTCTCTTCCCCTTCACTTTTCTTTTTTTGTACTTTCCCCTGTATAATAACCTGGCATAATGCTTTGACCCTAATGTGAAAAAATAAAATAATATTACCCACTCTTAGTCTGTTGTATTTCGTATTACTGATAAAAATAATTTATAAATCATAGAGCTGGTAGAATATATTGAAAGTTTTCATTATCATCCAATGTTATTATATATTAAATATGTCATGTGGCTCAATCAGTCACAAACCATTTTTTTTCTTCTATCCCCCTCCTTTTTTAATACTACTCTGTATAATAACACAGTAAAAGTGTGGCTAAAGTGTAGATCCTGAGAGACCCCTGACCATGATTACCTAGCTACTTAGAGATAGAACTAAAACTCAAACTTAGTTTTATCATTACCTATATTAATGGCATATGATTTTGTACTGAAATTATTTCAGACTCCATATTTGTTCTTTGTAGTTAAGAGTCTGTTTCTTGGTTTGTCTTTCTCATGCTCCTTTTTTTTTTTTCCTTTTCCTTTTGTTTTCTTTCTTAAATTCCACATATGAGTTAAATCATATGGTATTTGTCTTTCTCTGACTTACCTATTTTGTTTAGGTTTACACTCCCTAGCTCAATCCATGTCCTTGCAAATGGCAGAATTTCATTCTTTTTCATGGCTGAAAAATATGTGTGTGTGTGTGTGTGTGTGTGTGTGTGTGTGTATACATACATACCACATCTTTATCCATTATCTATTGAAAGACACTTGGGCTGTTTCCATAATTTGACTATGGTAAAAAATGTTGAAATAAACACAGGGGTGCATGTATCCCTTTGAATTAGTGTTTTTATATTTTTTAGGTAAATACCCTGTAGTACAATTATTGGATTGTAAGGTAGTTCTATTCTTAACTTTTTGAAGAAACTCCATGTAACTTACATATGTGTACTTTCTTTTCAACTTTAGTAAGTGAAACAACAAATTATTGAATTAGAAGGGAAAATCTAGGAAATCAAATTATAAAACTGAGATTTAAATAGCCAGGGGAATATTGATAGGGGGCAGTCTATTTTTGAGCCAATATAAGTCTCTTAAAGTAATTCTGTCATGTGATTGAAACTGTTTCTTCATTTTTGCTTGCCTCTAGTTAGTGGTAATGATAACAGCATATAGTTGATGAATGACTATTCTGTAGCATGCATGGAAATTTCTATTATACAGCATCTTTTAATTGTTAGCATATATTAAAACAGTAATTAATTAATCAAAAAACCCATAGGCTGGAATGTCATTTCCACATATTATATCATATGCCTAGATCCTTATAAATAGCTATTTAAATAGTGTGAGAGTCTAATCTGTGACAATGTGAGTTTCTATTTGATATATTGAGTACCATAGATACCAATGGAGATTACCAATAAACTCAGAAATTAAAAATAAAAAATATAGAGAGAGTGACTTCAGGTATGATAGTGTGAGGAGGAACACCATAAACCCTCTCCCCAGTGAAACTAGTGAAAATAATTAAAAAGATAAAAACATTGAAAGCCTAAATACTCTTAAGGGTAAACAGCAAATGAAGAAAATCTATGAAAATTCAGTAAGAAAGTTGAATATCTGGTATATGAACCAAGACCACTTACTCTGTCCTTCAGCTCAGCAAGGCAGAGACTTCAGTCCAGACTGGTGGATAAAAAAACACAGGATTTTCTTTCTCCTCAGATCTCAATTGGAAGTCTTTCTTTTCAGGAAGGGGACAATTTTAGTGTTTCTTTTCATGCCTCCAGTTGTGTGTTGCTGAGGCTAAATCTTAGGTAAGTTCAGTTAAGAGGTAGGGATTCTTTTATTTCACCTAACCATAACTCAGCAAATGGAGGCTCCTCCTTGGGTATGGTAAACTGGGAATGCTGGGGCTCTGATCTCTCTTGATCTTGCTTGTGAGGCTGTGGTTCCATGCCAGGCAAGGTGAACCAAGAGGACCTCAGACTGACCGTTGCTCACCCTCCATTAAGCACTCAGCCCCTGGAGCAGAAGTGGCACTCAAGGAGAAGCTTGTCATTGTTGCCAGCCCTAGTTCCAGAGCCCTAGCTTAGTGATTTTACTGGAAGAGAAGAATGACTTAAAAGAGAGAGTGCCTAATCTTTTACAAAAGGAACTGATTTCATTTTTATCAAAGTATGGGGAAGTGTAAGTTCAAAGGTGCACTGAAGCATAGTAGAGATTATGGTGAAAGGCAGTTGGGAGGGGTTTAAGAGACATGTAAACTGTAAGTTCAGTAGTTTTCAGAAGAGAACTGGGGGATATGACAACTGAGAGGAGCCCTCCTGGGTCAAAGCAAATATCAAACACTGACTTCAGAAACTGTCTCTTCAAAAGAATCAGAATTTTATTGGATTACTTTTTAATTTATACCGGAAGGCATTGTTGAAATAATAGAGCAACCAGCTGGCTATTAGTGAAGCTTAACAGCTGGTCATGTTCAGAGAAAGAGGAGAGGAACTCTACCAAAATTACTGTCAACCAGGGTGAACTAGGTTCACCAAAAGGTCATCTCCCAAAGGAAGGATATCAGAGGCTTAACACTGTGTGTGTGTGTGTGTGGGGGGGGGGGGGGGGGGGGGGGGGGGGGATTGGGTAATATTTCACCAAAATAATTCATCCAGTCACTAAACACATAAAAAAGCAAATAATAGTAAAAATTCCTGAGAGAATGAGAGACCAATACCCAGAGTTACTACAGTGTCTTATCTAAAGTGTTCTGTTTCTGGGGCACCTGGGTGGCTCAACTGGTTAAGTGTCCAACTTCAGCTCAGGTCATGATCTTGCCATTCATGGGTTTGAGCCCCATGTTGGACCCTGGGCTGACAGCTCAGAGCCTGGAGCTTGCTTCAAATTCTGTGTCTCCCTCTCTGTCTGCCCCTCCCCCACTCATGCGCGCGCGCGCGCGCGCGCGCGCGCGCTCTCTCTCTCTCTCTGTCTCAAGACTAAATAAACATTAATTTTATTTGGATTTTTATTTATTTTTATTTTTTAATGTAATTTATTGTCAAATTGGCTAACATACAGTGTGTAAAGTGTGCTCTTGGTTTTTAAGGTAGATCCCTGTGGTTTATCGCTTATGTACAACAGCCAGTTTTCATCCCAACGGTGCTCTCCTCAATGCCCATCACCCACTTTCCCCTCTCCTCCACCCCCTACCCCCATCCACCCTCAGTTTGTTCTCTGTATTTAAGAGTCTCTTATGGTTTGCCTCCCTCCCTCTCTGTAACTATTTTTTTCCCCTCTTCCCTTCCCCCATGGTCCTCTGTTAAGTTTCTCAAGATCCATATATGAGTGAAAACATATGATACCTGTCTTACTCTGACTGACTTATTTCACTCAGCATAATACCTTCTAGTTCCATCCACATTGCTGCAAATGGCATGATTTCATTCTTTCTCATTGCCAAGTAGTATTCCATTGTATATATAAACCACGTAAAATAAAGTGTCCTATTTCCAACAACTACAAAAACAACAAAATTTGTTGCATATATAGAAATCAGAAAGTATAATCCATACACTGGATAAAAATCAGGCAACCAAAACTGCCTGCAAAAGTGACCACATGTCAGACTTAACAAAAAAAAAAAAAAAAGAACCCAGTATGTTCACAGAGCTAAAGTAAACCATGATCAAAGAAGAAAAGGAAGTTTTGAAGAAGATATTGCATTAAATAGAGAATATTAATAAAAAGATAACATAAAAAAAAGAACCAAGGAGAAATGATGAGAAGAGTTGAAAAGCACAACAATTGAAATAAAAAATTCCAGAGTGGTTCAACAGATTTGAATTCACAGAAAAAAGATAAAAGTGAATTTGGGATAGATAGAGGTCATGGAAGCCAAGAGCAAAGAGAAAAAGAAAAAAAAAAGAATGAAGAAAAATGAAGATCCTCAAAGAAATGGTAGGAAGGAGTAGACAAACCAAACATGCTATTGGGTGTGCCAGGAGTTGAGAGAGAAAGGAAAGGAAATAATGTTTGAAATTAATGGCTGAAAACTTCCCAATTCTTTTGTAAAATAATAACCATGAAGTTCAATGGATTCCAAATAGGATAAATGCAAAAAGATCCACAAATAGACACATCATAATAAAAATGTTGAAAGTCAAAGACAAGGAACAAATCTTGAAATCAGTAAGGAGAAAAATCACAAATCACTCCCATGGGAATTTCAGCAAGACTAATAGATGACTTTGAGCAGAAAAGCAGAACAGAGATCAAATGACAGTGGGACCACAAGCTCCAAGTGCCCAAAGGAAAAAAAAAAATCTGTCAATTCTCTCAAAAATATCAGATATATTCAAATACATATTTAGTAAAATATTCAAAACCTCACAATTTTATGTTAAGGACATTTACCTTCTTTTTGCAACTCAGATCATTTCAAATAGCCTCTCCATGGTAACTGTACTTATTGTGGTGAGCATTGCATAATGTATAGAATGTCAAATCACTGTTTTGTACATCTGAAACTAATATAACATTGTGTGTCAACCATACTTCAACAAAAACAATGTTAAAAGAATAAGCAGAAAATAAATCTACACTTTCCTACAACATGCGGCAATAAGCATCCATTTCCACAATGTCTCCTCCCCTCTCTGTATAGATGGATGTGTATGAATATTTTATGAAATGGGGCCATGCTGTACACAGTGTTTCGTAACTTGGTATTTTGTTACAATGTAAGGTAGACATCTTTTGGTGTCAAACATAGATTGGACCATGGTGGCGTATGTAATGGCTATATGGCTCTGCTACTTAATCTGGCTCTTGTTCTTAGGTAAATAACCTAAAGAGAAGGGATATTCCTTTGAAGCACCTATTTGCTTTAAAAGAATATATTAATTATATATCATTTAAAATGTTTGATTAAAAGCACTTCCAATGATATTCTGCCCAATCTTCTTTGTTACTCAAGTTGATGTTACTCTGTGTCTTTGAAAAAAAAAATAAGCTGACATACAGCATTTTTAAAAATAGACAGATATAATCATTGTTGCAAGGATGTGGAGAAATCAGAACACTCAGATTTTACTGGTGAGAATCTAAAATTGCACAGCTGCTTTCAAAAACAGTTTGGCAGAATGAATAAAAAATTGCACATGAATGTTAGTAGCAGCATTATTCATAATAGCTGGAAGTTGGAAACAACCCAAATACCCATCAACTGATTAACGGATAAAGAAAATATTCCCTACAAGGGAATATAATTTGTCCATAGTGGGAATGAACTACTGATACATACTAAAATATGGATGAATTTTGAGAAAATTATGTTAATTGAAAGAAACCAGTCATATACACATATTTATATGATTTCATTCTTATATCCAGAACATGGAAATATATACATATGTATGGAAATGTATATGTGATGTATGTGAAATATATATAATATACATATTAATATATATTATATTTATATATGTGAAAAAATATATATGTAGAGAGAGAGAGAGAAGGAGAGATAGAGAAGGTAGATTAATGATGCTTAGGGTTGGCTGGGGTGTGGGGATAAGCCAGGATAGATACAAAGTATGGGCTTTCATTTTGAGATTATGAAAAAGTTTTAAAATTGACTCGTGATAATGGTGAATGCAGTGAAACCATTGAATTTTTCATTTTAAATGGATGAATTGTGTGTTATAGGAATTCTATCTCAATAAAGCTGTTGAAAGTATATAAATAATGTGTCAACCTTGTTTTGGGGAAAGTTTATGTCTAGTTCTATGAAATACAGTGTGTTATACATTTTCCGATAATTGACTGAATTCCTTATCTCAGTTTCTTGCTAGTGACATGTATACAGAACTCACAACTATTCCTGGAAGCTGACAGACTCCCAGAATTCTGGGTCCTGGCCCAAGTCATTTGATTTTATGACCCTGACCCGTTGTCTAATTGATGCCAAAATCTGCTTACTTGACTTATCAGGCTTCTCAAATACATCAGAGAAAATGAACAGACTAAGCTTGTTAAAAGAGGGATTATAGCTGACTTATTCTAATCTGTTTCACTTCTCAAATTATTGAATCGTGTTCTTTTTTTTTTTTTTTTTTTCTGATTTGTACTACCATCAAGTCGGGTGATACAGGTAGCTGCAGTTCCATACCTTTTCCTAACATTTTGAGGATTCAGGAAAGAACAAAACCATCCATATATAAATTAATGTTATGTGGTATTCAACACTACTATTTTGCTAGTTGTAATGCTCATTATTAAAAATAACTGAAAAGGAAATAATTACTATTATACAAAATAAGTTATTCATGGTGATGTCTCTACTTACATTTTCTAATGGTGCATTGATCACAACTCCTCTGTTTAGGTAGCTATGTTTTTACTGGCTGGTCTAGTAGGAGAGGACACCGTACTCTAGGGTATATAATATATGTCCTATTTGGGGTCAAGGGCTAATGAAAAATTTATAGAGAGTTATGAAATGAGAAATTAATATAAAGTAATCATATTTTCTCACATATATAAGGAAATGTCAAGGCACCTAGGTTGTTAGGAGTAGACCTAATGTATGAAGGAAGTTGAGATATATGTAGGTATATTAAATTTATGAAGGAGCATAAATTAAGAGTAAATAGAAGCAAACAGTATATAAAGAGGAGAACAAGGAAGATAGACAAGGGAAAGAAAAACTCAAAATTCATGATGGGGAAGCCATATGACATATGAAATAATTATAGCCAGATACATCTTGATGCTATAAAGATTATCCATGTAAATCTTGACATTATTTTCACTTCAGAAATGAACAATAGACTTCTTTATATAGAAATTTGACATTTACTTGGAAAAAAATCTTTGAGAATCATATTAAGTGAACTTCTCAATAAAAACATGTTAAAATTCTCTTTTAAGCTTTTTTGAGATAAATGGATCCAGAAGGCGTTTATTTCTTTAATAGTCTCTCTTTCAGAAGTCCCTAAACATTGCCATGTCATTTAACTTACTCTTGACATCTTGACCTTTTTCCCTTTAACAACTGTCTCTATTACCAGCAGCAGTTTCACATCAATGCTTTCCTTGCCAGAATGCCAGAAAAGGTTTAAGCTGAAGTTTGATTGTTTTGAGAGTGATGGTTACAATTCTGTAAATGATACAGATCTTGAGATTTCATTGATGAAATAACGTTGTCTTTCTAATATGATATTTCCAGTTAGGTATACACAAAATTGAAGGCATGTTAAGAAATGTCGGTGTTCTCCATACATCTTGATTTTGTCAGAATCCTTGCATTTTTTCCCCCATAGATCAAAGTAACACTTGTAAAACAAATCACTTTTTATGGAACAAAAATTAAAAATTTTCTTGTTAATAATTTTTAATAGAAAAATGATAAATTTAAGTGTTAATAATTTGGCAAGGTTACAATACCTAATATATTTTCTCCCATTCTTACTAAAATATCTGCTAATGTGTATATTAAAAAATAATGAAACAAAAGCAATGAATTATATGGGTAAAAATGGAAATGTGAGCTTTAAAAATTAATATTAGCCTCAATATTTAGGAATTTGCATATTATTTTATTTTTTATTTATACTTAAAATTTGTTTTTCAGTTTTTTATTTATTTAAGAGAGAGACAGAGAGAGAGAGACAGACAGAACACGACGGGGGAGGGGCAGAGAGAGACAGAGACACAGAATCCGAAGCAGGCTTCAGACTCTGAGCTGTCAGTACAGAGCCAGACATGAGGCTCGAGCCCTCAAACTGTGAGATCATGACTTAAGCCAAAGTCGGACAGTTAACTGACTGAGCCACCCAGGTGCCCCCATATATTTAAACTTCCAGTTGTGAAATATGAATATAATGTGCCTAAACCAGAGTAGCTGCATGACAGCCGAGGATGGAGATGAACAACAGGAATAGACTAGAGACTTAATTACCCTTTCTTTCTCTGGTTCACGGATGTAATATCTACCTGTTTCAGAAACGAGGATATCAACTATTCAACTACAGCCAAACTAAAAAATAAAAAGGTCAGCAGAATATTTACCCATATCATCAATGCACAAAGACCGTAAAATATCGTTATTACTAGAGTAACATGTAAACAAAAGATAAGGAGGAAGAAAATACTTTTTTCCAATTTCCATCCTATACTGAATGGATCTTCAGAAAGTAGAAGAAAGAAAGAAGTGATAAAAATCTATAAAAACTATTTCGTAGGACAGAAAAATAAAACTGCAAATTTTCAAATGGAAAGATATACTATGTGCTGAGTATTACAAAGAAACAAATCTAGACTATTATTTGAACATTAGAAATTTAAAGTAAAGAATCATGCCATGGGGGCACCTGGGTGGCTCAGTAGGTCGAGCGTCCAACTCTTGATTTCACCTCAGGTCATGATCTAACTGTTTCATGAGTTCGAGCCCCATATCATGCTCTGCACACTGAACACGCAGAGAGTGCTTGAGATTCTCCCTCCTTCCCTCTTTCTCTGCCCCTCTGCCACACACGTGCACATCCGTGTTCTCTTTCTCTCAAAATAAACAAATAAACTTAAAAAAAAAGTTAAGAGTGAAGAAAATATCCCCCAAAAAGTTTCCAGAGAATTGAAAATAAAAATATAATGCCACCTACAAAAGAAATTCAGTTTAACTACAGATTTCTCATAATTAACAATTTAGGCAAGAAAGTAGTAATTAATATCTTGAGGAAGATCTCATAATCTAGAATCTAATACCCACCCAGGGTTACATCCCTGAAGAAAAAACAGAAACTTATGAAGGCCAGACCCCAAATGCAGGCTTATTAAAAGGCTGAAGCATAATCTCAGAATCATAGAATGGTCTCTCCTCCACATATTGACCCCACACCATAAATCTCCAGTATAAAAACAGTGGGTTACAAGCAAAGATTTACATCACATACACTTTCTCTGAGTAGCAATACATATGAGAATCTAAAAGCCTACAAGTGAAAGAAAAATAAGGACAATAGACAAATTTGAAGCCTCTAGTACTTATAAGTGCAATAAATGTTAAACATGGCCAAATTTCTAGTCAGATTATCATAAACCCTCACACTAAGGGCACATTTACCTTAGTGTCTATTACCTTATATAACACAAATTGCTTTTAGTTTAAACAATTATAACGGCATACCAAAAAGTAGGAAAAAAATTACACTCAAGAGAAAAAGCAAACAAAACAAGACTCAGATATCACATATATGTTGGAATTATCAATCCGGGAATTTAAAATAAGAATTATTTATGTAGATAAGTAATGAATGACATTAGAGATATGGGAACTCTAAAAAGAATTGAAATGAAATGCTAAAAATTAATAACATAGTAACAAAAATGAGTAATCCCTTTGAAATGTTCATCAACTAAGGCAAGTATCAGGGAACTTGAAGATAAGTCAATAGAAAACTCCCAGCCGAAATGCAGAGTAATATGAATGTATGAATGAAAAAAAAGTATATCTGAGAACTTTGGGATAATATCAAAAAGTGAAATATGCTCATAATTAGAATAACAGAAGAAAGAGAGAATGGCACAGAAGGAATATTTGAAGTAATAATGGCTGAAATATTTTCAAAATTAATGACAGGAACCAAAGTCATATCCCAGAAGCTTAGAGGAGATAAAGCAGAATAAATATAAAAACAGAACAAAACAAAACAAAATATAAAACATACACTCACATCCCTAGGCATATCATAGTCAAACTGTACAAAATCAAAGATGAAGAGAAAATATTATTGAAGGAAGCCTGGTGAAAAAGGAACACCTTAGCTGTAGAGAAATCAAGGTAAGAATTACAGTGATCTTCTTTTTTTTCTTTTTTTTAATATGAAATTTATTGTCAAATTGGTTTCCATACAACACCCAGTGCTCATCCTAACGACAGTGACCTTCTAATCAAATCCCATGCAAATAAGAAAAGAGTGGAATAAAATATTTGTGTTAAGGGGAAGAAATGGCCACGTATAAGTCTATATCTAGTGAAATAATTCTTCAACAATGGAGAAATAAATACCTTTTCAGAGAAACAAAAACTGCTTTGTAAACAGACCAAAAAATGTTAAAAGATGTTCTTTTTTTTAATGTTTTTATTTATTTTTGAGCGAGAGATAGAGACAGAGTATGAGCAGGGGAGGGGCCAAAGAGAGAGGGAGACACAGAATCTGAAGCAGGCTCCGGGCTCTGAGCTGTTAGCACAGAGTCTGATGTGGGGCTTACACTCATGATCCGTGAGATCATGACCTGAGCTGATGTCGGACACTTAACCGACTGAGCCACCCAGGAACTCCAAAAGAAGTTCTTTAGATGAGAGATAAATGATTTAGAGCAGAAACATTGATCTACACAAAATAAGAGCGTTGGATTTAAGTAAGATTTTTGTAAATGTTGCCAAATTGATTTTAAAATTTATATGGTAAGGCAAAAGATCTAGAACACCCAACATAATTTTGGAAAAATGAGTATTTTTAACACTCATATTATTGGACTTAACACTATAAAGGTATTGTAATCAAGACAGTATTGTATTGGTAAGAAATTACTCCATTGACCAATAGAAAAGGTAATTCAGAAATAGACTCATAAAAATATAGTCACCTGATTTTTTACAAGGGCAATTCAGTTTAAAAAGGGTAATCTTTTCTACATTGTGCTAAAACAATTGGATGTCCATATGCAAAAGAAAATTTAATTTTTTTCTATTTATTTATTTTAATATAATTTATTGTCAAATTGGCTAACATACAGTGTGTAAAGTGAGCTCTTGGTTTTTGGGGTAGATTCCTGCGGTTTGTCGCTTATGTACAACACCCAGTGCTCATCCCAACAAATGCCCTCCTCAATGCCCATTACCCATTCCCCCTCTCCCCCACATTCCCCCATCCACTCTCAGTTTGTTCTCTGTATTTAAGAGTCTCTTATGGTTTCCCTCCCTCCCTCACTGTTTATAACTTTTTTTCCCCTTCCCCCATGGTCTTCTGTTAAGTTTCTCAAGGTCCACATACGAGTGAAAATATATGATATCTGTCTTTCTCTGACTGACTTATTTCACTCAGCATAATAACTTCCAGTTCCATCCACATTGCTGCAAATGGCATGATTTCATTCTTTCTCATTGCCAAGCAGTATTCCATTGTATATATAAACCACATCTTCTTTATCCATTCATCAGTTGATGGACATTTAGGCTCTTTCCATAATTTGGCTATTGTTGAAAGTGCTGATCTAAACATTGGAATATATTTGCCCCTATGTATCAGCCCTCCTGTAAACCTTGGATAAATTCCTAGTAGTACAATTGCTGGGTCGTAGGGTAGTTCTGTTTTTAGTTTTTTAAGGAAACTCTGTGCTGTTTTCCAGAACTGCTGCACCAGTTTGCATTCCTACCAACAGTGCCAGAGGGTTCCCGTTTCTCTACATCCTTGCCCACATCTGTAGTTTCCTGATTTGCTCATTTTAGCCATTCTGACCGGTATGAGGTGGTATCTCAGTGTGGTTTTGATTTGTATTTCCCTAATGATGAGAGACATTGAGCATCTTTTCATGTGTCTGTTGGCCATCTGGATGTCTTCTTTGGAAAAGTGTCTATTCATTCCCAACTTATCTGAAAAACTGCATTGGAAAGTTTATAGTAGTTTCATTCTTGATTGTCAAAAGCCAAACCAACCAAGATATCCTTCAGCAGGATGGATACATAGATTATGGTATGTCTATACAATGGAATACCGTTCAAAGATAAACATTAATGAACTACCGTCACATACATCAACATGGATGAAGCTTAAATGCATATTGCTAAGTGGAACAAGCCTGTCTGAAATAGCTGGATACTTTATGATTCTATATTTGGCGCTCTGGAAAAAAACAAAACAGACCAGTTGTTGCCAGGTGCTTGGTAAGGGTTTGAATAGATGAAATTTGAATAGATGAAGCACAGGGGGAATAATTGTTACTGTGGTGAAGTTACTGTGATACTGTAGTAGTGATTACAGTGACACTATGCTTTTGTTAAAACCCACAGAAATTCATAGCACGAATTATGAAACTTAATATATGTGAATAAAGCAAAATTAATTAGGAAGTTGGGAGACCTCAGGATGGAATGTAGAAGATAACAAAAGAATTTAACTGCACTAAAAATGTATGGAATAACCTCATTTAATAGGGTTGGGGAAATATTTTTATCTAAGTTTGGAAATAACGATACTTTAAAGACAAAAGGAACTGTACATTAACAGTGTACTCTAGTTGATAAAGTTATTTCTCATGGGGATGTGGCTTTACATGTTATATGTATATTGAGATTTTAAAAGAGTGAGTAAATTGATGGAAGATGGTGAGAGCCAGATTTCTCACTGGTGACATGGGAAGTAATAAATAGACAATGTAGGAAAGCTAGAATGAACTGTGTGGTACTAGATTAGTGTGGGATAACTGCAGTATGAATTCATTCTAATTTAATTCTAGATCGAGATAAACATGTATGGTAGCATATAGATAGAAGCAACAAGCACATCCAATGCCCAGATCTTGGTTTCTAATATCAGTATGGAAAGAGAGGAAAACGAATAATTCGAAAGTAGAATAATCTGATGAACACATCCTCCATCAGACCATAGAAGTGATCATTAGTAACCTATACACCCAATACAATCATAAGAAAAACATTAGAGAAACCCATATTGAAGGGCAGTCTAAACATTACTTTACCAGTACTCCTCAAAATAGTCAATGTCACAAAAACAAGGAAAGCCTTCAAAATTGTGACTGCCAGGAGTCATGATGGCTATTTATAATATGGTAGACTGGATGGGATCCCAGAACAGAAAAGAGATACTAAGTAAAAAGGAAATCTGAATATACTAGGAATTGGTTAATAATCATATGTCAATAATCTTCATTTGTGTGACAGATATCCCACACTAATGTAAGATATTAACAAAAAGCAAACTGGACATAGTATAAAAGAGAACTCTATTTTCTTTGCAATTTTCTATAAATGTAATGCTAGTCTATAATTAAATGTTTATTTAAAAAGTAAAGATGACAGATATAAGTGAGTTAAGTTTTAAAATTTTATTATAAATGTAGTAAAACTTATTCGAATTTCTATTTTTAAAAAAGTGTGGTAAATAGTGGACATAAATCTAGTCAGCAGGAAGATGTTCAAACCATATAAACAATCATAATAATAGTAACCTTTAATGTGTATGTGTGGGGGAGGGGGAGACAGACAGGATCCAAAGCAGGGTCTGTGCTGAGAGCAGACACCTGATACAAGGCTCGAACTCATGAACGGTCAAATCAGGACCTGAGCCAAAGTCAGATGCTTAACTGGACTGAGCCACCCAGGTGCCCAATAACAGTAAACTTTTAAAAGAACATCTTAAAAGTGGACACTTTGCAGATTCATTTTTTAAAAGTCAACTTAGTAAGTATTCAAGGTGATTTTTGTATATCACATCACAGTTGTGTGCTATGAAGAGGGATGTTGACTATGATTTTCAAATTTCAGGAAAATTTAGAGTAAAATTGACAAGGAAATACAAGTAAAACCTGGGATTCTGAGTAACTTGTTTTGCGAGTGTTCCACAACACGATCAAACCGTTCTAATAAGTTTTAACTTGATAAATGAGTGATGTCTTGCAGTACAAGTATTATGTGATGCCGAACATCACATGGTCACAAGTGAGCCAATGGTTCTTGAAATTTGCTTGGATCACAAGCCTGTTTCCGCAATGAATTACGCTTGCAAACCAAGGTTTTACTGTACATTGGTCATTGTTAATGATGGTGGTGGTGGTAGCAGTAGCACTGTGGTATTGTTTAGGATTTCATTTTATTTTGCCTGTATTCTTCCCATTCCTCTATGGAAATAGAGGAATATTTACTGCACAAAAAAGCAATTTATATTTATTGCACAAAAAAGCAATTTCCTCAATTACTATTGAAGAAAAGAGGCTATCTTTCTATTTAGTATATTTCCTCTTTTAGTTAGTTCATTACCTTGATTCTCCATTACTCAGTGGTAAACCTCATATATAATCCTGATCTGCTCTTAAAGTTGATTTGAATACAGGTTTACTTGTGAAGGAAGTACTTTACTAATGCTAGGTCTTTAACGTGTTGTATCCTGTTCCACTCGTCTTAAAATGGTTGGATTATTCCAGTTAGGTCTCAAACTTATTTTAAAACAACAGCCCTTTCCAGTTTGTACATCCAGTTAAACTTTAGATTTTGGAGAAGAAGGGAAGTATTTTAGTATAAAGCCCTCTTTGTACACAACATCACCTCTTTCTTATGGCTGTAGAAAAGACAGTGGAGACTTCCATTATCAGTAGATAAGAGGGTGTCATACTTCTGGCATGTAACAGACAAATGTACTAACTTTTCTGATTGGGCAAATTACAATAGAGTTAAAGTACTGATTTTTGGCCCAAAATTAAAATGAAATTAGAAACAATTCAGAATCTGCACATATAATATCCATACAAATGTCATTGAAAATCGCCACACCTAATGAAAGAATGGTAAAGTAGAGCTATTTGACAAACTGGGAAGTTTAAAATCTAAAGGCCTATGCTTCACAAATGTTTCTAGAATCCTGCTTTTGTAACAGCAGAAGTTACTTAGAGGTTAACCGTTCTGAAGATTTCATTAAAAGAGATCAGGCACCCAGGGACAATTCAATTTAAAAGAAACAAGTCTACAACTTGGAAAAATTTTAATGCCATTTTTTTGCTCTATTTCTATTCACTTTGTTATACACTTTATTTTTGTAGTTACCTTTATTAAAAAGTATCATTTGCTATCACTGTTGTTGCTGTTGGCCTAGCATTAGTGGCTCAACAGAACACGAGGCCATTCTAATAATAAGATGACCGATGTCATATTTTATTATCCTCACTTTCTACCCCATCCCTGGAAAAATTTATGACACTTGGCAAAATTGGCAGTTCCTCCTTTTTCTATGGATGACACACCCAGTCAGTCTATCTTCTTCATATTGTTTATATTTGTTCTATTCGTTTCCATTCTCATTGATACAGTATTCACATTCGTCACTGAGTCTTTGTCTGGTGCTCCAGAAGAATAAATAAACAAAAACTAAGGTAAAGATGCTTATTTGGAAGTTTAAAACCCAAGACAGTGAAAATAAGGAAAAGAGAAAATGAAGTGTAGAGAGACATGAAGCAGTGTGAAGTGGTCCAATATGGTGATTTCTTTTGCTTCCTAATGAGCTGAAGAGAAAGTAACCAAATATGTTTTTTTACAGATGTGTATATTTGGCATTTCTTTACATGGAATGCATGGAAAAACTATATTTCAGATTAGTCCCTGGAAGCGGGAGAAATTCATTTGCCAGTCTTACTTCTGTATTCTATTTTCATTTTCTCTCACTTCTTATTGCATGATGTAGCCACTTGGAGGCCAAACCAGACTGCCAGATCTCCTACTGTCTAATGTAGTGTTCCATCTAGGCTCAGAGGGAGCAGGAGAAATTCTAATTTCTAGGTGTGAGGCTGGATGGCTTGGCTACAGAGGAGTCATTAAAGGCGACAACCCAGCACTTGCACTTACCCAGATGCTATAGGACGCGCTGCGATCTGAGAGATGGGAGGAGATGTTGGAAGAAATTAAATCAGTCAGGGGTAAATCAGGGAATCGAACTACCATTATTATTACTATTATTATTATTGTTATTGAAAATGAAATTTTTAGTAGGAATATGGCCTTACACAATTGTGGGGAGCTTTGAGAAGCTAAGGAGTTTGTCAGAAGATTATAGAAAATGTATGCTAAAAAGACTTTCCATCAACCTGAAGCACCAGTGATGGCAGGTGAGTTGGTGCTTGTAAGACATGTGGGAAACCAGGCACAGAGAGCTGCCAGAGTGAGAATGGGAAGAGGAGCTGGTGGGAAAGCCCAATAATAGCTAGTGCCTCTGTGTCTGGTAGTGGGCCTGATGTCATTGTTGCCTAGCAGAACTAGCAATCATGCAGAAGTGATCGTGGAGCAGTGTTGGGTAGAAGCAAGCTAGAATCTACTAGGACCTCTGTATCTGTCTCTCTTACCACTGCAACCTTCAGAGATCAATGACTTCTGCTTTACTTGCGCTTTTCAAATCTCAGGCAATGTCCTCCTCAGACTGACTCCCACTCAGAAACATATACTAGGAAAAGGGAATTACTAACATATACCTAGGAGATCTTCCGACTAATAGACATATTATTTATTATACCCATTTTGTGGTAACAACCAAATGGATCTCCCCAGTTAGTACAGTAAGCTCCTTTGTTTCCTCTTGGCTCACTTGCCATTGAATCAAGTAGGCTGGTGGCAGCTATGATCTCTAGTTTAATAGAATCATTGTCCAATCCTGATAGGAATAGTTGGCCCCTTGGAAACCAAGACCTCTGTATTAGTTTTTTATTGTCGTGTAACGTATTACATTTAAATTTGTCAGCTTAATGGGGCATCTGGGTGGCTCAGTTGGTTGAGCGTCTGACTTCAGCTCAGGTCATAATCTCGCAGTCTGTGAGTTCGAGCCCTGCATCGGGCTCTGTGCTGACAGCTCAGAGCCTGGAGCCTGCTTTGGATTCTGTGTCTCCCTCTCTCTCTCTGCCCCTCCCCCACTCACGCTCTGTCTCTCTCTCTCTCTGTGTCAAAAATAAACAAACATTAAAAAAATTAAAATAAGTTTGTCATCTTAAAACATTCATTTATTATCATACAGTTTTGTATATGAGAAGTCCAGCAGGTCTCAACTGGGGCTCTCTGCTTGCAGTCTCCAAAGACCAAAATCAAGATGTCAAGCTAGACTTTTACATGGAGGATCTAGCAAAGAATACACTTGCATGCTCTTTCACGTTGTTGGCAGAATTCATTTCCTTACAGTTGTAGGACTAAGATTCCTGGCTGTTGGCCAGAGGCTCAGAATGTCCTCCAGAGGACAGATGAATTTCTCATCACGTGGTCCTCTCTATGTTCAAAGTCAGAAACAGTTCCTTGAAAATTGTTCATGCTTCAGATATCCCTGACTTATTCTTTTGTTGCTAGTTTTTCAAGGTACACTTTACTGGATAAGCTATAAGCAGATAATCTTCACATCTTAAGGCCAGCTGACAAATTTTAATTTAATTAATAATTTTAAGCAATTTTCACTATGTTACAAAATTATTCTTTCCCTGAGTGCTCTAATGTTTGCTTGAATAACAAAGGAATAAGAATGCTGTGTATGTGGTGGGGAGGCATTTTTATAATTCTGTCCACAATTCTGTCCATTAGAGGTGTACACACCTCTAATCCTCTAATCCATTTAGTAGAGGCCAAAATTTAAAAATGGGGAAAAATTGCAGTATATTATAAGGGATAATTGTGGGAGGAGGTACTACCAATATTATCTCTCTGTTTCTAGACCCATGAAATCGGGGTATGGGAAAAATAGCACAATACATTGATTCTTAGTGTATACCACATCAGGGAAGATATTGTAGTAGCCCCCACTGTGTTACCATCAAGTCAGCACCATGACTAAATCTGCAAAAGGTCATTCCACTATTTATTAGGGTGATGGGGAAAATGTTAATATCGGTGAATTCCATGAGCAAGAATTCAGGAACACACTTCATTTTATGAGCCTTGTGTTCCTTGATAAGAAAAGCAGGGATGTTTGGAAAACAGAAGCAATGATCTTGACATAAACTTGATGAGATTTAGACATGCAATAACTGTATCAATGATGTGAGTATTTTTTTTTTCTTTTTAGAAGAGGCATTTAAAGCAGAGAATGCAAATCAATATCCAAAGTAGATATTTATTACAGCGAGAACAAATCACTCTACCTTACACTATAGAATTAACCCAATATGGTTAGAAGTTCCTTTCAAGGAATGGTGACATATCGTGACATCATTATTAGTCTCTGCTGTTATCATGTTTGCCAATCAGCAGTGGCCATAACCAGATGATTCTTGCTTAGTGGAAGTTCATGTTGCTGAACTCATACCTAACTTCCATCTCTGCCCATGACTACATTATTCATGAGTCCATCAGGCAAGGAGAAGTATGGCTTGGAGAAAGGCTCACTAACACTTAAGAAACCATTTATCTTGTCCATCTGACTCTTTTAAGATTTTCATCTGCTTCGATTGTTCTTTTCTTAAGTTGGCGTAGGGCACAAGTATCTTTATTAGAAATGTCTATGTATCTCTTTTCCATCCTCCTTGTCAACAGTTTTCCAGCCATGTTTCTTCCAAGTTCTTGACTCTCAAGGCAAACTGTTAACCACTGACTACAGGTCAATGCAGACCTAAAATTCTGATCATCTCTTTTGGGCCAAATTAACAAGATACACTGCTTGATAGAAGGATTTTGTCTAAAAATTTTGTTTCAGAGCTACCCCTGAGTAAGGTGCTAATGCTGCTGATGTCCATTATTATGCAGAATTATTTGTAAGCCAGGCCAAAGGTTTTGTCTTCCACAATGTGAGCCTAAGGAGTGCTTCATGGACCATAAGTGTCAGTTGAGAAAATGAAGGCAGTATACTCATAGAAGAGTCATGGGAACATGAACACTTTCTCATGCAACTTATTTATATTTTCAGTCACCACTTGAACCTTATTTATTTATACCACCTCCATTTGAAAATTGAGTGCTATTGTACACACCTAACTTAAGGCTTGATGGGTCATACAACACCCAGTTAATGATGGGCATATGGAATTTCAGTGGAAATTGGTGGACACAGGTCAAATGTTTACTTTTTTATAGGGCCCCAAAACAAGCATGAGATTGTTTCTCCTCAAGAGGATAGTTATCTACAGAGGATGGAATAGCTTTACTCCAAAATTATGAAAGTGTGTACTGTGATTTACTCACAGAGGCCTTCCAAACATTTCAGACTTCATCCCTTACTTCTAGTGCCATTAAATCTGCTGGGTCATATGAACAAGTAGCATAGCAGTCTACACTGTAGCCTGGATTTACTGCACAACCCCCTCTCCCACTGCATCCCACTCAAAACTGGCATACTCCTAGCTCATTAGGTAAATGGGTTGGAATTGCAACCCCAAATGAAGTATGTATTATTTTTAGAATCCAAAGTGGCCCAGGAGGCACTACTTCTCTCTTAAAGGTAGAAACTGTGGTTTTTTAGTTAGATATACAAGTTCAGTTGATACTTATTTATATTTTCTGTATTTTCTGCAGGAAAGAATGCTGCCAGAATTCCCAACACAGGGCACCTTTTTCTCTAGCCTCCAATAACAATTCCCTCATTTCCCTTTCAGTCTTTGCTAATTTTCTCCTCAGGGCCCTTCCAGCTTGCACCTGACAGCTGGTCCCAAAGCTGATCCACATTTCAGTATTTTGTCACAACTGCAACCCACTTCTGGAACCAATATTTGTGTAGGTTATCTGTGCTGCATGACAAATCCATTTTAAAACTTGCTAGATGAAACAACACTGATTTTTTTTTTTCTATCTCTCATGATTCTGTTTGTTGATTGCAGCTCAGCTGGATGGTTCTTTTGCTTCATGTCATTGTCATCAGGTGCCACAGGCATCTGGAGACTATACTGGTCTGGAATGTTCAAGACATTTAACTCATGTGGTTCTAATTAATGCTGACTGGGAGCTCTTTCATGGATGTTGACGAGAAGAACACAGTTTCCTCGATATGACCCCTCCATGTAGCTTGGATGTCAAACAGCATGGTTATTGGCTTTTAAGAGGGAATTTTCCAAAACATGAAAGTAGACACTTCAGATCTTCTAAGGAATTTGGATGTTACACAGTCACTTCAACTGCACTTTATTGATTAAAGATAGTAAACAGGGAAAGCCTAGATTCAGTGAGGGGAGACTACACTATATATGAACACTAGAAAGTCTCATTCATGGGAGGCCATCACTGTGGATGAACTATAGTAGAAGAGTTTCAGAACATTTGTTGCCAATTATATACAATTTTAATACCTAAGATCCCCTCATCTTTAGCATTATAATATTCTCTGCTTATCTGATTTTCTTTTTAGTTTTTTACACTCTGATCCTTATTACCCACTGCCCCGAAATTGTTCTGTATAAAAACAGATCACACATATCTTTCCAGTGAGCAATACCATTTAATGACTCCTTTGTACTTTAGAATAAAGTTTATGCTCCATATCTTATAGTGTTTAT
Organism: Panthera uncia; assembly: GCF_023721935.1. Lineage (NCBI taxonomy): Eukaryota > Metazoa > Chordata > Mammalia > Carnivora > Felidae > Panthera > Panthera uncia. Next base: position 56,582,271 of record NW_026057582.1, on the reverse strand, counting down.
GGTTTTAGCTCTTAGAACAGGGGTGAGCAGATAGTCAATGCAAATACAATTTTAGAAATTAATGAATAAATGATGAATGAACTACCATGTAGTGCAAGCACCTCCAAATTGCAATTTCAATTTTCAAAACCAAGAAGGCATATTTAATTCCTCTACTCTATTAGAATAAGATATGATCAGTATCCTCAAATTCAGGGTTTAGTAAGAAAAACAGATATAGAAAGTGGTAAGAAAAGTACTGTATGGTAAATGACATAAAAATACATTTAAAAGTACTTTAAGAGAAATAAGAACATACTTGAAAAGAATATGTAAAAAAACATGTACACAGGCAAAACATTTTAATCTCAAAATTATTAAGTCACCCTTTGATGACATATACCTTTGCTTGTTCTATAAGATTTCAATTTATGTAAAATTGTGTGTGTATAAAGACATGCATTGAAAAAAATGGATTAATAAAGAAAATATGGCATACATATTTCTTTTTGAAATGAAAAGTGGATAGATGCATAACCAGGACTGGCTTATTTCTATATTGTTCACTCAAGCACTCATATGTAATATAGAAATCAATTAGATTAATTTTCATCTGTTTTGTAAAATGGGTAAAATAGAGTAAATCACATGCATGTGTTAACATCTGGTAGCAAAGTAATAATAATATGTCTATTTGGCATTTCAGTGTATGCATTTTGTTCTAATTATTTGTACAGTAATAAAAAATAGGATATTGATTTAATCTGATTTTAAGGTATTGTAAGAGAATAATAGGAAGCAGATTCCAAAAATTCTTATTGGATTTCAACAAACTTATTCTTTAGATAAACGTCTGTAGCAAATATATTTATAAATATGTTACTTACTATCATTTTCACACTTTTAAATAATCTGTATTCCTGTTTTACTTACCACTTTAAAATGATATGACTTCTTGATCTAAGCATGCTCATATAGACATCATTTTGGACAGTGTGAAAAATAATCTGTTCTGCATCCTGCTTTCTGGATTAGTTATAAAAAGCTTCTCTCCAAGATGAAGTCCACATGTTTTAGATATATTAAATGTTGGTGTAAGCAGTAGGTAATAAGGATATAGTAAATGTTGGTGTTAGTTAAGACAATGCTTTCCATCCAGATGCTTAATTTTGATTTTTAAAAAAGTTATTTTATGTAGAAGCACATTTCCTGTATGATCCCCCATCCCCATGTAAGCCTCCTTCTCCATCAAGCATCTGTATCAACAACTGACTATTCTTTTATATTTCTTTCTTCATGCTCATAGGATCAGGACAGGGAAGGCAAGCAATAAGGGCATGTTATCAAGCAAGTTAACCCTTTAAGCCACTGGAGTTAAATGCCCATTGGGGAACTTGAAGGATCAGTGTAGCACATGCACCTCAAATTATCTTCCCAAAAGGGACAAGAGTAATGGGGTTCTTATCCACCATCTTCCATCTATTATTGGTTGGCAGCTGTTATGGAGGGGCATGCATTACTGAGCAGCACTGCCATCCTGAAGGGTCTGCAAGCAGAGGGGGTTCTAATTGTCAAAGAAAGCCCTCAGGCAAGGAATGCAAATGCTGGTGGTTGGAGAGCAGGCTGAAATGTACTTTGCTGGTGAGTTCCCTGAGGCTGTGCACAAGATAATGTCAACAGTGCTGATAGAGAAACTTCATAAATCATCTGCTGACAATGGCAGAGCCTTCATCAGCCTGTATTACTGAATAACTGTGGAACCCCTACTCCAACACTGTAGGTTGGAGTTTAACACAGAAAGAAATAAAATCATACATGTTAAAGAATGGAGACTAGGGCCAATGCTAATAAATATCTGATGCTTCTCTGACTCTGAAGGACTCTAAAAATGAAGAATCACATTTTTCAACCACCTCAATCCTTTGTTCAAAATCAGGATACCATCGCCTCCATTTCAAATACTTTATTTAAATTTCTTCAAAGTGGTACCGAAATCTCTCTTTTTTTAATTTTAATGTTATTTATTTATTTATTTATTTATTTATTTATTTATTTATTTTGAGAGAGAGAGACAGAGACAGAGCGTGAGTGGGGAAGGGGCAGAGAGAGCAGGAGACACAGAATCCAAAGCAAGCTCCAGGCTCTGAGCTGTCAGCACGGAGCCCAACATGGGGCTGGAACTCAGGAAGCATGAGATCATGACCTTAGCTGAAGTCAGATGCTTAGCCAACTGAGCTACCCAGGCACCCCGGAAATCTCTTTTTAACCCTCATACTCTATGGAATAATGCATAAGACATTATATATGACTTGTTTTGAACATGACAATATCTTGTCTGCTAATGTGTTATCAGAATCATCAGAAGTTTTCAACCTGACTATATTTTTGTTAATGATCAAGATGCCTATAGACCTCATCGTCAATTAAAAAGAAACTGTTCATTCTCTATTGTCTCACCATTCCTTTTAAAATCACTTTAGAAGAGGTTTTTAGCACCTTCTAGACATAATGGTAAGAACAAACAGAAAAATAAAGGTTTTTAAATCTTGAATTATTGGGAAAGTCCTTAATGGTTTATTATCACTTGGATTTTTAGCTATAATACCTCCTCTGATTTGTTGCCTGCTGTTTCAGCTTGTTGTAGGTTTACCATAGCTAGTCATTTTCAAAGTTATTTCCCCCCTTTGGATCTCAAATTGTATAAATGAGTTAAAACTCAAGATATTTTTACTATTCTATTATTAACTATCTTTATTGTATTTCTAAGAATTAATTGGCTGCTTATTAAGCATAAAGAACTCAGAACAACAGTTCATGTATGTTGTACATTTTAGTTATCATAAACACACTGTAGAATAGGCACTAATATTTTGATTGATAGATGAAAATACCAAAGTTGTTGTCGAAGATTTCAGACCTGTAAAGTGGCAAGACCAAATTTAATCCAAATATGGCTAAGTTAACATATTCACTTTTGTGTACTTCCTCTCTTACTAGATTGTCTACAGTATCCGATGACCAATGTTATAGTAACAGAAAAAAAAACAGATTAAGGTCTCATAAAACATTATTTGAGATTTTTATTATTGAATTAAAGGATTAAGAATATTCCCTAATATTGGGGGCGCCTGGGTGGCTCAGTTGGTTAAGCATCTGACTTCGGCTCAGGTCATAGCTCACAGTTCTTGAGTTCAACCCGTACAAGCTCTGTGCTGACAGCTCGGAGCCTGAAGCCTGCTTCGGATTCTGTTACTCCTTCTCTCTCTGCCCCTCCCCTGCTTGCACTCGGTCTGTCTCTCAAAAATGAATAAAGTTTAAAAAAAATAAAAAATAAGAATATTTCCTAATATTGAAAATATTTGTGGAAATGCGTGTTTACTTGTATTGCTTATCTTAGGTTGCTTTACAATAATAATGCCCTGGACACAATTAAAAAAAAAGTATTATCATGTACATTTTTCCCAGGTTATAAAAAGATATATCAATTGCCTTTAGTAATTTATTCTAGGTATATGTCTCTGATTCAGAAAACCACATACATATATTTGGCAGAGTCCTTTATTTGTTATCTGAAGAAATCTATTAATTTCAAATGTGTGGCATATTTGAGCAAAGTAGGAGAAAATAATTGATGTGGTATAAAAACATTGTGTGGGATTTACTCATGTTACTGCCAAGATTTGAGCAGAATGTAAGAAATTAGCATTGATCATCAGTGTCTCACGATTTCTTTCATCAAGCTAAATCACAATCACATCTGGAGTCTTTAATTGTGCCTCACAATAAGTTTAGCATACTGTAAGTGCTAATTAAAAGAACTGGAAAAGGCAACATGAGGGCAAGCAATTTCATGAAATAATATATTTCTTAAGCTACTACGAACATATACAATTAGCTATAGAATTACCCTTTTAATTCCATTGTCTTGTACTTAAACTTTTAAGTAATGAAGCACTTTAGTAAATAGACATGTTCTTACTCTTCCTTTTTTCATTGCTTCTGTCCCATTTGCTTTCAAATTCTTATTCTTAAACTTATAATTTCTATTTACAGTGATTTATTGTATTTAAACATTTTTTTCTTCTCATTCAGAGTGAAGGTGGTAATTTTTTAAGAGGTATGTGTGTCATTTCCAGGGGGAAAAAAAGGATGCAAGGATGTACCTACTCTTAGGAAAACTTTATAAATAAACTCCAGAGGAAATAATTCCCCTGAGTCCAGTAAAACATAGTGCAGTGATTTCCAAATTTTCGTATGCTGTGTCACATGGGCTGTTTTGAAAATTCAGTTTTAGAACCCTATTTTATTTTCATAGGTGGAGAGGGGAGGCAGGAAAATGAATTTTAATAAATAAATTGGTGGATCTGATTCAGGTGGTCTGGTAATGGAGAATCATTTATGTGGAACCTAAGAATAAAAGATCTGATACAAATATTAGTGAGGAAGACTTTGGTTGTCAGTCTATATTTGTTTCTGGGAAGGAGACATCTAATGCCTAAAGCCCCCACGTTTCCTTGTGCTCTGATGGGTCTGACAATAATATGCAACCCCGGCTAGGAAATCTTTACTATTGCTGGAATTTTAGAACAGGCAATATTTAGATCTATCCATCATATGTCAATAATTCCAGCAGGCTTTCCATTGATCTTCTAGCCTATCTCATCTCCCTCTGAAATTTAATGCTGAAGGTTAGTGGAGCTGTGCAGTTTGCCTAAAGCACAAAGGTAGACAGCTCAACTATGCAGCACCCTCCTCTGAGTTGGTGACAGGACATTCAAGTTAAATGTTCAAGTATACTGAAAGCAGAATATGAAAATTAGTTTTTCCTGCTCATAATCTAATAGCCTTTCCTGTATGTGATACTATCCTGGTTGTTGATTTTAACAGTAATCCTAGTTAAAATGGTTGCATTGAATTTGAGTATGTTACAAGCTTCTTGCTTCTTACCTGGAATAATTTTATTTCTATTAAATGGAATTTTGTTTTTGAGAGGAAAAAAAATGAATAGTTTTCTGAAATATATAGACTTTTCACACAATGAGAAAGCTTCACATGTGCATTTGATTGCTTATTTATAGTTTATTTGCTTAATCATGAGCACTGATCAAAAGAACCATTTAGTGGCTACACTAGGACCTCTCATTAAACTTCCTGTTAACAGACCATAGTTACTTCCAAATGTCTCTGTACATCTTTAATATAAAAAATGTGGTTGGCAAATATACAAAAACATTGTTAATATGGACTCTTATTTTAGAAGTTATTATACTATGGATAGTATTCTATTAAAAACGTAGTATGAAAGGTGGCATTTATTACATAAGTTTATTGCTTTTTTTTTTTTTAACTTTTTTTTTCAACGTTTTTTATTTATTTTTGGGACAGAGAGAGACAGAGCATGAACGGGGGAGGGGCAGAGAGAGAGGGAGACACAGAATCGGAAACAGGCTCCAGGCTCCGAGCCATCAGTCCAGAGCCTGACGCGGGGCTCGAACTCATGGACCGCGAGATCGTGACCTGGCTGAAGTCGGACGCTTAACCGACTGCGCCCCCCAGGCGCCCCAGTTTATTGCTTTTAAAAGCAATAAAGTGTTGGGGCACCTGGGGGGCTCAGTCTGTTAAACATTCAACTCTTGATTTCAGCTCATATCACAATCCCAGGGTCATGGGATTAAGCCCCATGTCTCTCACTGGCTTATTTCCCTTAGCATAATACACTCTAGCTCCATTCATGTCATTGTGAATGACAAAATTTCATTCTTTTTGATTGCTGAGTAATATCCCACTGTATGTATGTATATGCATGTATGTATGTATGTATGTATGTATGTATATTCCAACTTTACCCACTCATCAGTTGATGAACATTTGAGTTCCTTCCATAATTTGGCTATTATTGATAGTGCTGCTATAAACAGTGGGGTGCATGTGGCCCTTTGATTGGTATTTTTGTATTCTTTGGGTAAATACCTAGTAGTACAATTTCTGGATCATAGGGTAATTCTATTTCTAACTTTTTGAAGAACATCTATACTGTTTTCCAGAGTGGCTGCACCAATTTGAATTACCACCAACAGTATAAGAAGGTTCCCCTTTCTCTACATCTTCACCAACATCTGCTGTTTCCTGTATTGTTAATTTTAGCCATTCTGACAGGTGTAAGGTGGTATCTCATCGTGGTTTTGATTTCTATTTCCCTGATGATGAGTGATGTTGAGCATTTTTTCATGTGTCTGTTGGCCATCTGGATGTCTTCTTTGGAGAAATGTCTATTCATGTCTTCTGCCCATTTCTAACTAGATTATTTGTTTTTTTGGATATTGAGTTTGATACCTTCTTTATAGATTTTAGAGACTAACCCTTTATCAGATATGTCATTTACAAATATCTTCTCCCATTCTGTAGGCTACCTTTTAGTTTTGTTGATTGTTTCCTTTGCTATGCAGAAGCATTTTTATCTTGATGAAGTCCCAATAGTTCATTTTTGCTTTTGTTTCCCTTCCTCCAGTGATGTGTCTAGTTAAGAAGTTGCTCCAGCCAAGGTCAAAGAGGTTGTTGCCTGTTTCCTCCTCAAGGAATTTGATGGTTTCCTATCTCACATTTTGGTCTTTCATGCATTTTGTATTTATTTTTGTGTATGGTGTTAGAAAGTGGTCCAGGTTCATTCTTCTACATGTTGCTATCCAGTTTTCCCAGTTCCATTTGTTGAAGAGACTGTCTCTTTTGCATTGGATATTGTTTCTTGATTTGTCGATATTAGTTGACCATGTAGTTGTGGGTCCATTTCTGGCTTCTCTGTTCTGTTTCATTGATCTATATGTCTGTGTTTGTGCCAGTGCCATACTGTCTTGATGATTACAGCTTTGTAAATAGCTTAATGTCTGGAATTTTGATGCCTCCTGCTTTGTTTTTCTTTTTCAAGGTCGCTTTGGCTATTTGGAGTCTTTTGTGGTTCCATACAAATTTTAGGATTGTTTGTGCTAGCCCTGTGAAAAATGCTGGTGGTATTTTGACAGGGATTGCATTAAATGTGTATATTTCCTTTGGGTAGTATAGACATTTTAAAAATATTTGTTCTTCCAATCCATGAGCATGGAATTTTTTTTTCCATTTCTTTGTGTCTTCTTCAATTTCTTTCATCAGTGTCTGTAGTTTTCAGAGTACAGGTCTTTCGCCTCTTTGGTTAGGATTATTCCCAGGCATTTTATAGTTTTTGGTGCAATTATAAATGAAATCAATTCTTTGATTTCTCTTTCTGCTGCTTTATTATTGATGCATAGGAATGCAGCAGATTTCTGGGGTGCCTGGGTGGCTCAGTTAATTGTGTGATTTTGGCTCAGGTCATGTTTTTGTGGTTCATGAGTTTGAGCCCTGCATTGGGGTCTCTCCTGTCAGCTCAGAGCCAGGTTCGGATCCTCTGTCTCTCTCCCTCTCTCTCTGTCCCCCTCCCCTCTACTCCTCCCTTGCCTTGCACTCTCTCTAATTCTCTCTCCAAAATAAATAAACATTAAAAAAAATTCATCTAGGGGTGCCTGGATGCTCAGTCAGTTAAGTGTCCAACTCTTGACGTCAGCTCAGGTCATGATATAATGGTTTGTGAGTTCAAACACTGCATTGGCTCTGTGCTGGCAGTGTGGAGCCTGCTTGGGATTTTCTCTCTCCTCTCTCTGCTCCCCCAACCTCTCTCAAAATAAATAAATAAACTGTAAAAAATCATCTAAAAATCAATGCAACAGACTTCTGTACATTGATTTCTTATCCTACAACTTTGCTGAATTCGTGTATCAGTTCTAGCAGTTTTTTGGCGGAATCTTGGGTTTTCTACAAAGAGTATCAGTTTGTCTATGAATAGTGAAAGTTTGACTTCTTCCTTGGTGAATTGGATGCCTTTTATTTCTTTTTGTTGTATGTTTGTATTCTTTTTGTTGTATGTTTGTTTTTGTTGAGGCTAGGACTTCCAGTACTATGTTAACAGTGGTAAAAGTAGACATCTCTGTCTTTTTCCTGACCTTAGAGGAAAAGTTCTGTTTTTCTCCATTGAGGATGATTATAGCTGTGGTTCTTTCATATATGGCCCTACTTTGTTGAGGGTGTTTTTGATTTGTTTGTTTGTTTGTTTTTATCAAGAATGGATGCTGTATTTTGTCAAATGCTTTTTCTGTGTCTACTGAGTTAATCATATGGTTCTTATCCTTTCTTTTATTAATGTGGTCTATCACATTGATTGATTTGGGAATATTGAAGTACCCTTCAATTCCTTCATATTGCTTCATATTGAAGCATTCCTTCACCCAGGAATAAGACCCATAACCAGCAAAGAAATTGAATCAGTAATCAAAAGTCTCCCAACAAACAGAAGTCCAGGGCTATATGGCTTTCCAAGGGAATTCTACCAAACATATAAAGAAGAGTTAATACCATTCTTAAATTGTTCCAAAAAACTGAAATGGAAGGAAAACTGCCAAACTCATTCCTTGAGGCCAGCATTATCATGATTCCAAAACCAAAGAACCCACTAAAAGGAGAATTACAGGACTATACCCCAGATGAACATGGATGCAAAAATTCTCAACAAGATATTAGCAAATCAATTCCAACAGTACATTAAAAGAATAATTTCCTTAATTTTGTTTCAAGACTTCTAAGGATTATATTGTATGTTTCTTGCTCTAGCCCCAGAATCGCTAGTTTTTACAAGATTCCAAGGAGACTCAGGTTAATTATATTTGTGAGCAATATTTTACAAACACATATCTGGGTCCTGTTACTGCCCCACTGCCCTTTAGGTGGAAAAAGAAGAGAAATATTAAAGTGTCATCAGTTCAGCCAGACACGGGGGGATACTTCTAATTCCAATCCAATGCAAATGTTTTTTTTTTTTTTATGTATCTCTCAAGAGCATGCTATACATCATTTTTCCAGCAAAGGGAACCAGACTCCCAAGAGCTTCTCAAAATTTACTCCTTTGCTGTCTCACAAAATAATTTCATCCTGACTACACCACTACCAATTCAAAAGTCAAACATACCAATCGAGTTTTAGATTGCTTCACAGTTATTTTGACTTTTGAATAAGAACACGTGATGGAAGTACTGTCTTAAGAGTTTCATGGGTTATTTATTTTTTATTTAGTGTGGTGACTTTAATCATTCATTTTAAGTATGGTTGTATTTGGTTTCCATTTTTTCCATTTTTATTAATTTAAATTTTTTGAGTATGTAAAAACGTTGATTTGGTTTCCCAAATCAAAACAATATGAAAGCAAAACTAAACATGTCACCCTCTTTCTCTTATTCTTAGTACTCCAGTTTCACACAGCTGATGTAATAATAGAATTCATTAGTTTCATGTATACCTTTCCTGTGTTTCCATTTGCAAAAATGAGTAAATATGTTATATTTCCTTATTTTCCTTATTTTAGCTAAAATGCCATTTATATATAAATGTGAAAATAAAAATATATTTAGTTGCACTTTTTGTCATCTTAATAAAACCTAGAAATCCCTCCATTTCACTCCCTGGAGATCTTCCTTACTATTTTTACAGATGCATAAGTTATATGGTTAAACCAGAGTTCTTTCAAATGATTTCTTATATATAGGAACTTAAGTTGTTTTCAATTATTTTCCATTAAAATCATCATTGCAATGGATAACTCTGTACATATGCATTTTTATATCATTGAAAATGTATCTTTGGGATAAATACCAAAAGGCGATATACTTCAGTTAGAGAGTAAATGCATATATGATTTTATAATTTGTTAGATATTATCAAATGCTCTCACATTATCAAATGCTCTTAATAGTTGATTTGATATTATCAAATGCTCTTCAGAGTTGATTTTGAAGTCTATTATGAGTAAATATTAATAAATTTTCATAGGCCATTTTCATAGGTTTATTTTTTAATGAAGGTGTTTTTCATGCCCCTTGCTCAAGTCCATTTTCCCTGAGACTTTTCCTTTTTTTAATCAAAATATACTTATTTGTTTATTCAGGAATATAATTTAGTGATTCATCACTTCCATATAACACCCAGTGCTCATCCCAACCAGTGTCCTCCTGAATGCCCTTCACCTCTTTAGTCCTTACCCCCACCCGACACTCCACCAGCAACCCTCAGTTTGTTCTCTGTATTTAAGAGTCTCTTATGGTTTGTCTCCCTCTGTTTTTATATTATTTTTGCTTCCCTTCCCTTATGTTCATCTGTTTTGTATCTTAAATTCCATATGAATGAAATCATAAGATATTTGTCTGACTGACTTATTTCACTTAGCATTATACGCTCTAGTGCCATCCACATTGTTGCAAATGGCAGGATTTCATTCTTTTGATTGCTGACTAATACTCCATTGTATATATGTACCACATCTTTATCCACTCATCAGTTGATGGATATTTGGGCTCTTTCCACACTTTGGCTGTTGTTGATAGTCCTGCTATAAACATTGGGGTGCATGTGTCCCTTTGAATCAGCATTTTTGTATCCTTTGGATAAATACCTAGTAGTGTAATTGCTGGTCATAAGGTAGTTCTACTATTAATTTTTTGAGGAACCTCCATACTGTTTTCCAGCATGGCTGCACCAATTTGCATTCCCACCAACATTGCAAAAGAGTTCTCCTTTTCTGCATCTGTTGTCTGAGTCTTTAATTTTAGCCATTATGACAGATGTGAGGTGGTATATTTCCCTTATGATGAGTGATGTTGAGCATTTTTTCCTGTGTTACCTATCTGGATATCTTCTTTGGAGAAGTGTCTATTCATGTCTTTTGCCAATTTCTTCACTGGATTATTTGTTTTTTGAGTGTTGAGTTTGACAAGTTCTTCATAGATTTTGATATTAATCCTTTATTTGATATGTCATTTGCAAATATGACATTCCATCAGTTGCCTTTTAGTTTTGTTGATTGTTACCTTTGCTGTGAAGAAGCTTTTTATCTTGATAAGGTCCCAGTAGTTCATTTTTGCTTTAGTTTCTCTTGCTTCTGGAAACATGAATAAGAAGTTGCTGAGATATAATCCTTCTATCCCTACTTTTCTGAGAATTTTTATCAAGAAAGGATGCTGTATTTTGTCAAATGCTTTTTCAGTATCTCTTGAGAGGATCATGTGGTTCTTATTTTTTCTGTTATTAATATGATGAATCACATTGATTGATTTGCGGATATTGAACCAGCCTTACATCCCAGGAATAAATCCCACTTGATCATGGTGAATAATTTTTTTTAATGTGTTGTTAGATCTGGTTGGCTAATATCTTGTTGAGAATCTTTCCATCCATGTTCATCAGGGAAATTGGTCTGTAGTCTCCTTTTTAGTGGGGTCTTTGTCTGGTTTTGGAATCAAGGTAATGCTGGCTTCATATAAAGAGTTTGGAAGTTTTCCTTCCATTTCTATTTTGAAACCGCTTCAAAAAAATAGATGTTAACTCTTCTTTAAATGTTTGGTCAAATTCCCCTAGAAAGTAATCCAGCCCTGGATTCTTATTTGCTGGGAGATTTTTGATTACTGATTCAATTTTTTTACTGGTTATCAGTTTATTCAAATTTTATATTTCTTCCTGTTTGAGTTTTGGTAGTTTGCATGTTTCTAGTAATTTGTCCATTTCTTCCAGATTGCCCATTTTGTTAGCGTATAATTGTTCAAAATATTCTTATTATTGTTTGTATTTCTGCAGTGTTCATTGTGATTTCTCCAATTTTCCCTAAGACTTTTACTTTATACTTTCCTCTATCTTAAATTCTTTAATATTATTTTATTATTATTTTTATATTAGGAATATTGGCCCTATTTTCGATTTATTTATTATTTTATTTATCTTTTACCATGCAAATATTTTATTTATATATTTTTAAATCAAGCTAAGTAAGCCTATTTTCATACTCAGTTTATAGGGTAATTAATCCTAGGTTGCTTTTAGTATTTGTATGGTTTTACAATTAACATTTAGATTTCTGATCCATATTGAAATTGTCTTGTGTGTAATTCAATTATATCTATTTTTCCTGTATGACTTTCCACTTACTGAGCCATATTTTTAAAGTCCATTTTTGCCTATTGATATGAGATGCCACCTTTATCATAAATTTCCTTAAGAACCTAAATTTTTTTAGATTTTCAATTTTATTCTGTTGGTATTTATTTTTATCCATGTGCTAATACCACATTGTAAATTAGAAGAGATCGTTGGTACATTTAATATTGATATAAAGTATTTCACTTTTGAATATTCCATAATTTATTTTTAGTTTCCATTCTACTATTAGGTGTACATTTGGATTATTTGTATTTTCTAGCCATTGCTTGGATATCCCAGTGGATATTCTTCTATATGATGACTAGGCCACATGAATCTGTATTGGGTATATATCTAATTTCTTCAGTCACTAAGAGTTTACTCTTCTGGTTAGTTTCTCAGATAAATGTAATAAGTCTTTAATGTTTTCCTTCTATGATGTAACCTATACTTGTGAAAATATATGCTGTGAACATAAGAATGATCTCCTTGGAGTTATGTGTATTATATAAATGCATTTATTTCATTCAGGTTATAATTTTCTTCTTTTGATGACTTGATATTGTGTGTGTCCTATAATATTTGCATGGCTAGATTTGTGATCCAGACTTTATTTTTCTTCCTTTGATAATCACACATAAATATTGTTTCTGACATTGGTTTGTAGGAGGTAAAGATGTCTAAAACAGAAATTGTAGTGAAACATGAATTAAGTTGTTTCTTTAATGCTGTGAAGGGATTCTAGAATAGCAAAGCCACAAAAAATTTGATCAAAATACAATTCGAAATCAAGATGGAAAGGCATGGCTGTATCAAAAAGTCTAATAAACTTGCTCTAAGCCTCTAGGATTATCCAAAATTTATTGTTCTTCCTTTAGGATCAAGGTATCTAACATATGTTTTGAGAATAATAAGCAGCCTACCTAAAAATCCTAGTTATAACCCTTCTGAAACCATATATAAGCAAATACCAAAATTATACAATTAGTTAGCATACATGCATATATAAACCAGAAAGGTCCCCAGAGATACCAGCTGGCCCACTTGCTCATACTTTTGGGACAAAATTTACCAGAATTAAATTACTAATTAAGTTTGAAACAGTATGTAACTTACTATATAATGAAGAGGTTTAAACATTTTCTTTGACTAATATATTAGCAAAAAAAGGCCTTTGAAGATTATTGACAAAAATGCACTTGAATACACTGATCATGCATTTTCATATTATCAGATAGTTACAAAAGATCAAACTCAATTGTCTCATCACTGTTACCAATTAAAAATTCTATGGAGGGGGCACCTAGGTGGCTCAGTAGGTTAAGCATCCAATTTCAGCTCAGGTCATGATCTCACAGTTTGTGAGTTGGAGCCTTGCATAGGTCTCTGTGCTGACAGCTCAGAGCCTGGAGCCTGCTTCAGATTCTGTATTTCCCCTCTCTCTCTGCCCCTCTCCTACTCATGCGCTCACTCTCTCTCTCTCTTTCTCTCTCAAAAATAAATAAACATTAAATTTTTTTAAAAAAATTCTATGGCGTTCATGAATTTTGATTAGTAGTTATGTAATCATTTTTAGAAACAAAAACTAAACTAAAAATTAGAAAAAGCATTCACATATACAATTCACACATGGAGAATAATGTCTACTGTCTTCTCCTTTCAATTGAGAACAAAAATTCTGAAGAAATCGTAAGAGTCATTGCTTATACTGAACAGTAGTGAATAGAAAATAATCATAATAGCTTATATGAATGATTTCATGTGTTTTATTTAAAAAAATTTTTCATATATATTCAACTTTATTGATATATAATTACATATAATACTGAATAACTTTAAGTTATACAACATATGATTTGGTAAATGTATGTCTTGTGAAAACATTACCATAATATGTTTAGTTTACCTTTACCTCCCAGAGTTACAATTTTTTTCCTTGTGATGAGACCTTTTAAGGTTTACTCTCTTAGCAAATATCAAATATACACTACGGTATTGTTAACCATAGTCATCAAGTTATAAATGACATCCTCAATACTTATTTATCTTATAATTGGAAGTTTGTACCTCTAGATCATCTTCACCCAGTTTCCCCTATCCCCCACCCTCCGCTTCTGGCAATCACAAATCTGATCTCCATTACTATGATTATTATTACTTTTTAGTTTCCACATATAAATGAGATCATGCAGTATGTATCTTTCTGTCTGACTTATTTTACTTAGCATAATACCTTCAAATTCCATTCTTATTGTTTCAAATGACAGGATTTCTTTCTTTTTATGGCTGAATAGTATTGCATTATGTGTATGTACCACATTTTCTTTGTCCATTTTATCTGTTGATGGACACTTAGGTTGTTTCCATGCCTTGACTATTGTAGATAATGCTGTAGTGAGAATGAAGGTACAGATATCACTTCAGGATAGTGATTTCATTTTCTTTGAATATATATACCAGTAGTGTAATTGCTGGATCATATGGTAGTTCTATTTTTCATTTTTTGAGGAACCTCCATACTGTTTTCCATAGTGGTATAACAAATTATATTTCCACCAACAATGCACAAGTGTTCCCTTTACCCTGTATCCTTGACAGCATTTGTTATCTTTTGTCTTTTTGATGATTGCCATTCTAATGAGTGTGAGAGGTTTTTTTTGTGGTTTTTATTTCCTCATTCAACTCATTTTATTCATGCATTGTTTTCCTAATTTTATTTAGTTGTCTGTGTGTTTTTGTAGTTCACTAAACTTATTAAAAACTATTATTCTGAATTATCTGTCAGGCTGTTCATAGATCTCCATTTTTTAGAGTAAGTTATAAGAACTTTATTAGTTTCCTTTGGTGGTGTCATGTTCACTTTTTTTTTTTCCATGATCCTTGGTTCCTTACACTGGTAAATGCTTTGAGTAAGCAGTTCCCTCTTCCAGACTTTACAAGTTCACTTTGGCAAATAGCCCTTCCCCAGTCAGCTCAAGTTGGGGCTCTGGCCTGGTCAATGGGTAGCATCCTTGAGCAGGTAGGGATTGCTATTGGGGTCTATTTTGGAAAAGACAAGTGGCAGAGCTCTGAGGTTAAGAGGGTTCCTGCTGGCTGGGAAAAGATGGATAGAACTGGTAGGTTGGTTCCTTGCCAAAGTTTGGCTGTAGGATTTGTGTTATAACTGCCTGGATTCTCTGGCCAGGCTTCCTAGCCATGTGAAACAGGGTTCAATACTCAGCAACCACTGCGGCTATGAATTAGCTTCACTGGGTAGGATGGCAGAATGGCTTGTTCTTTGGGACCCAAATCAGGCAGAACTGCACACCCAGTTCCCTGCCCAAATGGAGCTGTCTGCTGCGTTCTTCAGAAGGGCAGAGCTACTGCCTGGGCTCTTTGCTCAAGTGCTGCTAAGATAAGTAATTCTGCAAGTGCTCAAACCAGACTTCCTGGTTAGCAGAGGCCAGAGGGATATATATTCAACAGTAAACAGGGTTACGAATTAGTTTCCCTGCTGGGGTAGGGTGATAAAACAGACTCCAGGGCTGGCAAGGCTTGCTATTTGGGGTCTTCAGTCAGTGCAGAACTGAGCGCCAAATACCCTGATCAGACCAGGCTACCATCTTGACTCTGAAGGTAGGCAGAATTGTGTATTGAGATTTCCACTTGAGCACCACTGCAGATCGGAACTGTCAGCCAAGAACTGAGTGCTGGCTGCTGTAAGCCCTGTCTCCTTTCTCTATCACATCTCCAGTAGTCAAGCCCCTCAGATCCCCCTTGTGGCCGTGACTTGAGTGGGCTTCCCAAGAAGTGACTCATACCACTGGGGGTGGGGGTAGATGTTCACCTCATGCCTTCTTTTTTCTCACTGGAGACCCTAGCCCCAGGTGGGACCCCTTGGGGCAGTGCTGTGTCAGCCGAGGGATGGGATAATGCAGTCAGAGTGTAGCTGCTGCTCTTACCCTTCCGGTTCTCTGTGGTCCAGCAGGTCTTCAGGATCTTTAAAATGATACTTTGTTTATGGATACTTGCTAGTTGGTCTTGTTTTGAGGGGGACCTAAGTGAAAAACAACCTATGTCACTATCTTGATGATCTCACTTGTTTTAAATACTTGCACAAAGGTTCCTTCCTGTGTGCAAGTTAAATAACTCATCAATTTGGTAAGTTTTCAGTTTTCTTTTTTTTTAAGTTTATTTACTTATTTTGAGAGAGACTGAAACAGCACGAGACAGTGCGAGGCAGAGAGAGAGAGGGAGAGAGAGAATCCCAAGCAGGCTCTGCACTGTCAGTGCTGAGCCAGTCACTAGGCTTGAACCCACGAACCGTGAGATCATGACCTGAGCCAAAACCAAGAGTCGGACGCTTAATGGACTAAGTCACCCAGGTGCCCAATTCTCAGTTTTCAGTGCTAGATGAAGGGAGTCTAATATATACTAAATATATTATAATAAGTATATATACGTATAATATACTGTAGCAGTCACTTTGCTAGACAGTTTGTACAGTTATTCATATGGTAATAATCACAAAATATCTGCTATAGTTTTGTGGCTTATAAAAATAAGTGCAGAATTCTATCACTGGAAATTCTGCAAAATAATCCAAAAATCATCTTTTGCAGAATGCCTAGAAATGTTGAATTAAATCTGACGTTTCTTTAAATTCCATGCCTGAATTCTCAAAAAGACAAATTCCAGAAGCCAGTAACAAAGAGAAAAATGGAAACAAACAAGAACATTAAATAAAATCGAGCTTTAGTAATTTTGAGGTTTTGTTACCTAATATATCCAAGAGATGGTGATTTTCCACTGTCTCATAATTATAGTAGAGGAAACCTTGAGCACAAGCTAATTGGTAAATAGGAAATGAAACTTCTTGATTAAGCCATCATCCTATAAGGGCTACATGTTTTTAAAGAGTCTACCAGACACAAGCAAAATTTTTCCTTCCTGTGGCAAAGAATGAGAACAAATTCAGGCTGTCTTGACCTGGTTTTGAGTAAGGATGAAAAAAGTCTTCCTTGAGAATTTGTAACCACTTATTTTCCTTCAGACATGCTGGGGTTTGAATTGAAAGTCCAAGATAATGAATTAACATGAAATATTACCCAAAAAATAATATGCATGAGGTTACAGGAAAAAGGAAACACAAACTTATTGGTGAGGGCCAAACTCTTAAATCTTAAGAACATTTGATTTCCATATTAAAATTAATGCAAACTCCAAAATCACAAGATTCACAATTAAAATAATTCACCATGAGTTAGAATGAGCAGAAACAAAACGTCAGAATTAGGATTCTAAATATAATTTACATCTAATAGGATTGTTTTATAAATAACATAGCAAAGAATTACTAAAGATCATTTATAATGATAGACTGTTCCATTCTTCAAGAAGATATAATAGTTTTAAATATTTAAACAATAATACAGGTTCAAAATATGTTAGTAGACAAATTCAAATTCACATAGTGTGAGACTGTAACACTACTCTAAAAAAGTGAGAGGAAAAAAGAGAAAGAAAATACACATCCATACTTTATTGTAGCAATAAAATGGGTTATCACTAAAGAAACTGCAGTCATCAAAAAGTTAAAGAGGATGTTATTAAAACTTTATGCCAATATATCTGAGACTTTTATGTGTGTTGGACTAATTCTTAAAAATATAAAATATAGGGGCGCCTGGGTGGCTCAGTCGGTTGAGCGCCGACTTCGGCTCAGGTCTCGATCTTGCGGTCTGTGAGTTCGAGCCCCGCATCGGGCCCCTGTGCTGACAGCTCAGAGCCCGGAGCCTGTTTCAGATTCTGTGTCTCCCTCTCTCTGACCCTCCCCCATTCATGCTCTGTCTCTCTCTGTCTCAAAAATAAATAAACGTTAAAAAAATATATATATAAAACATAAAAACTGGCCAGAAAAATACAGAAGAAATTCAACTATTCCTGCAAACAATGAATACACAGAATAACTAGTTGAAAATATTTTTCTACCAAAAAGTCTAAGAATCCAGGAAGGCCTGCAAATCTTTGCTCATAATTGTTTTACAATCATGAAGGGAAACATTTTTCTACTCATATTCAAACTATTCCAGAAAGTTGAAATGAGAACTCTTTCCTATTTCTTTGTATAAAGCAAAAATATCTTTGACATCAAAACTTAAAATGAGAGTTGACAAAAACAAAATTATAGATGTAACATTCCTAAAGAAGAAAATAAAATAAAAAACTTTGCAAACCAAATGCTGAAGTCAATAAAAAAGACAAAAGCGATAGAGCAGCCTTTTAATGAGTGATAAAAAAAAATTTCAATGGAATATTACTTTGCATTTCATATTATGTTGTTTCATATTTTTAAACTACAGAAAAATAATGACAGAAAGGTCTTTATGAATTAAAATCAACTTGAGACACTTTAGAAGATTTTAATAATTGTGAAGTATGAAAAAATTCTTAGCAAATTATTGTAACCAAATTTATAAGTATAAAAACAAAGTTTGATTTTTGTTCTAGGTATGGCTATAATATGTTTCTTTAAAGTTGGGAGTATGTAAAATTAATTGAAAAATAATGTTGATATTTCACTTTCAGGGACTGTAAACTACGTGTAGTGACTATATGTATATGTCAAAGTTTAAGTTCTGTGCTGTTTAGCATTTGCCCATTGGAAGGTTATATTTACCCTAAAGAGGCAGGACTACCCATGTGTCATAACTCTCAGGAATAAAGGCCATATCACTAGATAAATATTTTAAAAATATGGAGAGAATACTGAGAGAAAAGAGAACATGTAATACATATATGGAGCCGACAAATAGATAGAGATACTCAAGATACTCAAGATAAAAATACTCAAGATACTCAAGAAAGATACTCAAGAAAGCAATTATCCTCATACATAGCATATTAGGAAACAGTCAACTCATGTGGGCAGAGGTAAGAGTTTGGTTAGCTGTCTAGTTTTCTTTCTTTCTTTTTTTTTCTTTCTCTTTCTTTCTTTCTTTTCCTCTTCCTCTTCCTCTTCCTCTTCCTCTTTCTCTTTCTCTCTTTCTCTTTCTTTCTGTCTCTCTTTCATCTATCTATCTCTAGCTATCTGCCTGTTATCTATCTAATCAAACTTTTACCTCTTCCTGTTTGAGGTGACTACTTTCCTAAATCTCATATGTATTGTTTAGTGGCTTTCTATAATACATGTTTTTTTTTTTTTAATTTTAGTTGATTTTAACTTTATGAAAAAGTGTATCATGCAGTTAAAAGGGTTGGATAAGTGTCACCAGAGTGCTTGCTGTTAAGAGAATAGTGTTTTCTAGGTTTCATTGAGAAACCTGTATAAGATCATATATATAACACTGTATAAGACATATAACACTGTATAAGATCAAGGTGCATGGCATAATATTGTTTTAAGAGTATTTCATAGGCCAAGCTACTTGATTAATGCCACCTGATGAGATAAATAATTTGTTCCAGTATAAGAATAAGGCATAGATTCTTTTTCAGGATGTGTAATTATGTTCAGTTTTGCATATGTAGTCATGTAGACCATTATTTCAAACTGCTTTATGTTTCCTGGCTCTCAATCTTTTGTAGTTCATGTATGGTTTTTCAGTGAAATAGTAAGAAATCCTGATTCCTATTATGTGCAATGAAAATAAAAATTTCTGATATCTATTTCATATTTATGTCATGTTTACATTTACCTCTGACACTCAAAATTCTGGGGGAAATAATTAAAGATTTTGTAAAAGATAATACATTATATAAAATTATAATTAAATGGTGAACAATTTATTCTGGAAACTGTTATAAAACTTTTTTGTGTCCTATAACAATTGCCTTACTCAATTTGTCAACAGATTATAACACGTGTAACTACAAAATATTTTTCATTTTTCGGTGAATATCAGAAAAAATAATAATACAGTACTTGGCAAAAAATAACTTTGCTTTATTTTATCGTCCTTGCATAATATGCCTGATATTTAATCAAGACTTTTTATCTTCAGCAATTTGTGAATACATGGTTTGATACTCATTATAAAATATATCTTTTCTGAGCATTTCAATACCTGGGGTGAATTATGATAATTAAGTACTATATCATTATGTTCTTACTTTTCCTTTCCGGCCCCTGCTGTGAAAATTCAATTTCCAGATGCTTTTGATGTTTCCAGTTTAAAGGTGGAAAAAAAGATGTCTTTTCTAAGCTCTCAGGTTTGTCATATTGGAGATTCATTTTATAGCACTCTTTAAGTACTTTCTTGCTTTTCTAGCCAAATTAGGACATATATTTTTAAGGGGAAAGAAAGATTCTGCATGGATAGGTTGGGTTTCATTGAATGGATTTTAATATTTCAAATTATTCTAATTGGGTTTTTTTTTTTTTTGAGAAGACAAGAAAGGGAAGTATAATTAAAATTACATTGAATTTTTCTGAAAACATAATCAAATTCCAGCTCAGGTCTGTAATCTTGAGTGGGTCAGTTAATAATCTGGTCATTTTTTCCCCCTCATTTGATCAAATGGATATAACCCCTTTCTAATGTAAATGCAGTAAACATTAAATGAAATAACCAATATAATGCATCAGATAAACCATACAGCTCTATATAAGAAATTAAGGTGATATTGTTGCTGTTGCATTGATTATGATTTTCTTTAGATACATATTACTAGATTTGATCCTTGATGTAGAAAAATACTATGTAGTTGTTTTATTGTTGCAAAATAGATAAGGGTAATTGCTAGTAGAGGGCCATGGAAAAGCAAGGTATACAATATTCTGAGATGTTTAAGTTTGAAGGGGTTACACAGTTTTCTTTATTCCTTACCTGACAGGCCAAATTTTAATGGTAAATTATTTAATATTATTTTTTCTTAATATTCTATAGGGGTTTATATAAAATAATTCAAATATAAATGCATAATGAATTTTTGAATAGTTGTGTGTATATAAATATGCATATGATATATAATTATTTTTTCCTTATCTCAAGAATCTGTATATATTATGACTGAAACTGCCTCAGAATTGACAAGTGGCATTTCTGGGGAAAAAAAGGATATAAACTAGAAATAGTGAGAGAGATTTGAAAAGTGGGTAATTTGTTGCAAGTGTCACATATATTCAAATGTGTTTTAAAATATTACAGATGACATTCAGTGAAAAGAAGCAGGACACTAGTATATTTTATTTTGTTATATTTAGGGATGCCATTAGTGTGTGACTGCATTCTACAATTTTAGCAGTTGTAATATGTTTTTTTAACTTTTAAACATAATTTGGAAGTTTATGACAAAATGGAGTACGGTATTGAGAAATACAAATGGAGAATTATAATTATTAAATAGTATGCAGCATAGAAAAAGACAGAAAATCAAAAAGAAGAGGGGTCTGTAGCAAATGTTAGTAAATCACTCTTCCAGACAAGTGTTTATACTAGAAAGGTAGAACAACAGAATGATTAGGATTTTGGGGGCCAGACTGGTATTAAAATACTAATTTTACTATTTTCTGTTGTGTGACCTTGGACACAAAACCTCTTTGTGTGTTAGTTATTAATTAGGAAACAAGGGTTAATTCAAACATATTTAAATAGGCCCTGTCCAAGATAAATTAGGTTTTCGATCTTTCAGACTTCAGCCTATTGTGACTCGAGTGAAAACAAAGATTATTTTAGGTATCTATCAAACTATGTTAATCTTATAATTTATACAGTAAAATGGATTGATCACAAAAGTAGTAACCAAAAAATCTGTTTTTGTAGGTTGTAGATAAACACTGGAGCTTAACCAGTGATTTCACAAAATGTCAAACATACTATGTTCTGAACCTGATGTGTGAGTTAGATCTCTAATATTCAGAAATATGATTTTGAAAAACTTTATTATTATTATTTTTTAATTTTAGAGAGAGAAAGAGAGAGAGAGCACGATTTGGGGAGAGGGGTGGAGGGGGAAAGAGAGGGAGAGAGAATCTTAAACAGTTTCTATGGTCATTGCAGAGCCTGACATGGGCTCGATCCCATGACCCTGGGATCGTGACCTGAGCCAAAATCAAGAGTTGGATACTCAACCAACTGATCCACCTAGGTGACACAAAAATATGATTATTGATTAAGTCTTTAGGGGGCTCACATTGGAGGGAAGACAGAAAAGACAAAACCTGAAATTCAGAAAAATCTGTACTTAAATGAAACCAGGGCACCTGTAAGCTGAAATAGAAATACCACCAACAACAAGAATAAAAACCTGAAATATAGATGTTGCATGTTTTACTCTAATTTCACTCTTGGGCTAGTTTGGCTCCGGAATTTATCATTTTTGAGGAGTCAACATTCCCAACTTTAAATTATATTTTAATATAGTTCTATTTGACTCACTTAGTGATGTTAAGATTGATCAGTGAATTCAGACGGTGGCACTTGATCCTGCCATTTCACAATTTTGTTTTCCTTCAGGATAACATAAAACAGTGGGTTGCATTAGGCACATTGTAACCATACAGTTTCCCACTAACTTTAACTTTTCAGCTGAAGTTTCTTGTCATTTGCTGATGATCATTGCCTTAAAAATTGTAATGTATTGCAAAATAGTAATATTGTCAAATTAATAGAAAAAGATTTCAACTGAATGTGAAGGTATATTAATTTTAAACTGCATCTACCTAATAACACAGCCTCAGTACATACATCAAGAGAATTTCAAGAAGAAATTGAAAAATATATGTAACATTTGGGGATTTTTATATACTTTCTTGGCAATTGATAGAGCATGAAAACAACAAACAAAAAACAGCTTTGAAGGATCTGAAGAGCATAATCCCTAGTATGACCATGGGCATTAGAGAACCATTCAATTGAATAGTTTAAAAATATTCATTCTTTTCAAGCACATGTGAAATACTTACAAATATTGATCATATTTTTTGCCACAAAGGTGTTTTTAACAAACTCAAAGGATTAATATTATACAGCTACATTCTTTGACCAAAGTGTGATTGTTAGAAGTGAATGACAGAATTATAAATTAAAGCAATCATATACATTTCTAACTTTAAAAAATTCATTTCTTCAAATTCATTGGCTTAATAAAAAGTAGGATATGGTTAGAAACAAATAAATGAAAAATTGCGGTTATAAATACATTTCATTTTTATTTCCCCTTCTGCTCATGATGGGTAGTGTTTCTCCCACCCCTATTCTGTGCGCTAAGAATATTGGGGCTTGCTTTGACCAATGGGATGTTTCATAGATGCAAGTAGGAACTTGAAACATGACCATGCAGTTGTGGGTTGCCTTTTGAATTTGTGCCATTACTATGAGAAGAGAGTTCCCTACCCATTTGCATCTTTCTCAATCAAGCTTCCAGAATAAATGCATTTGGAGCAGACCTCAGCTCAATCCGCAGTGAAGATTCAAGCCCGAGTTAAATCTGCAGAATTCAAACTAAATTAGAGAGCTTCCTTAGTGGCCCCAGAGACACAGGAGAATGTACTGTTTATTATTTTATGCCATTGAACTACTTGTTTTTTGATAAGCAATATTATTTTACCAGTAGTTAACCAATATAAAACTAGTATAGATTGTTTTTAAGTAATGCATATAAAAACATTTGAGAATCTGAAAGAGTAATATTAAGAAGCAATTTTAGACACACAGTTGAACTAGAAAAGTTTCTAAATTAATGAGCTAAGTAACCAACATAGATAAATTAGAATTCAAAAAAACAGTATAAGCCTAAAAAAAGTAGAATGCAGAAATTAATAACAAATACAGAGTTGTGATGTCTACAATTATGTGTCAACTTGACTGGGCCATGGAGTGCCCAGACATTTGGTCAGACATTATTCTGGGTGTATCTGGAAGGAGGTTTCTGGATATGATTAACATTTGAAGTGGTAGATTGAGTAGGTTGCCTTCCTAAGGTGATGACCCTCATCCAATTCACTGAAGGTCTGAATTGAACAGAAGACTGATCCTCGTAGGAGTAAGAGAGAACTCTTTCTGCCTGACTGCTTTCCAACTGGGACATTGGGGTTTTTGGTCTCTGGACTGGAATTATATATGCCATTGGCTCTCCTGGTTCTTAGGCCTTCAGACATAGACTGAAACCACACCATAGATTCTTCTCACTCAGATATCACACTCAGATATCACCTCACGCCAGTCAGAGTGGCCAAAATGAAGAAATCAGGAGACTATAGATGCTGGAGAGGATGTGGAGAAACAGGAACCCTCTTGCACTGTTGGTGGGAATGCAAATTGGTGCAGCCGCTCTGGAAAGCAGTGTGGAGGTTCCTCAGAAAATTAAAAATAGACCTACCCTATGACCCAGCAATAGCACTGCTAGGAATTTATCCAAGGGATACAGGAGTACTGATGCATAGGGGCACCTCTACCCCAATGTTTATAGCGGCACTCTCAACAATAGCCAAATTATGGAAAGAGCCTAAATGTCCATCAACTGATGAATGGATAAAGAAATTGTGGTTTATATACACAATGGAATACTACGTGGCAATGAGAAAAAATGAAATATGGCCTTTTGTAGCAACGTGGATGGAACTGGAGAGTGTGATGCTAAGTGAAATAAGCCATACAGAGAAAGACAGATACCATATGGTTTCACTCTTATGTGGATCCTGAGAAACGTAACAGAAACCCATGGGGGAGGGGAAGGAAAAAAAAAAAAAAGAGGTTAGAGTGGGAGATAGCCAAAGCATAAGA